>NC_091324.1:10655211-10697711 GCF_038502225.1 Cherax quadricarinatus
AAAGTATTTTCTTTTTTGGGATTTTCTTTCTCTTTGGGTCACCCTGCCTCGGTGGGAGACGGCCGACTTGTTGAAATAATATATATATATATATATATATATATATATATATATATATATATATATATATATATATATATATATATATAAGAAGAATAGCAAATCCCGCAAAACTTACACATTGTCTAGGGTATGGGAGGCAGTCTACCTCTGAAGGTAATTCTGGTTACTTGTATCAAGAGCTATTCACGATCAAGACAGTCCCCCTTAAAGCGTAGACAGGAGAAACATCCCAAGTTGATGTAAGTGGTAAAAATACTGTAAAATGTATAATTGCAGAGAATAAGGCACCAGGTTACGTATTCAGGAACCTTTCATGACAAAAGCATTGTATTTTCCTGTTGCAAGACAGGACGCCAGGAGAGCGTTATTTCAAGGAGTGTTTAAATATCGCTGATTTCTTTATCAAATTACTGTGACGAGCAAACACACACTCAATAAAACGCAAGAAGGCACATTTAATCTTTTTTTTTTTTTTTGCCGATTTGAGTGGTAACGCAAAGAAATGAAGGATTTTTTAATGAAAATACTTTTTTATAAATCCACATTTCTACATTTCAACTGTTTCCAAAAATGGCAAGCTTTCTTTTATTTTCCATTCACTTTCAAATTTGATACTCTCGAGTAAATTATTAGACTTTTACAAAAAAATTTTTTTAAATAACTCTTATTCTTGAAACAACTGCTAACTAGGATACGAAAGTTACTTCATAATAATTGTTTTTCTATATTAGTAAACAAGTATAAGTCGTTCAGCACAGGTTGTGGTGGAAGCTGGATCCAATGGCCGCTAGTCACGATATGAACCACCTAACTGTGCTTGCCTATCTAGCTCATAAAGAATGTTTATACAAATAAATGCTTTGACAAAGCAATTAATACTATTGCCAACCATGAGGAAGAGAGATGGAATACCTTAATACCTTGCAAAGAGACCCGGTAAAAATACGATAATAATAACATAAGAACATAAGAAAGATAACCAACGAGCACACGAAATATTGTCTATTTATTCAAACAAATCTGGAAGCAAAGATTCGATGCACATTCAAGATTTCACGAAAAATTGCCAGGGATATACAAAATCCTCAACAAAACCTGTGAAGTTTAACAAATCTAACTACCATAAGTTATTTCAATATCATTAATCATTGAACAAAAGCAGTCCACATCCCTGCTCATCTTCCAAAATATTAAAACTGACAATCAATAAATTAAAGAAGTGACTGATGCAACAGGCACGCCTTGATTACAAAATACAGTTGATCAAATCTGCTGTCATTGCAGCTGCCGCGAATTTCAACACCTTACAAGGACAACAGAAATCTGACGCGTCACGGCATTGGTAGTGAGGTCACATTTTTGAGCTTACCTGTAAATATGTAGACATACTCATACATTTTTTTTTTTACAAATCACCTTTTGTTTGTTTCAGAACAAAGTGCTGGTAGCTTATACGAGTTAATCTAATTTATTAAAAATAGTTTTTTAATGTTTTGAAAATATTATTGACTCATCCTTGGTCATGTATATACAAGATGATATTCTTTGGTGTCGAGCGGTAGCCCAAGAACATATGGATACACCAAAGGTTTATAATCAGGCCCATAAAGTGTTACTAGGAGTACATTTGGATAAATTTTAGTATTTTCAAATTGCTATCTGTTACATAAAATGCAAGGGAAGATAAACCTCCAATTAATACTATAGCAATAATAAGCTTTAAATGCATTATAAGTATATAAGAAGTGAAAAACATACAGAACACAGACTCACGTGATTTACTTCAGTCTTTATCTCTACGGCCCGTCTTGGCTGTTCTCCTCTCCTGATTGTTTTTTAGTTTTATGAAGTGCAAATATTGAGATATTGCACTAGGCTATAGATATACTATAAATATGTGAGAAACACATAAAAAAAACACATAAATTTTGAAGACATGTTGCAGTGGTAAGAGTAATCTCCGAATAATCTATTTCACCTTTATTAAACTTGAGTAAATTACTCGCCTGCTCACACTGGATATGAAGACATATACAGCGACGAATCTTACACATTATACGTTTCTTCAGTGACAGCAGAATTCAATTTAAACAACTAATAACTACTAAACGAAGAGCTCTCCTGTTTATAATATAAATCAAAACAAAAAAAGAGAAGAAGCTAATCAACTCCATCGCATACTAATCCCTGCCAGCATGTTACAGCAGTGCAAAGTAGTAGGAGAGAACCTATCGCGTTATTCTTTAGCTAGTGTTGCAATTACAAAGAATTAAACATCCAGTGTCAAAAGGAATGCAATATGAATAAAGAGGGAAATATGAGTGAGGGCACTACTGGGAGGAAAGGAAGAGAAAATGGGAAAAGAGGTGTTAGAAAATAATTGCATTGCTTCGCATTTACGGCTTCAGTGAGGGTAATCTACTCCACTTCGATCTAAAAAAAAATTTCTTCCTGTTTTTGTTGCATAATTTGCCTAGAAGTTTAATTTCATTTTTTGGGGTTATTACATTAACACTCTTTGCACTGTAAACAGTTCTTCCTGTTTGACTGTATCAGATCTGTTCATTACCTTGTAATCTGCATTTCCTAGAGAAGTTTTACTTCGCATGGTTTGCTTCTTAGTTTTGGTATATGCTTAGATGTCTTTCTCGACACCCTCTCCTGTCTATCTTGGTCTTTTATAATTTGGGGAACATAATCAGGGACCTGTCTTACACACATGTTTGTCAATATTGTTTCAGGTATTTTGTAACTGAATTTTTTAGCTATGAAACCTAGCATGTTGCTGTTTATTATATTTAAGTTTGTTGCTTATGATTACTTCTCTACATATCGTCTTGGCTAGTTTGTGTCCATATATTTTACACTCATTCTTGAGACTAATATAAAAATGTAGTTACTTTGTACTTGTTAACAATGAAGGTCATCGTCTCTGTCCAACCACTGTGGCAACATATCCAAGTCACTCCAAAATACAATACTTACAAGTGCAGCCAGAGATGAAGCGTTTTTCCCAATTTTTTTTTATCAAACGCGAATATTTTTATATTAGATATTAGTCCCATTTCAAGATCCTTAATGTAGATTATGAAAACGACTGGACCAATGACCAATCCTCGGGGAACTCAAATAATTTACATCTAAACCACGAGTTCTTATCCATTTTACGATAACAGACCCCAAATGGATTGCCCAATATGTTCCCATACCCCTTTCGCCACTCAAAATCAGCATCATCACCAGTCCTATTAGGTACCAGTATGACTTCAAAAGAAGTCAATAACTTTGTTTTACTTTACATATGGATAACTAGGAACAGAACAGCTGAAAAACAAATCATAGGATTTTATCATTTAATTACAGAAAAACAGTAAACTGTTCAGAGATCGAGTCCCATACCCCATCATTTGGTTCCCATACCCCCAAGGGGTATGGATACTCCAGGTTAAGAACTCCTGCTCTAAACACTTTAACACATCTTAGTGGGCAAAGTCGCTAATCCACGTGTGGAGAGAGAGAGAGAGAGAAAGAGAGAGAAAGAGATGGGGGGAGGGGGTTATTAAGTAAAGAAAGGAAATGGAAGAAAAATAAGAACGATAAGAGCCTTGAATGAAACCTGTACAAGGACTCCTCCTTCAAGGAATATTACCGATCTTATTATTGTTTAGTAAACAAGATTATCAATTGTATTTATGGTCACCATAACATAGTAATGGTATTAACTCTTCATATAGACAAAAAGAAAGTTCTAGAACAATTCCAAATTTAATGTCAATATATAAATTTTATCAAGAATGTGTTTAAAACAATTACCAGTTGCTCCGGAAGTTTTTATATAGTTCAATTAATTGAAAGTAAATATAAACTGCTGTTGAATAGTTAACGTTAAGGAATCACCCAATACATTCTTCCCACACTTCAAATATATCAAAAATAAAATAACTCTAGATAAATCTTATTGGGAAAGCAAGTCTTAAAGCGAGATTAAACCAAGTAAAAGTCTTTAAGTTAAGAACATTATTTAGTACATGGAAGAATCTTGTATTTAGTTAGATCAAACTAATGCTGAACAATGACTACACTAGACGACCACAATGTTTAAATTTAAGGACTATTTAAACCTACTAATCTCGCTAAAGTGAAACCTCCTGTTATACCAGTCTGTCTTAAGCGGAAAAGAGCTACCAAGAAATTAAATTATTCTAGCCGTGATGAACATCACCAGAGAAGATTACTTGATGAATGGAGTTGACCGGGAGCGTGTTCCGGGGATCAACGCCCCCTGCAACCTGGTCCATGAGCAGAACATGACTAGACCTTGGGAAATTATAATATGTAAAATTATCAGACATTAATAACTAATTCGCCACTTCATAACAGTTAAGCTTTCACAAATTCATTATAAAAAAATTATTTGTAACTAGTATAGTCCTTACCAATTCAGAGTCATGCAGTTATACATTGTTATAACTATGTGAAACTGACGGGTAAGTGTTATACCCCATTCCCCTAAATTGCTTTCATTATTGACACTATACACATACATATACATGTATTATTCTGCACCTAAGGGGTTGGACTACTTACCTTTCTTACCCCACCTCCCCTCCACCATCCCACCTTTTCCTATATTTCTATCCTTACCCATCTTCTTCCTTCCCCATCTTACCATAGCTCTGGTCATACAAGTTGAACTACAAATATTTCTAATATATCGACAAATTTAATACAGAACACATTATATTCAAGACTTTTCCTCTTTGTCCTCTACAGTATTGATCGTGAAATTTGAGTAAATTTGAGTAAAAGTAACAGTCAATTCAAGTCTTATTTTACAGCCTCCTTAGCCCATTTAAGGGCAACTAATTCCGTTGGGTTGATGATATCCAATCCTGGAGTTTTACAAATTTACCAATAAATATGAAAAACGCTGTGTTTCTAACTCCAGTAAGCGTCAATCCAGCAACGCCACGTTCAGGATCTAGTATCGGTGAATATTTGATTGAGACCTCATTCAGATTCACTGTGGATAGCGGCAAAGTAGTCACTCATCATTACAGTCAGCGATGAGCCTTCTTAAATTACTTGTTCTCTCTAGGCTGGAATACTACTGTACAGTAACAACTCCATTCAAGACAGATGAAATCGCAGATTTTGAGAATGTACAGAGAACCTTCACTGTACATATAAGTTCTGTCAAATACCTTAATTACTAGGAACACTTGGAGTCACTTGACCTGTACTCGATAGAGCGCAGACAAGAGAGATACATTATACTCTACACCTGGAAACTCCTAGAGGGACTGATCCCAAACCTGCACACACAAATCACTCCCTGTGAAAGCAAAAGACTGGGCAGACAATTCAATATACCCCCAATGAAAAGTAGGGGCGCCATGAGTACACTAAGAGAATACATAATAAGTATCCGGAGCCCAAGACCGTTCTACAGCCTCCGACCAAGCATAAGGGGAATTACCAATAGATCCCTGGCTGTCTTCAAGAGGAACATGGACGGAGACTTAAAGTCAGTACCGATCTGCCGGGCTGTGATTCGTACTTTGGACTATGCGCTACCGGCAGTAATATCTTGGTTTATCAGGCCCTGATCTACTGGGAGGCCTAGTCAAGAAAGGGGCCGCGGGGAGCGTTGACCCTCAAACACCTTCCAGGTAGGTAGGTAGACTCCAGGTATGTCCCTTCCTACCTGAAGGTTGTCTGAAGACGATTCCGCGGGTCACTGCCCACGCGTTCCGATCCCAGACGGGCCTAATGATTGGCAGCCTTTTCATACCCATCCTGCTATTGTAAAATTCGTTACGTAGCTCATAATAATCTGGTTCTTCGGCAGTTACATCAGGCTCTGATCCACCGAGAGGCATGGTTAAGGACAAGGTCGAGGGCTGGTTGACTCCCGGAACACCCTCCAGGTAGGTAAGGAGCAAATGAGTGAGAGAGGGAGAGAGAGGAAGAAAATATGAAATGCTCAAAGAGAAAATAGCAGCACTTAAGTGTAAGAAAAGCTAGAAAATCTTGTCCTTAATACCGTAAGATCGTTAAGAGCCAGTTTAAAAAAAAAGGAGGAAATAATTAGGTGAGAGCCTGGCTGTGACTGGGGAGAGAGAGAGAGAGAAAGAGAAAGAAAGAAAGAAAGAGAGAGAGAGAGAGAGAGAGAGAGAGAGAGAGAGAGAGAGAGAGAGAGAGAGAGAGAGAGAGAGAGAGAGAGAGAGAGAGAGAGAGAGAGAGAGAGAGAGAGAGAAGGTGTTGGCACCTGGGGAAGAAGTTGATACCCTTGGGGTGAAATCTGACTCCACACTGACCATGAAGAACCACGTTGTAAATCTTGCAAACAAGGCAACCAGGAAGCTTACAGCACTTCGCCGTATCTCCCATCTGCTTGACAGTAGGGGTTGCAAGATTCTGTATGAGGCACAAGTATGCTCACGCCTTGAGTACCTGGAGGTTACCTGGAGGTTATTCAGGGGATCAACGCCCCCGCGGCCCGGTCCATGACCAGGCCTCCCGATGGATCAGGGCCTGATCAACCAGGCTGTTACTGCTGGCCGCACGCAGTCCAACATACGAGCCACAGCCCGGCTGATCCGGCACTGACTTTAGGTATCTGTCCAGCTCTCTCTTGAAGGCAGTCAGGGGTTTATTGGCAATTCCCCTAATGTTTGATGGGAGGTTGTTGAACAGTCTTGGGCCCCGGAAACTTATGGTGTTTTTCCTTAGTGTACCAGTGGCGCCCCTACTTTTAATTGGGGGCATTTTGCATCGCCTGCCCAGTCTTTTACTTTCGTAGGGAGTGATTTCTGTGTGCAGATTTGGGACCATTCCTTCCAGGATTTTCCAAGTGTAGATTATGACATATCTCTCCCTCCTGCGTTCCAATGAGTACAAGTCAAGTGCTTCCAAGCATTCCCAGTAGTTAAGGTGCTTGACAGAACTTATACGTGCAGTAAAGGATCTCTGTACACTCTCTAGATCTGCGATTTCACCTGCTTTGAATGGAGATGTTAATGTACAGCAGTATTCCAGCCTAGAGAGAACAAGTGATTTGAAAAGGATCATCATTGGCTTGGCATCTCTCGTTTTGAACGTCCTCATTATCCATCCTATCATTTTCTTTGCACGTGCGATCGTGGCACTGTTGTGATCCTTGAAAGTGAGATCCTCAGACATTACTACTCCCAGGTCCCTTGAATTATTTTTCCACTCTATTGTATGGCCAGAGTCTGTAGTATACTCTGTTCTAGTTATTATCTCCTCCAGTTTTCCATAACGGAGTAGTTGGAATTTGTCCTCATTGAACATCATATTGTTTACCGTTGCCCACTGGAAAACTTTGTTTATATCTTCTTGGAGGTTAACCGCGTCCTCAGCAGATGACAGCCTCATGCAGATCCTAGTATCATCCGCAAAGGATGATACGGTGCTGTGATGTATATCTCTATGTCTGATATGAGGATGAGGAATAAGATGGGGCGAGCACTGTGCCTTGTGGAACAGAGCTCTTCACTATGGCAGCCTCTGATTTAACTCTGTTGACCACTACTCTTTGTGTTCGATTTGTTAGGAAGTTGAAGATCCATCTCCCCACTTTCCCAGTTATTCCTTTAGCACGTATTTTATGGGCTATTACGCCATGATCGCATTTGTCAAATGCTTTTGCAAAGTCTGTGTATATTACATCTGCATTCTGATTTTCTTCCAGTGCATCCAAGGCCATATCATAGTGATCCAGTAGTTGTGAGAGGCAGGAGCGACCTATCCTGAACCCATGTTGACCTGGATTGTGCAGATTTTGGGAATCCAGGTGATTTGCAATCCTGCTTCTTGGCACTCTTTCAAAGATTTTTATGATGTGGGACGTCAGAGCTATTGGCTTTGCTGCCACCTTTACGGAGTGGGGCTATATCCGTTGTTTTAAGTGACTGTGGAATTTCACCTATGTCCAAGCTCCTCCTCCACAGTGTACTTAGGGCACGTGAGAGGGGTTTCTTGCAGTTCTTAATGAAAACAGAGTTCCACGAGTCTGGGCCCGGGGTTGAGTGCATAGGCATGTTGTCAATGGCTTTTTCGAAATCTATCGGAGTTAGGGTAATGTCGGAAATCTTGCATACATTTATGGAGTTTTGGGGCTCATTCATGAAGAAATCATTTGGGTCGTCGATCATCAGACTGATTAGTGGTTCACTAAACACAGAGTCGCACTGGGATTTAAATATTTCACTCATTTCCTTGTTGTCATCTGTGTAAGTCCCATCCTGTCTGAGTAAGGGCCCGATACTAGATGTGGTATTTGCCTTGTTTTGGCATATGAAAAGAAATATTTTGAATTTCTTTCAATTTCACTAATAGCTTTAAGCTCCTCCTGTCTCTCCTGGTTCCTGTAAGAGTCATTTAACTTAAGTTCGATAGTTTCCACTTCCCTGGTCAGCGCCTCCTTTCGTGTATCAGATATTCTAGCACTCCTGAGGAGCTCAATGACTCTTCATCATCTTCTGTAGAGGGAGCGTCTTTCTCTCTCCAGTTTACTCCTGCTCTTCGTCTTTCTTAGGGGAATATGCCTAGAACATGCTTCAGCTGCCAGGAAGATGATCCTTTCAAGGCACTGGTTTGGATCCATGTCATTTAAGATATCTTCCCAACATGTTTCGTTTAGGACATGGTTTACCTGGTCCCAGTTGATATTCTTGTTGCTGAAGTTGTATTTTGTGAAGACACCTTCACAGGTACATGCATTATGCTGATGCTCCACTTTCTTGATTTGCCTGCCCCTCCTCTCATCTGCGACTGCTTGACAGAGTAGAGAATAGAGCAAGACGTCTCATCTCTCGCCTGGACCAATCCTGGATAGATCTGTCATTTCAGCAGAGCCTTCAACACAGGAGGGATGTGGGTGGCCTTACTGTTATGTATAAGGCCAATACTGTCAAAGTACCATACTTGGATCCACTTCGAGGACAACGTGAAGCAAACTTCTATATCACATGACGGGCAGAAAGCAGCAACTTCACTCTGGCTGTACCCTCCTCCAGAACATCACTTCATCTGAGATCATTTATACCCTGGATGACGCAAGTATGGAACACATTCGTACAGCATTATGATGTCAACAAGATAAAGTCAGTTGATCGAATGAAAATGCTGGCCCACAGATGGCTCCAACTTCATCCTGTTCCTACTTGTATGTCTCATAACAATAAAAATGCTTTCAAATGAGCTGATGTAGGTAACAGCTCTTAGCTTGTTAATAAAGTTAGGAATCCTTACCCTGTAATTAGCTTGTTAATAAAGCTAGGGATCCTTAACCTAACCTTGTCAAACCCTGTGTAAAAGAGAGAGAGAGAGAGAGAGAGAGAGAGAGAGAGAGAGAGAGAGAGAGAGAGAGTTCTTAAAACTATCTACAGTACTTCAACACAATCTTTATACCCTCCATCTTCCCCCCTTCTACTGGTATACAACCATTCTTCGTCATAACAAAAGTGGTTTTGACACACGAGAACTCGCAGTCTTAAGGCTGCATTCTAAACGTAAGGCTGAACTACTTTAATCAATGCTGATTTGACAGATTTGTTGGCAGAGTTCTTTATGTGTGTAACAAGCGTTGAAATAGAAGAAAAAGTCTATCGGAGTCATAAACTGGTTGTGAGTGGGGAGGGGAGGACCTAGAAAGACCATTATAGTTAAGACAGACTGAAGCCTAGACTGACGCTAAACACTGAAGGACCTACTCGTGTATAGGCTTAACAGCTCCTGCCTCTTCAACCACTTGGGGTCGGGCATAAGACATTAGAGCCACTGTCACAAGAAGCCTTATATAAACTACTGTTTTGCATCGGCTCATGCAACGAGGAAGTGAACGTTATAAACGAGTTTCTTAAACGTCTTTCTTGGAGTAATCGAAGGGAGCAGAATCAATTAGGAAATTACTTTTAATAAATGAAAAAAAATGTGTAGCAGACGATATGAAGATAAAAAGCACTTACCAACTACTCCGTTATGGAAAACTGGAGGAGATAATAACTAGAACGGAATATACTACTGACTCCGGCCATACAATAGAGTGGAAAAATAATGTAAGGGACCTGGGAGTAGTAATGTCTGAGGATCTCACTTTCAAGGATCACAACAGTGCCACGATCGCACGTGCAAAGAAAATGATAGGATGCATAATGAGAACTTTCAAAACGAGAGATGCCAAGCCAATGATGATCCTTTTCAAATCACTTGTTCTCTCTGGGCTGGAATACTGCTGTACATTAACATCTCCATTCAAAGCAGGTGAAATCGCAGATCTAGAGAGTGTACAGAGATCCTTTACTGCACGTATAAGTTCTGTCAAGCACCTTAACTACTGGGAACGCTTGGAAGCACTTGACTTGTACTCGTTGGAACGCAGGAGGGGGAGATATATCATAATCTACACTTGGAAAATCTTGGAAGGAATGGTCCCAAATCTGCACACACAAATCACTCCCTACGAAAGTAAAAGACTGGGCAGGCGATGCAAAATGCCCCCAATAAAAAGTAGGGGCGCCATTGGTACACTAAGGGAAAACACCATAAGTGTCCGGGGCCCAAAACTGTTCAACAGCCTCCCATCGAGCATTAGGGGAATTGCCAATAAACCCCTGGCTGCCTTCAAGAGAGAGCTGGACAGATACCTAAAGTCAGTGCCGGATCAGCCGGGCTGTGGCTCGTACGTTGGACTGCGTGCGGCCAGCAGTAACAGCTTAGTTGATCAGGCCTTGATCCATCGGGAGGCCTGGTCATGGACCGGGCCGGGGGGGCGTTGATCCCCGGAATAACCTCCAGGTAACCTCCAGGTTACCAAGTGAGAGCCTTCCATCACGCGGAAAATACAAAGCGGGCAAATAAAAATATCAATAAAGTCCTTTAGGAGCTTGGTAATGCAATCTTTTAATTTACTATATACATGTTACCAGTCTTTACCACAAACGCGATCACTGGGTGATTGTACATAAAATGATGGTGATAGGTTGCAGGGGTCAAGTCTCAGCACCTGACCCCGTCTCTTACACTGCTGCTTGCTAGATTCACTCCCTCCTTTCTCTATCGTACCTACTCTTTAAACTATGCATCGAACTTGCCTCCGCCATTTCTAGTTCATTCTACTTCCCGACTACTCTGAGCCTGAAGAAATACTTCCTGACATCCCTATGGCTCATCTTTCAACTGTGTTACCGAGTACCTATTTCTCTCTTAAACAGCCTGTCCCTATCTACCCTATTAATTCCTCTGAGCAGTGTGTGTGTGTGTGTGTGTGTGTGTGTGTGTGTGTGTGTGTGTGTGTGTGTGTGTATGTGTGTGTGTGTGTGAAGCAAGCAAGTTTTATTGTGACGAGTCATGCCTTACAAAGAAAATAATACTAATAAGCATTTACTAATTTTTTTTGTCTTACATTCAAGATATTTGCGTATTTAATACCAATACAGTACTATTAATGAACGTTTCAATTCTTTAAACGACTTCTGTGATATTTAAGTCTACAATTATAGAGGATCTGATTTATGATTATATAAGAAAAACACTAATAAAAGAAGGAAATTCTTGCAGTAGTAAACTCAAGACGTCTTAAATCTTAAGCCCCGCCCCTGGTGTCTTGTGATTGGTGCAGCTGTCTCACTGGTAAGGTAAGCCAATTACCGCGCTCCCAGCCCACCAATAGACAGCTTCGTCACTATCAAGTAAGAGAAATAAGCTTCATACTGTGGCTTGTGTGTTATATTTTTCCATGGTAAGACACGAGACCTTTTTTCGTGTTTAAATGTTGATTGTTAACATAGAAGGCAAGCTAATATATAAAGTACGTTTAATTATCAGTGTTGTTGCCCTATGCGAACTGTACATGAAATTCAATACACTGTAGCAATCTCGTCTTCTGAGCGAACTTTAAGGAACTTCTTACGTGAACGATACTTAGACTCCTCCCTCTTGGCACTTTGGGTTTCCTTGACATCTTCATCATTAGGACAGAAGTGCCAGTGCCTAGCCAGAGTGCCATCCCCGTACTCTATGGCACTTCACAAGAAGCTACTGAACAGGGCGGACACAGGTGTTGGAGCGTTAGTGATAACAGTGTGCATTTTAACTTAACCTGTCAGAGAGGTGATAGTGTATCATACTGTGCAGAACAATTTAGTTGCCAATTTAAACAAGTGGATAAAAGTTTGAATGAAATATAAATTTATGATTGTATCCACAGATAAGAAAACAATAACCCAATCGCTGCCTCTAAGGTCAAGTTGCTTTCTCGTGATGCAAATGGAAAGTTGAAGTACGGGTGGCATTTAACCTTGTTCTAACACTTGGAAAAGATATCGCCGCCACCACCATCTTTAGTCCTCAGTACGCAAGTTAAGATCGTATATCATCTGTGCCGTGTCTTCCTACACACATAAGGTAAAGAATTCATTGCTTATATCTTCCTGTGTTCTTCTTGGACGTAGTCTGAACTCCTCCAAGGACGTTGTGTACGACTGCATAAAGTAATTTAGTAAAATATTTACAGAAATCAAGGATTCCTTCAAGGTATAATGTTTGTCAGGAAACAGGACAAGTGTTTCCTGACGTTTCCTGGAGCTTTTGGCTATCTGACCGAGGACTTCAGCTGGTTTACCGGTTCACCTCTTTAAAAATCATTAGTTCATTCATGACTCCAAGTGAGCATTCACATATTTTATAGCTATGTTTTTATTATTATTATTATTATTATTATTATTATTATTATTATTATTATTAAATTATTATTATTATTAAATTCCTATTATTAAATTATTATTATTAAATTATTATTATTAAATTATTATTAAATTCCTATTATTAAATTATTATTATTAAGTAATAATAATTATCATTATTATTACCTGTGATTATTTTACTCATTCTGCTGCTGTTGATTATGCCAATGAGTTCAAGCGAGTTTAACACAGACAAGTTCATATTATCAAACATAATTATGACAGGAGGTCCCAGATTTAACTAACAATATTGTTATCAGTAAAAAAAAATATTACTTTTTATTCTACTTAAAGCTAACATGTACTTGAAGATTTAAAAATAGATTCGACATGTTATCCTAACCACCAAGTGAAATAAAAGAAATACACAAAATGATTTCATTCAGTCATAAATTAAAAAGCGTAGATAATCGTTAATTAAGGAACGGCTTGTTCTTAAATAATCAGAGTATGCATCTGCACGTATATACTAATATATGAACATTTATGAATTTGTATGTATGTTTACATATGTGTAAATGAGTGTGCATGAGCATTTATATGTGCAAGTGTATAAAAGAGTGTATATATGTGGCGGTGTGTGTACAACTGCACATGTAAGACTGTGTTAATATGATGAAAATGAGAACATTTCTGGACAAACATTGTTTACGTAATTAGCGCCTTCCACCCACAGACAGCAGCCACAATTTCTTTACATTTCCTTACAGTGGTTCGCTATCCTTTCCATATTTGGAAAGACAATGTATGACTGTGACACACACCTGGTCGTCTAGACCCCACTATAAGAAAGTATATTATTTTCCACAGAAACGGCTAGTTTATTGTGGGTCCAGTCTATGAAGGTGGAGTAAGAGTATAAAAGTAGTACATTTGGGTAACCGCTATTTACAATTTGTGATTTCCTTATTTGATGGGGGAATACACAACAACATAAGTTTGTCAATGATACTACAACATACCGTCAAATAACTTATGATAAGGACACTAGAAGGCTTTAGGAAGTCCTGGATAGGCAGATTTTGTGGTCGTAGAAATAGCAGATGCAGTTCGATGTAGACAAGTCAAAGGTTCTAATACTAAGACAAGAAAATGTCTATGGCACTTACAATGTAAATATGTAGATATTAGTAAAGGTGAATGCGATTTTTTTTAGAATGCTGATTAGCAGAAATTTATAATCAAGATAATAGCGCATAAGTATTCGCATAAAAAAAACTAATACAATTCTTGGATTCATATCACGCTGTATAAACTGTAGTAGTCATAAGGTTATATTTCAACTCCATATATCTTGTTTAAGTCTTATTTAGATTATACTGCTCGGTTCTAGTCTGGATATTACAGAATGGACATAAATGCGCTGGGTAATATAAAAAGAAGGATTACGAAGCTGATTTCAATGATCGGAAATCTTTTTTATGAAGACAGGCTGAATACATTGATTTTTGCATTCTGGTAAGACGAAGAATCAAGGGAAATATGACTGAAGCGTACAAACAGAAAACAAGAATAAATAAAGGGATACAAATAGCGTGTTAAAAATATCTAACCAAGACAGAACGCACAGCAATGGATTCAAGTTGGACAAAATTTTGATTCAGAAAGGATTTAGGGAAATACCGATTTGGCAACAGAGTTGTAAATGAGCAGAACAAACTTGCAGGGAGCGTTAGTGAGGCAAGAACGATAGATAGCTTTAAATGTAGGGTAAATAAGCAGATGCTTTGCCACATCACGTAGTTTACTGCAGTGCACTTTCTAGCTATATTTTTCTCAATAAGTGGACAATCAGCCACATAGTATTCAAAAAAGTGACCATAAGACTGACTTCATACTTTACATTTAATTTCATCGTCTGTATGTATGTAAAACTGCCAAAGTACTTGTTAACTAAGTCTAAGCCAGGCTACAACATCATCCATCAGTCTGTTTACATTGCAAGTTGCTCCATGAAGTGCTTGTATCCATTCATATTATCACAGTGGGTAATAGATTACTAAGATTTCTAAGTTAATTCGTAAGACATTCAAATAAATAATTTAACTCTCTCTTAGTAATATTTCAAATACATGACACATACAGATTAAGGTAATCTCCGATTTCTATGATTAATTTTGAGCCTTATCATGTAGGAATAAAAAATGCATTAATTTCTTTACCTCTGCACAAAGATTAACTACGACTCTGAGCATGACTCCCTGACCAGTACTGATTCAATGTTATTTCCGAAAGGAATTGACACCCATAATGACTAGCAACATGTTCAATGGAGAAGCCAAATTAAAATTGGTAAAGTAGTCAAAGAAAGTAGTTTGAAGGAAAAAGTCGATTATAATGTTTTTCTGTGTGAAGAATTAGTAATAATTGCAGAAAAGGATAACGAATTTGAACTTCAAGGGAATGCATTTAGAAGCCTGAGTACATATTGTAAACAGACTGACTGATGTAGTGTCCAGGCTTAGATTTGATTAGATACTTTTGGCAGTTTGGTACATAAACAGGCGATGATCAAACAAAATGTGAAGTATGAAGTCAGGTTTATGATCACTTTTCTTGAACACTTTGTGTTTGATCGGCAACTAACTGAGGAATATAGAGAGATATGTCAAAGCACCTTTTAAATGAAAATAAGATACTAGAAATTCTTAGGAAGTACTTAAACTTGCATGTAACGGATAAAATATATACACCTAGGTGTACTCATGTTAGTTAATCCTTTTAGAGACTAATTCCAAGGCCTTATTATTATTATTATGATTATTATTATTATTATTATTAATTATTATTATTATTATTATTTACTTTTTAGGAAGATTTTTAACACTAGAGCCAAAACAATCATCAGGTACCTTTGATAAACCTTTGTAGAGTTTCAAGATTTATCTACTCTCTGAGCCCGGCCATGGGCCAGGCTCGTCTGGTGCTTGCCTGGTCAACCAGGTTGTTGCTGCTGGAGGCCCACAGCCCCACATATCCATCACAGCCTGGTTGATACTTGTCCAGTTTCCTGTTTATGTCTTCCTGTACTTTTTCAGTGTCCTCTACTGTACTGACTTTCATGCTTATTTTAGTGTCATCTGCAAATGATGATACAAAAGTGTGTCGGGTGTTTTTGTCTGTCTGCTATGAGGATGAGGAACAGCAGAGGTGCCAGGACAGTGCCTTGGGGCACTGAGCTTTTCACCTCGCTGATGCAGAATCTTGCCCTGTTCACTATTACTTTTTGTGTTGTGTGTGTTACGAAACCGAAAATCCATCTGCCTACCTTCCCCGTAATGCCCATGCCCTTCATTTTGTGCGCTATCACTCCATGATCGCATTTGTCAAAACGCCTTTGCAAAACCTGTGTAAATCACATCTGCGTTTTGGTCGTCTTCCAGTGCCTCCTTAATTCTGTCATAATGGTTCAGCAGCTGTGACAGGCATGATCATCCTGCTCTAAAACCATGCTGGTTCGGGTTATGTTGGTTGTGCTGGTCCATGAAATTTGTAACCTGCCGTCTCATCACTCATTCGAAGATTTTTATGATGTGAGAGGTTAGGGCTACTGGTCTGTAATTTGTAGCTAGTGCTCTACTACCTCCCTTATGCAAAGGAGCTATGTCTGTACTCTTTAAGGCCTCCGGTATTTCACCTAGATCTAAGCTCTTTCTCCAAAGAATACTGAGGGCTCGTGCTAGTGGTACTTTGCACTTCTTTATAAACAGAGCATTCCATGAATCTGGTCCAGGTGCTCAGCGAGTGGGCATGTTTTCCCATTTCTTTTTCGAAATCTATGGGATTTGTACTACTAATAATAATAACTATTATCTAACTTCTGCAAGGGAGAGAGCCCATTCAACTGAATTTTATACATGTTCCTTCCTGAAAGCAGAATGAAAGCATATCCATTCTGTAGACTGTACCGCCATAGTATATCAGTCTTGTGGACTGTACCGTGAAAGCAAATCCATCATTTGGAAGGTGGTATGAGAGTATATCTGTTACATGGACGGTGGAGTGAGAGCATATCCATCATGTTTACAGGAGCGTGCGGGTAAATGTATTATGTGGGTAGTAGCGTGAGAATAGTGCTATCATGTGGAGAATAACGTGACAGTAGTGCTATAATGAGAGACAGTAGCGTGAGAGTATTAATATCATGTGCACAGTAATCTAAGAGTGTATCCATCCTATGAACAGTAGTGCGAGCATATCCCTCCAGTGGAAGGTAGCATAAGAGTATATCCATCCTGTGGAAAGTAGTGTGAAAGCACATCTATCAAGTGGACGGCAGTGTGAAGGCATATCCATCCTGTGGGCGGTAGCATGAGAGTATATTCATCCTGGGAACGTTAGCATGAGATAATATCATTACTGTGGAAGGTAGCATAAGATTATATTCATCCTATGAAAGATAGAGTCAGAACATATCCATCAGGAGCGCACTAGAGTATCAATTCCTTGGACAGAAAGGTAAGAGGATATGGGTACACAGACCTGGGAACTAGGCCCTGAAAGGGTTTACAGGCGTACACTTGGGTAAACATTATTTAAGCCTTTTGTACAGTATTTTAATTTAGTATAAGCCAATTAAGAATAATTTTCCAAAAGAATTTTTGGTATTTTATTTTCATTATTAAGATACACTGATATATTCGCAGTTAACCAAAAAATTTGAAAGAAATTATTAGATGATGTGAAGGAAATGACAGGATGGACAACGAGAACCTTCAAAAAAACAATGCCAAGCCAATGATGGTCCGCTTTAAGTCACTTGTTACTTTTTGCATCTGATTGGTTATAAATTTAATCAAAAGAAAGGAAAGGTAGTTCCAGTTCTCTGGATCAAGAGAAGGCCCTTCACCTGCGTTCAAACTAGATTGCAAATGAACTACTGCGACGCAGTGAACAGAGCTGTTGTGAGGCAACTGCCGCTAAAACAAACGTCCGGGGTGATGAAGAAAACTACACAGATAGGTGTGTATCTTCCAGTGAAAGCTGATTCTAGTATCTTTATAATGGCATAAAGTATCCTTCAATGGTGTTGTACAACCGTAACGACCGTTCATGGATAGGTAGACATTAAACATTATTAAGCAATAATGAACGAGGGAAGGGCTGGGTGTTACTGCTTTTAGGCAAAATTTCGTTATGAAAAATGTTTTAACGCTTTTAATTCTGAACACATATTGATGATACTGTGCAGTCACCTGTGTAATTTTATTTATACATATTCCCCATGTGTGTGTATGCATATCTATCTATCTATACTGGAGGACGCGAGAATGGAGGAAGTGAATATATTTAGATAGGAGCGGATGTGTCGGCAATTCTGTCTATGAAAAATTAGGTGAACCACAGAATAAATGCTGGGAAAAAGGTAGGTGGTGTCTTGAGGTGTCTGTGGAAAGAAATTTATATATGAAGACAAAAAAAAGACGAGCGCACGAAAAGTATGGCGGTACCAACATTTTTACAGGGGTGTGTGGCATAATATTTAAATGTGGCAGTAAGGCGAAAGCAAGATGCAGTGATGATGTGTTTTGGAGTAATGTGTGGTGTGAATATTATGCAGACAAAACAAGAGCGTCGATATTAAAAGACGGTGTTGGATTACGTTACGTATAATACAAAGGTAAGAGGAGGGATTGTTGATGCGGGTTAGTCATAATAAAGCAGAATAGAATGAGAGCAGGTAAAGGAGGTTATAAGTGGAAGAGGCTTGAGAATCCAGTAGGTGTGTGTTAGATAGGGATGAGTGAAGACGGGTGGTTTCTAATAGTTGACCTGTTGTCGGAGTGTAAGCACGGTAATATTTATGAAGGGATTCAGGAAAACTGATTAGCCTGACTTGAGTCTGCAGGAAGGGTGGGGATGTTGTAGTTCAGAGAGTCATTCGTATTGTGTAGTTCCCGCACTTCTGACGAGACAGCTATTAAATGAATAATGGTCAATGTGCTTCCTTTTATTTATTACCCTGCCTTGGTAGGAGACGGCCAATTTGGTAAAATTAAAATATTTTAAAACATTAATATAATAAATACTAGTTAATGGCATAACCACCGACATGGAGAAAATAAAGGCAAATATAAGAACACTGTATATTTTGGTCTTAATCTTAGTACTTCATTTAACAAAAAATATACAGAACAATAAGCTATTAATGCAAGAATCAGGTCACATACCTGAGTGTGCCTAGTAAACAAATGACTTCATGGTTAGGGCAGTAATTGCCTCAAGCTCTTCACTGGCCTTGTACAGATGTTAAAATTAGGTCGTGATGCAAGCATAGCAGACTTGAGAATTTTGCTAGCTCATGTACGGTGTCTGCAATACCTGTCAACGCTCTCTTGAACAGTGCGCAACACCTGACGTGCGTCAACATTCTTGAAAACTGCACTACACCTGACAAGCGTCGGCGCTACACCTGACGTAAATCGACGCTACACCAGACGTGAGCAGACGCTATACCAGATATGTCGACGCTACACGTAACATGCATCAAAGCTATATCTGAGGAAGTGTCTGACGCAAAACACCTGGCGCGCGTCAACATTCACTTTCTTGTCTCATTAACACGTAAGATAACAGGTAAATCTTACACACTATTACTGACACTCAGTATACGTATACCTGTGCTCTTCTTAATTAATACTACTTAATCTTGTAATATTTCCTTTCTAACTTAGGATGCCTAGTCTCAGACCGGGCCGTATCTTTCTCTGTATCTGTTTAAGTATTTATGCATCTACCTGTTTACGTACTTATGTATCTTCCACTGCACCTATGTATACAATTGTTCCTCTACACCTGTGTATATATTTAAGTATTTTTTTCTATAACTGTGTATGCACTTATGTATCTTTCTCCGTACTTGTGTCCATACTTATATATCTATCTCTATACCTGTGTACATATGTACTCATGGTAACATTTATGTATATTTTGGGTTCTTTGTGGAAATACGACTATTCCTTTATGCACAACTTGTAAATGTAAATGGGAGGTAACCAGGTTTGAGGCAAAAATGGGGAAAGAAGGTCTAACTCCTTTGATTAAGAGCCCTTCATCCTTATGAAGCTCCCAGCCCCCATGAAGGGAGTGCTTCCGAAACAATACTGAATCATAATGAAGCACTCATAAAAATGTAGTGTTAAAAAGCGATTGAAACTCCCAAACACTTTATCTTAGATTATATCCACCAAATAACAAAAATAAAACAAGGAATATGAAGGGTACGCTAAGATTATTCAAGTCGCAAAAGATACCTGTAACCAATCTTAAAAATTTCTTCCATGTATATAGCAATAAAATTTGGTTAAAAAGACGGAGAATTAAATCACATTGATGACAGCATACTGATAACCATATGTGTTCTATTTTGTACAATTATGTTCTGTCTTCAGACAAGAAGAAACAGAAGGATCACATAAATTAATAATTACACAGACCACAATTAGAACAAATGATGGAGGATCACAGTCACTAGTGAAAGTCCTCAAACATGTTGACAGCTTAAAAATAAACAATTTCCTGTTCCCCGACGAACTACTTTCAAGAGTTTCTAAAAGCATGCCATGCCACATGTTTGGTGCCCGAGATACAGACGACCATTCTGGTCTTCGAATTACTTCCGTATCTTCCTGATCTCAATAGTGCGTAAAATATTAAGAATCAATAGTAACAGATGCAAATCAAAGTCAACTGGAAGAACCTGAACATAAGTTTTAACCCGGTTTCATAAAGTCAATGATACAGAGTACAAAGTAACTTATCTGAACTTCATTAAGATAAGTGATAGGGTTCCATACACGAGAATGAATGATAAAGTGGTGGCATAGTTCCCTCTTGAAGTTTGAATGGTCAGAAACGATTAGCGGACGGAGGATCGAGCCTTCGCCCCTCCTCGAGCTAATAGCCCACATGTGCTTAATGCTTCACATATAAAAAATATATAATCATAATACTGAAGTCCGACATGGCTAACCAAAAAACAAACAGAATTTACATAAATTGGAAGTAACCATGTGTTCACATATTGTTCAGTGTTGGCCCATGTTGTTCACAATCTAAATAAACGACCTACATTAAAGAATAAATAACCAAACTCGCTGACAACACAAAGTAGTCCACTAATATTCTCACGTGTGTAATTTAGATTTAACTGGTTAACTAAGTAGTTTAATTACTATGTAATTATGTAATTATTTTAATTACTATGTAATTATAAGGACTGAGTCAGATTCATTCACCCTTATAAAGTAAATGAATTTTAGAGATTATGGTAATAACTGCAGGCTAATAATAAAAAAGTAAAAATGTAGCTATAACTATTTGCTAATAAAAACAGCTATTTATCTCCCTTTGATTTATTTTTTAAAAAAGATTAGATATATGAACCAGAATAGCTATATATAATCTTAGTGGACACTTTATTAGACACACCTGTACAACTGATTGTTAATGTAAATATTTAATCAGCCAATCCGAGGCAGCACCTCAATACCTAAAAGCATGCAGACATGGTCAATAGGTTCAGTTGTTAAGATCGAACATCAGAATTGGGAGTAATTGGGAGCGACTTTGTGGAATGACTGTTGGTGCCAGACAGGGTGGTTTGTGTATGTCAGAAATTACTGATTTCCTGGGATTTAACACACAACAGTCATTAGAGTTTAGAGAGCATGTTGTGAAAAACACAAAACATCCAGTGAGCGGTATGTGGGGAAAATGTCTTGATAATGGGAGAGGTCAGAGGAGAATGGCCAAACTGGTTCAAGCTGACAGGAAGGTGACCGTAACTCAAATAACCATGTGTTACGACAGTAGAATGCACAGAATCATTTCTGAATGCACCACAAGTTCAACCTTGAAGTGAATGGGCTACAGCAGCAGAAGACCACACCGAGTTCCACTCCTGTCAGCTAAAAACAGGAAACTGAGGCTACAGTGGACACACGTTCACCAAAACTGCACTGTTCAAGATTGGATAAAATGTCGTCTGTTTTGACGAATCGCGATTTCTGCTGCGAAATTCAGATGTTAGGGTCAGAATTTGGCCTAAACCTTTGGGGTATGGTGAAATGGGAGATTCTTAGCATGAATGTGCATCCGACAAATCTACAGCAACTGTGTGATGCTATCATGTCAACATGGACCAGGATCTCTAAGGAATGTTTCCAACAAATTGTTCAATCCATGCCACGAAGAATTCAGACTGTTCTGGATTTAAAGGGGGACCCTACCCAGTACTAGAAGGGTGTACCTAATAAAGTGGCCATTGAGCATAAGAAAGGTCTGCTTTATGTGGAAAAGTAGGCCTACTGGCTCTTTATATCCTTATGTTATCGCTTATCATTCAAGTTTCATTGATGATGTAATCCTGTGGATAACGAACATTGAGAAGCAGGTGCCTTATTCATATGCTAGATGTCAGATGTAGAAATTTAAAAATAAAGTATATATGATATATATACGCGTGATATATGACTCCTACGGGTATTGCGCTCCCCATGAATAAAATATTAGAGGTGATTTATGATCACTAAAATTATATTCGTGGTGAAGCGCTAAATCCTTAGCAGCGATACAGCGCCTAGAAAATGGGAAGTGGTCAGGATTGGTCTAAGGAACAGGAGGCAAACCAGATATATATTTAGCAATGTGTTGTGATTCATGTCAGAATATGAGTAGGTCTATTATTATTATCAATATTATTATTATTATTTTTAGTAGTAGTAGTAGTAGTAGTAGTAGTAGTAGTAGTAGTAGTAGTAGTAGTAGTGGTAGTAGTAGTAGTAGTAGTATATTTACTAAAAAACTGTAAGCACATATAGTAATACTGCACTAGATGTCTTTATAGATACCGGTTCATAAAACTGCTTCGGCTTAGGGTTACTGGTCCAATTAATAAAAAAAGGCGACGAACCGGGTAATGACCAGGTAATTACCCAGCAACGTGGCACTCCCTGGCACTGGGTGCCGTATGACCGGGTAATAACCCGCTTGACGCTACCTAACAGTGATTACTGTATGACTGTGTAATGATCCAGTAATTTGGCACTTCCTGGCACTGACCACTGTATGACTGGGCAATTACTTAGCAACTTGGCTCCCTGGCACCCAGTAACGTGGCACTCCCTGGCACTGATTACCGTATGATTGGTAGTGGCCCAGCAAGGTGGCACTCCCTGGCACTAGGTGACGTAGTGCCAGGGAATATCCTTAACAAAGGCAAGATCGGTGATAGCACACGCGAGCTGGAATAATTAGCAAATTAATGAAAACTTTCTGATGGAACATTCGCGTGTGTCACTGGAAGCTCGGAATTACACAGTACATTGTTCGAGTCTACAAAGTACAATACGCATATTGTAAAAAGCGTAGTTTCTAATATAGAAAAACGTATAAAGTGCATGTTAAATAAATGTTACAAATAACTTATTTTATCACAAAAGTAATATGGATCAAGAGAAATTACTAAAAGTATCAAACAATGGCATTTTAAAACATGAAGACAACAAGGATGACTTGACAGGACATACCAGTATCAACACACTTACCAGTGCACCAAATTGAGCAGTTTTAACGAAAACATTTATCTAAGGGGTTAAGGCTCAAGACACAGCAGTAGCAAGGACACTGCTTATTAAAAATTTTTATCCCCCCCCCCGAAAAAAAAAAGAAGAAACTGCTATAACAAGGACATTGTTTAAAAATACAGTGGAATCTCAAAAATCGAACTGCTCCCAACGCAACCAATTATGTAAGTGTATTTTTGTAAGTGCTTTTATAAGTGTATTTTTGAGGGTCTTAAATGGTCTAATCTAATTTACATTATTCCTGATGGGAATAAATTCGTTCGGTAGTGGCACTCGAACAGCCTTCTGGACCGAAGAAAGTTCGATATTTGAGGTTCCACTGTAATATTCGTCTAAAGTGTTTAAGCAGAAACTACAGTAGTTTAGTTAAATATCTTTGTTACGTACCCCATACCCATCTTGTGGGCGGCAGTCAAAATATTAGAGGTACATAACGGGTACAGGGACTGGGCTGCAAAGTTTTGATAGCTGAACAAGTTACCGTGGCAATGAACTATTTACATGTTTATATCTGGTCACAGTCGTAATGAGTTATTTATGTAGATATGAATTAGGTCACACGCAGAAAAAAAATAATGGTAATGTTTTATTTACAGTCAGCAAAGTCACGGTATTTCTTGAACATTTCTGAGTGAGTTGTCTGTGAATTCATTAATTTTATCGAATTCCATTACACAATGACACAAGATGTGACAATTGTCCATCAGGCCAAGTTTACATTTCGTTTGATCTACATCTAGTGGTGGTAATTCCCGAAGATACCTGTGACCCAGCCGGAGCCTACAGTACAGTAGCAAGGACAATTTTCAAAATATACAATGGCTAGTCCGTATGAAGTTTCAGTGGATTTGAAATTAGCATTATATTAATTTCATAGGATCGTGAATTTCATCATATATTAATAAGAATATCAAAACATTGATGAATGGTTCCTAGCGATAATGAAAAGATTTTGCCAAACTTTTTTTTCCACTTCTGTACGACGTTTAGATATTCAATTTTAACAAGACGTGTGAATTTTTGCTACGATTACACGAAGGATATTATAAATAGCACCTTTATCTTGTGGATATAAAACTTGCATCTTCATGGCAATCTGGTAATAATTCTCCTATATATATTTCCGATGTCTACTGTTTCATGCTCCTCTAGCTTTCTCACTGGCCATTCCTTTTCTGACAAAACTGAAGAACACAAGAGAGGTATTCGCTTTGCTGACACTAAAAATGCTCTTTTATGTCATGGAGAGACTATAGCCATCACATATAAAGCTGGACCTGTGTCAAAATTATTTATTCCTCTTCTAGCTGTCACAAATGCCGTCTTGTTGAATCTGCACTTACGCACACGATTCCTATCATGAAACTTAGTTCCGGTTATGTTTCTGTTGAAGCCTGCCTCTCCAATACTCTGTTAAATGCAGAAGACACATGACTTCGCTTGACCTTGACCTTCTCCTGGCCTGTCTTCTGGCTTTCTTCACTTTCTCATTAGCGACTCGATAATGGTCCACGATGGGCTGAAACCTTGTGTAAAGTCTCCTCTTCAAATTGAAGGTTAGTCATGAATTCTTCCTGTCATAGTATTGTGATTTTTATTCTTCTTAATACCTGTACTGTGTGTGTGATAACTGTACTGTATATATACTACCAGTACTGTGTATGAACTTTTAGTACTGTGTATGTACTTCCAATACTATGTATGTAATATCTGTACTGCACACGTATAGCATATATAATACTAGCATTGCATATAATACACTAGTACCGCATATATAATACTAGTACTGCATATGTAATATTCGTACTGCACATATAATACATATACTACATATGTAATACCACTACTGCGTATGCAATGTCCGTGCTACGTGCTGTAATACTAGTACTATACGAGTGGGTAATGTGAGGATGTACGAGCATTACCTACTCGTATGAGCCTTGAAATACTGAACGAGTGCTTAAGCCTGAATAAGAGTGCTTGAAAAGGAGTACAACTGATTGAGCGAAAGCTCGAATGTTTTCCAATGAAGCTTAAGGAGTAGGTGGATAGATAGAGTGAAAATAGTGTGTGGGCTTATTGGCAGCTGCTGACACACACACTTAATGTTAAACTAGTGCACACAAGCTTGTGAGTATACACATCACATAATTCCACTTAAATGATCACTTTTATTTTCTGATGAGAATACCACTGAATACTAACTTAATGGAGATTCTTTCTCTCAGTATAAAATAAAATATAACTAGATGGGTCACTGTCTAGATCCTTATTCTCTCAATATAAAGCCAAATAACGAGACTGGCCACTGTCAAGCACACCATTCTCTTAAGGCACAACGAGACAAGTTACTTTATCAGCACCACCAGTGATACTCGTCTCGAGTTGAGTGTTTCCTGGTTAGGTTCGGCAACCTAGTTCCCAGACGTATCGCAGACTTTTTTAAAATTGTTTATCTGAGGATAAATAATCGTTTTTACAGGATAATCTAACCTACTCCAACGTAACCCAAATCAGATACAACTTAACCTATTCTGAGATGAAGAAAATAGTATTTGTAAATTTACGACAGCTCTGAGGTACTAACCTGGGAAACCCCATAATAAAAATTAACATAATGAGAGACATGGAAGGAAGTGTAAAACAAACCAGGTGACAGGCAGGGACGTCACAGGCACAGAAAACAATGTCAATATCCGTGGTCTAAGACTCATCATTAACCTGCTACTAACACATCAAAGAAATATTGGCCGAATAAAGGTTGAAGTTTTGAAGAGTAAACTAGACCACTGTCTCCTGCTAGTGCCTGATCAACCGGTTTGTGATGGGTATGTGGTCCCATAAGAAGCTAGCAGCAACACCCTGAATGGCCAGGGAGTCAATAGGGAAATTTGGCCTCAGGCCTAGCTACGAAGGTAGACTGATTTTCGAAACCGGGCACAGGTATGTCACAGGTGCATAAATGAGGATACGAAGAGTGATTTTTCTTCCTCATTGAGAACGTTGTTAACCAACATGAACTCAATGCTAGTCCAGATTTCTCTAGCATAAAAAACTACTGGGTCAGTACAAGCAAAAGGTATTGGTTTAGCATTTTTAATAGACTACTATTACTACTACTACTACTACTACTACTACTACTACTACTACTACTACTACTACTAATAATAATAATAATAATAATAATAATTATTATTATTATTATTATTATTATTATACCGACAATACTACAAAAGACTGAATGACACTACAAAAGAAAATTCTCGCACCAAACGCTGGTGGTATAAAGTCAGATGAAGAAAGTGCACACTTGATAACATTGTGGGTGACGCCGCTGTGTTACCCACACGGGTGATAATCTGAGTGCTGCAGCTCAGGTCAAATAGGCATTCCCTACCCCCCTTTAATAGGGAATGGGGTGGAGTGATGCCTTGATCCAAGGAACTGGAGTTCCTCTACCTTTCCTTTGATCAAATCTGATTATCTCCTATTGACAACAATTAAAATGTAATACAAAATTTTGAGCTCACATTCGACCGTTCGAAATTTTGTATACAAAAATTGAACCTGAATTTACATAACAGTATTTGCAACTGTAGTTGTCTCTACCACAGTACTAGCAACGTAACTGTCTCCCACGCAGTATTTGTGGCGTAGTTGTCTCCCATACAGTACTTGTGGCGTAGTTGTCTCCCACACAGTACTTGTGGGGTAGTTGTCTCAGAGGAACTAGTCCCAAATTTGCACGCGAAAATCACTCCTACGAAGTAAAAGATGGGGCAGGAGATGCAACATTTCCCCAATGAACAGCAGCAGCGCCACGCGTACACTAAGAGACAACACAATGTGTCAGGGGCCCAAGACTGTTCAATTGCCTCTCAGCATACATAAGGGGGATTACCAAAAGCCCTCTGGCTGTCTTCAAGAAGGCGCTGGACAGGCACCTAAAGTCAGTACCTGATGAGCTAGGCTTTGGTTCGTACGTCGGTCTGCGTGCGGCCAGCAGTAACAGCCTGGTTGATCAGACCATGATCCACCAGGAGGCCTGGGAACAGAGCAGTGGGGGCGAAACCCTCTTAAGATATACTTCAGATATACCACAGTACTTGTGGTCATAGTTGTGTCCCACAGAGTACTTGTGGAGTAGTTGTCTCCGAGATGGTACTTGAGGTGTAGTTGTCTCCCACACAATACTTGTGATGTAACTGTCTCCACCTCATACTTACGGCGTAGTTGTCTTCGCCGTACGTATGCAGCTAAACAAGATTAATGGAACAAATACTGCCAACACAAGTCAACAGTTTTTTGCGGTCGATCATGAGTTCAGCTTTCTCTGAACTCTGAATTAGCAAGCAGAACTGCATTAAAAAAAGAAATTTTTACAAGACTCATTAAAAACAGGCACCCCTAAAAGTCTTGCTGTCAACCCAAAATGCTGAAGATACCCCTGAAGTCTGACGATTAACTCAAAACATACTCATAAGTTTCTATGCCTCAAAGTTTTTGTCGACACCAGATATATTCAAGAAATCCCAGGTACCCCTAAAGTCTTGCTGTTAATTCCAGATATACTCAAGCTGCTCTTGATAAAGAGCATATACATGTGAATCTTAACAAGACTTTTGTTTCCCCTAGCTAGAACTGATTTCCCTGGTAATCTCAGGTGCCTCCAGCCAAGCCCCAGCGTACAGTGGTAACGCAGGGCAGCCCAGGTTGCTGATGCAACTGCAGCCCACCAACTCAAACTGGTGGTTCCGGGTAGCACATTCTACCTGCAACCCGCCAGCTTCATCTGGTAGACCAGGGTAGCGAGCCGTTCTACTGATATACATTCAAGTGGTTGTTTCGCCTGTTACTACTACATCTACACGCTCATGGCTACTTCTGCAACCTATCAACGTCTGGTAGTAGATAAGAATAGCCGTCGCTTCTGCTTCACCTGCAGTACACCTGCTGCTACTTCACCAGCAATGTTGGATGGTAACCCACGGTAGCACCTGCTTCTGCTTCACCTGTAGTGCTTGATGTTATCCCAGAGTAGCGCCTGCTACTCCTTCACATACAGACAACATAACCAGTGTGAGAAGCGCCACACAATTCAATACTCCCGTGATTGTGAATCAATTACGGCTGGCGCTCACAAAGGCACAAGTATTGTGGCAGTGTGAAAAACGTCTTCCCGTGGCGGTAATGTTTCCCCGCCGCCTCGTGCACATTCACTGCTCCCAAAAATTCCCTGAAAGAAATATCACGGGCCGTTCAGAGCGTGAAATACAATTATACAGGTCGTGAGAATACACAATGGAACGCGCGCCTCATCTGTTTTCCAGGTTTAACAGGACGCAAGACAGGCTAGCACGCAGGGTTCGAGGTGCGTTTAATTTCACGTAATGTGACGTGATGAGATCACGGGGAAGGTAATAAGGCATTTGGTCAGTGTTGCGTGCAAGCTCCCTTGGGGTACATTTACTCCAGTAAATGTACACTCAATTAACACTCGTAACTGCCAATACCTCACAGATAAAGACTTTAAGCATGACTTCACTGCACAAGCTGCAGAGATTCAGGCTATACATGGATTCATTTACAATAAGACTGTATTCGTAAGTTCTGAAGATAAAATATTAAAAATAAAATAGGTTTAAGTAGGTAGTTATTTCCAAATTTATCAGGAATATTAAATTCTGTTAAAGTGTACTTTCAGTTCGAATAAACTACACGTCATATACCTGCGACTATGATGCATCATTGGTAAAAACAGAAGCTTATTGTTCTCACATAAACTAAACCATAACGCATTCCTATTTTAATAAAATATCAATTTTAATTGGCCAAAAATTACCGAAAACTTGGTATAAATACAATGTTGACACAAGTAGCTAACCACTTGTGTCAACAAGGGTATGGGTACTTCAGCTATAATGCTGATTTGTTGATTTAGAGCTAGACCGTATGAGCCCCAAAACTCTTTATAATAATTATTTCAGCATGCAAGTACTAATTTATGTATAGAAATTATTTAATCTGGTTAACGCCAAGAAATTGACAGGAGTGAATTATAAGAACTTTCAAAATAAGAGAGACAGCACCAACGAGGGTAGTTTTTTAATTAATAGTGTTCTGACGGCTTATACAGCATTCTTTCCTCTCAAGAGTTTTTCAAGGAAAGTAAAAGAGCAGAGCTGGAAAGTGTAGAATGGGAATGCCTCAAAGAATCTGAATTGTTCTCTCTGAAACGAAGAAGCAATATATACTTGATACTATATACATAAAATATACTTAACAGGCAAGGCCCTCACTCAACACACATGTGCACATGATAACTTTCATTCTACATACAAGATGAAAAAAAATAGATATATTTCAGTCCCTATAGTCCCGTGTCACAACGCCCGTGATAACAGAAACAGTGCAGAGTGCGGCAGACGTTTCTAATGAAGTTAATTATTAGTTATGACGATTTGAAGCAAATCAAAAGATGCATTCATGAATCATCACATGGAATTAATATCCCAAATTCAATAAAAATGGCAAATTAGAATATACAGAACCCAAACTTAATTCAAACTTTCCACTAAGAATACACTCACTTTGAAGCTAAACTGAAGAAACTTTCTCAAAGAGACCAATATCCTGAAGTACACCAGCATATTAACTTCGAAGTCTTTCCAAAGTACATTCCAGTTATTTAATGAAAGATATTAATAATACCATTTCGAGATTAAAAGTGGCAAAATGGCACCTACACATACTACTAACAAGGCTTTAAGTTTTTGCATGGGAACCAATTTTCGGAATGGTCTATATAAAGTTGAGCAGAGAGCACTTCAACTTAACAGTTTTTCTTTGAACATTCCCCTAGTATATTTCAACAGTGTTGAAAATTTGAAGTCCATCATATAAGGCTTTCTGAAGTTATAAAGGAAAGTCTTGCAAGAAGTTACTGGAAGACAAACAATGTTCTTAACGTTGTGCCGACTCTGGAAGCAAGTCATATTTACTCCCTATAAAAATGTGAGTTTTCAATATTTTTTTTCCTTTGTATTTTATTTAAAATTCTATATAATCCTTCAAGAAAAAACATTTGATTTGTGCTTTTTAATTAAGTCCAATTTAATAAAAATAAATCTATGAAATGACAGATTGTCATGTACAAGGCCTTAATTCAATACAAAATTACTTCCTGTTAAGATATATCAGTGTTTAAGTGTTTGAAGCCTACCGGGAGAGCCATTCTTTAGTCATTACATGGAAATCAATTCATTCAATAAAATTAGAATTTTAAAATTCACTTACCTCAAAGTGAAAGCCAATTTTTTTTTTTAAGAAAGCCTAATAACAATGACAACTTGAAACCTATTAGCATAAACATTCTCCAGTAATTACTCAGCATTATTATTTTGAAGCCGATAAGATGAGGCATTCTCTATTATTAAATGGAAATCAATATCACTATTTATTTAATAAAATTGACAAATTGGGACTTGCGCAGTTTTATAACAATGCAAATCTTGCTTTCTTCAAAACCCACTCCCCTCTATTGAGGTTTCTAGATGCTGGTGAGGGGCTCTTGATCTAGGGAATTGGATCTGTGCTCCAGTTCCCTGAATTGAGCCTGAATGCTTTCCATGCCCCCCCACATGTGCTGTATAATCCTACGAGTTTAGCGTTCCCCTATGATTAAAATAATAATAATAATTCGGAACACACTAGGGCTGAAAATTTGAAGATGATCAGAGTGCGCAGATTCCAATGAATCCATATTTTATAAACTGACAAATTTGCCCGCAAACACATGTAACTTAATGGGTACTATCCTTTCTGTAATATGAATCCGCCATTAAATATTGAAGTCACTCAGCAGAGGTAGACTCGAATATACAGTATTTACCGTGAATTAACAGGAACAGAAATTTCACAAAACATATAAGTGACAGATGTGCATCTACACAATTTAATCTGACTCCTCCGTCGTAGAATCAGGAAGTACCTTTTTTGAACGCTTTAAGCTAAGCAGTACAGAGTTATGAAAGTTACTGGCCCTATTCCAGAAAGCTAGGAATATGTTCTACAACTCTGATCATAGGCCACAAACCACACACACACACACACACACACACACACACACACACACACACACACACACACACACTTGACCAGGTGTGGGTTTGGAACCCACACCTGGTCAAGCACGTCAAGAAATTTAAGAAAGTACAAAGGTTTGAAACAAGGCTAGTTCCGGAGCTCAGGGGAATGTCCTATGAAGAAAGGTTGAGGGAAATCGGACTGACGACACTGGAGGACAGGAGGGTCAGGGAAGACACGATAGCAACATGCAAAATAATGCGTGGAATAGACAAGGTGGACAGAGACAGGATGTTCCAGAGAGGGAACACAGAGACAAGGGGTCACAATTGGAAGCTGAAGACTCGGACAAGTCATAGGGATGTTAGGAAGTACTTCTTCAGTCACAGAGTCGTCAGGAAGTGGAATAGCCTAGCAAGTGATGTAGTGTGTGTGTGTGTGTCTGTGTGTGTGTGTGTGTGTGTGTGTACTCACCTATTTGCACTCACCTATTTGTGGTTGCAGGTGTCGAGTCTTAGCTCCTGGCCCCGCCTCTTCACCGGTTGCTACTGGGCCCTCTCTCTCCCCGCTCCATGAGCTTTATCAAACCTCGTCTTAAAACTGTGTATGGTTCCTGCCTCCACTACGTCATTTTCTAGGCTATTCCACTGCCTTACAACTCTATGACTGAAGAAATACTTCCTAATATCTCTCTGAATCATTTGTGTCTTCAACTTCCAATTGTGGCCTCTTGTTTCTGTGTCCCCTCCCTGGAACATCCTGTCTTTGTCCACCTTGTCTATTCCACGCAGTATTTTATATGTCGTTATCATGTCTCCCCTGACCCTCCTGTCCTCCAGTGTCGTCAGGCCGATTTCCCTTAATCTTTCTTCATAGGACATTCCCCTTAGCTCTGGAACTAACCTTGTCGCAAACTTTTGTACTTTCTCTAGTTTCTTGACGTGTTTTATCAAGTGCGGGTTCCAAACAGGTGCTGCATACTCCAGTATGGGCCTGACATACACGGTGTACAGTGTCTTGAACGATTCCTTACTAAGGTATCGGAATGCTGTTCTCAGGTTTGCCAGGCGCCCATATGCTGCAGCAGTTATCTGGTTGATGTGTGCTTCCGGAGACATGCTCGGTGTTATACTCACCCCAAGATCTTTCTCCTTGAGTGAGGTTTGCAGTCTTTGGCCACCTAGCCTACACTCGGTCTGTGGTCTTCTGTGCCCTTCCCCTATCTTCATGACTTTGCATTTGGCAGGATTAAATTCGAGAAGCCATTTGCCTGACCAGGTGTCCAGTCTGTCCATGTCTCTTTGAAGTCCTGCCTGGTCCTCATCAGATTTAATTCTCCTCATTAACTTCACATCATCTGCAAACAAGGACACTTCTGAGTCTAACCCTTCCATCATGTCGTTCACATATACCAAAAATAGCACTGGTCCTAGGACCGACCCCTGTGAGACCCCGCTCGTCACAGGTGCCCACTGTGATACATCATTACGTACCATGACTCGTTGTTGTCTCCCTGTCAGGTATTCTCTGATCCATTGCAGTGCCCTTCCTGTTATATGCGCCTGATGCTCTAGCTTCTGCACTAATCTCTTGTGAGGAACTGTGTCAAAGGCCTTCTTGTGTGTGTGTGTGTGTGTTAGTTACCATTTGGTCCTAGGCACATGTCGATTAGACACTATGTGCATGCGTGTGTGTGTGTGTGTGTGTGTGTGTGTGTGTGTGTGTGTGTGTGTGTGTGTGTTAGTTACCATTCTGTCCTAGGCACATGTCGATTAGTGTGTGTGTGTACTCACCTAGTTGAGGTTGCGGGGGTCGAGTCCGAGCTCCTGGCCCCGCCTCTTCACTGATCGCTACTAGGTCACTCTCCCAGAGCCGTGAGCTTTATCATACCTCTGCTTAAAGCGATGTATGGATCCTGCCTCCACTACATCGCTTCCCAAACTATTCCACTTACTGACTACTCTGTGGCTGAAGAAATACTTCCTAACATCCCTGTGATTCATCTGTGTCTTCAGCTTCCAACTGTGTCCCCTTGTTACTGTGTCCAATCTCTGGAACACCCTGTCTTTGTCCACCTTGTCAATTCCTCTCAGTATTTTGTATGTCGTTATCATGTCCCCCCTATCTCTCCTGTCCTCCAGTGTCGTCAGGTTGATTTCCCTTAACCTCTCCTCGTAGGACATACCTCTTACCTCTGGGACTAGTCTTGTTGCAAACCTTTGCACTTTCTCTAGTTTCTTCACGTGCTTGGCTAGGTGTGGGTTCCAAACTGGTGCCGCATACTCCAATATGGGCCTAACGTACACGGTGTACAGGGTCCTGAATGATTCCTTATTAAGATGTCGGAATGCTGTTCTGAGGTTTGCTAGGCGCCCATATGCTGCAGCAGTTATTTGGTTGATGTGCGCTTCAGGAGATGTGCCTGGTGTTATACTCACCCCAAGATCTTTTTCCTTGAGTGAGGTTTGTAGTCTCTGACCCCCTAGACTGTACTCCGTCTGCGGCCTTCTTTGCCCTTCCCCAATCTTCATGACTTTGCACTTGGTGGGATTGAACTCCAGGAGCCAATTGCTGGACCAGGTCTGCAGCCTGTCCAGATCCCTTTGTAGTTCTGCCTGGTCTTCGATCGAGTGTGTGTACTCACCTAGTTGAGGTTGCAGGGGTAGAGTCCAAGCTCCTGGCCCCGCCTCTTCACTGGTCGCTACTAGGTCACTCTCCCTGAACCATGAGCTTTATCGTACCTCTGCTTAAAGCTATGTATGGATCCTGCCTCCACTACATCGCTTCCCAAACTATTCCACTTCCTGACTACTCTGTGGCTGAAGAAATACTTCCTAACATCCCTTTGATTCATCTGTGTCTTCAGCTTCCAACTGTGTCCCCGTGTTGCTGTGTCCAGTCTCTGGAACATCCTGTCTTTGTCCACCTTGTCAATTCCTCTCAGTATTTTGTAAGTCGTTATCATGTCCCCCCTATCTCTCCTGTCCTCCAGTGTCGTCAGGTTGATTTCCCTTAACCTCTCCTCATAGGACATACCTCTTAACCCTGGGACTAGTCTTGTTGCAAACCTTTGCACTTTCTCTAGTTTCTTTACATGCTTGGCTAGGTGTGGGTTCCAAACTGGTGCCGCATACTCTAATATGGGCCTAACGTACACGGTGTACAGGGTCCTGAACGACTCCTTATTAAGATGTCGGAATGCTGTTCTGAGGTTTGCCAGGCGCCCATATGCTGCGGCAGTTATTTGGTTGATGTGCGCTTCAGGAGATGTGCCTGGTGTTATACTCACCCCAAGATCTTTTTCCTTGAGTGATGTTTGTAGTCTCTGGCCCCTTAGACTGTACTCCGTCTGCGGTCTTCTTTGCCCTTCCCCAATCCTCATGACTTTGCACTTGGTGGGATTGAACTCCAGGAGCCAGTTGCTTGACCAGGTCTGCAGCCTGTCCAGATCCCTTTGTAGTTCTGCCTGGTCTTCGATCGAATGAACTCTTCTCATCAACTTCACGTCATCTGCAAACAGGGACACCTCGGAGTTTATTCCTTCCGTCATGTCGTTCACAAATACCAGAAACAGCACTGGTCCTAGGACTGACCCCTGTGGGACCCCGCTGGTCACAGGTGCCCACTCTGACACCTCGCCACGTACCATTACTCGCTGCTGTCTTCCTGACAAGTATTCCCTGATCCATTGCAGTGCCTTCCCTGTTATCCCTGCTTGGTCCTCCAGTTTTTGCACTAATCTCTTGTGTGGTACTGTGTCAAAAGCCTTCTTGCAGTCCAAGAAAATGCAATCCACCCACCCCTCTCTCTCTTGTCTTACTGCTGTCACCATGTCATAGAACTCCAGTAGGTTTGTGACACAGGATTTCCCATCTCTGAAACCATGTTGGCTGCTGGTGATGAGATCATTCCTTTCTAGATGTTCCACCATTCTTCTCCTGACAATCTTTTCCATGATTTTGCATGCTATACATGTCAGTGACACTGGTCTGTAGTTTAGTGCTTCATGTCTGTCTCCTTTTTTAAAGATTGGGACCACATTTGCTGTCTTCCATGCCTCAGGCAATCTCCCTGTTTCGATAGATGTATTGAATATTGTTGTTAGGGGTACACATAGCGCCTCTGCTCCCTCTCTCAGGACCCATGGAGAGATGTTATCTGGCCCCATTGCCTTTGAGGTATCTAGCTCACTCAGAAGCCTCTTCACTTCTTCCTCGGTTGTGTGTACTGTGTCCAGCACATGGTGGTGTACCCCACCTCTCCGTCTTTCTGGAGCCCCTTCTGTCTCCTCTGTGAACACTTCTTTGAATCTCTTGTTGAGTTCCTCACATACTTCACGGTCATTTCTTGTTGTCTCTCCTCCTTCCTTCCTTAGCCTGATTACCTGGTCCTTAACGGTTGTTTTCTTCCTGATGTGGCTGTATAACAGCTTCGGGTCAGATTTGGCTTTTGCTGCTATGTCGTTTTCATATTGACGTTGGGCCTCCCTTCTTATCTGTGCATATTCGTTTCTGGCTCTACGACTGCTCTCCTTATTCTCCTGGGTCCTTTGCCTTCTATATTTCTTCCATTCCCTAGCACACTTGGTTTTTGCCTCCTTGCATCTTTGGGTGAACCATGGGCTCATCCTGGCTTTTTCATTATTCCTGTTACCCTTGGGTACAAACCTCTCCTCAGCCTCCTTGCACATTGTTGCTACATATTCCATCATCTCATTAACTGGCTTCCCTGCCAGTTCTCTGTCCCACTGAACCTCATTCAGGAAGTTCCTCATTCCTGTGTAGTCCCCTTTCCTGTAGTTTGGTTTCATTTGTCCTTGCCTTCCTGCTTCCCCCTCCACTTGTAGCTCTACTGTGTATTCGAAGCTCAAAACCACATGATCGCTGGCCCCAAGGGGTCTTTCATATGTGATGTCCTCAATATCTGCACTACTCAAGGTGAATACTAAGTCCAGTCTTGCTGGTTCATCCTCTCCTCTCTCTCTTGTAGTGTCCCTTACGTGTTGGTACATGAAGTTTTCCAGTACCACCTCCATCATCTTAGCCCTCCATGTATCTTGGCCCCCATGTGGCTCCAAGTTCTCCCATTCGATCTCCTTGTGGTTAAAGTCACCCATGATCAGGAGCTTTGCCCTGCATGCATGAGCTCTTCTCGCCACTGCAGCCAGTGTGTCAACCATCGCTCTATTGCTCTCGTCATACTCTTGCCTTGGCCTCCTGCTGTTCTGTGGTGGGTTATACATCACTGCAATTATCACCTTGGGACCACCAGAGTGAAGCGTTCCCGCTATGTAATCACTTTCTTCTCCGCTGTCTCCTCTCTCCAGCTCATCAAAATTCCATCGGTGTTTGATCAGCAATGCCACTCCTCCACCCCCCCTGTTCCTTCTGTCTTTTCTCAGGATCTGGTATCCCGCTGGAAAGATGGCATCTGTTATCATACCTGTAAGCTTGGTTTCTGTGATCGCTATGATGTCTGGTGATGCCTCTTTGACTCTTTCGTGCCACTCCTCCCACTTGTTTGTTATTCCATCAGCGTTTGTGTACCATACCTTCAGTTTCCTTTCTAACACTGTGGTTTGGGAGGCCTGTGGGGGTGGGAGACCTGGTAGCTTACTGTGGGATTCTATAGTTGGGGGTTGGGTGGAAGCTGTGGGTATGGATTGTATTGTGTGTTGGGATGGTATGATAGGTTGTGGGGTTCTGAGGATAGTTGTGTGTGTGCTTGCCCTTGCTGCTCTGTTCTGCTCTGACTGACCTCTGCTGGTTCCATCCTTGTCTCCTTTCCTAGCTCCTTTCGCTTTTTTGTCCTCTCCCTCAGCTGCTTTCTCTCTGTTTGTGTTCTGTCTCTGTCTAGGAACACCTTCTTGTACTCTTCCGAACTTTTCAACCGTGGTTTCTCTTGGAGGATCCTGTTCCGCACTGTTTCTGTCCTGAGAATCAGCTTGATCGGTCGGTTTCTCCCCTTCAAGTACCCCCCTATTCTCTGAAAATTTACAATCTCATCCATGTCTTCTCCCCCTATTTCTGTGATGATTTTCTCAATCTCCTTTCTTTCTTCCTGCCGTCTTTCAGTGTGTGTCCTTTCCTCTCTCTCCCGAAGCCCATGGATAATCACTGATTTTGCCCTTTCCTCCTCCCATTGCCTCTTCCTCTGTGACTCTGGTTCCTGTCTGTATGTGGTCATTTTCTCCCTTGATTTTTCCAGTGGCTTTTGGTAGCATGGTTGTGCCTCAGCATTCGACCTATCTCCCTCTCCATCTGCACCCATCTGCTCTTCCCTTCCACTCACTGGCCCTTCTTTGCAGGCTGATATGACCTTAGCATAATTCATATCTCCTTCCTTCCTGTTCAGCCTCTCATCATCGTATGGTGTGTCTTCTCTGGTCACTACCCCTGAGACTTGCTTCAGCCTGTTTACCTCAAATTCTAGGACCTTTACCCTGGCTACTGCAGTTTCGACTTGTGACTCCCAATTCTTCGTCTCCTTCTCCAACCTCTTTTCCCATTTCACAGAGAGCTCTTTCTCCATTTTTTCAGAAAGCTCTCCTAATTTTCTCTCCCATTCTTGCTCTATCCTTTTCCACTGTTCCTCCATCCATTCCTCCCTACCAGTACCATTGTCATCTGATCCCTGATTCCTGCGAGTCCCAACCATTTTTTTTTTTATGAAAGAGAGAAAGAGAAAAAGAAAAAGGGGGAGAGAGTGAGAGATAGGGAGAGAGAGAAGGGGAGCCTAGAAGGAGGGGAAAAGAAGGGAAAAAGGGGGAGAAAGTGAGAGAGGGAAAAGGTAAGAGAGAGGGGGGAGTGAAAAGGAAGAGAGAGAGAGGAAGAGAGAGGTAAAAGGAAGAGAGTAAGAGAGGAAGAGAGAGAGAGAGAGGAAGAGAGAGAGAAAGAGTGAAAGGAAGAGAGAGAGTGAAAGGAAGAGAGAGAGAGAGGAAGAGAGAGAGGATGAGAGAGAGGATGAGAGAGAGAGGAGAGAGAAAGAGAGAGAGAGAGAGAGAGAGAGAGAGAGAGAGAGAGAGAGAGAGAGAGAGAGAGAGAGCCCAGTGCCTTGCCTGAGAGAGAGAGAGAGGAAGAGAGAGGAGAGGAGAGGGAGAGAGATGGGGGGGGAAAGGAAGGGTTATAGGGTCACTTCACAGGAAGGTGTAAAATCCTGTATATGTGTGTGTGTGTGTCTATATATGTGTGTGTGTGTGTCTGTGTGTGTGTGTGTGTGTGTGTGTGTGTGTGTGTGTGTGTGTGTGTGTGTGTGTGTGTGTGTGTGCTACAGCTATTCAAGTGCCTAACAACAGTACTATTCTCACCAAGTGTGCGTGCATATGTTTATGTAAACAGTCCTTATTTCCCACGTATGTACTACATATGTATTGTATATGTACCCGATCTCTTGGTTCCCACTGTACTCTTATGAGTTTAAAATTACGTTCAAAAATTAATACACTAGGCTTCGCCTATATGCCGCTACCTCTAAATTCTATTAAATGCCAGTAAATGCTGCTTATTCTAATTCTGATAGCTCGAGGAGAGTGACCCCCAATTCCAGCTAGAGACAGGTACTATTGACCCCATGCAACTCAAACTAGGTGAATATTACTTGCGGCTGGCAGTGGAGTAACGTTGCTGGTCTGTCCTGTGTCCCAGAAGTTGAAGGTGTTTGATGCTTCTCGGTAATTTTTCCACTAACTTCCTGTATGCACTATATTCTCTAGCTCTTCTAATTTTTTCACTCACTCACTGTATTTACTGACACATCTATACATAGCTCTTATCTCCCTGGTCTTGAGTCGCACTTATTCTTCAAAATAACCCACTGCGTTATTATGGCAACACTATTTAGGCCTGACACAACCGTTCACCCTTCCAACGGCCCTCACTAAACACTCAACCAATATTTCCTTTTTTTCTTTTCTGTGATCACTTATATTTCCTTTTTTCGGGGCTTAAGGTATTATATGCACTCTTATGCGTGCACACGCCTATATCCCACACTCTATTCCTTATGGCACAGTCAGAAATTATCACCAAAACACGAGCTCAAACCGCGTGACTCCTCCACGAGTGTGTGTGTGTGTGTGTGTGTGTTAGTTAGTTACCATTTGGTCCTAGGCACATGTCGATTAGACACTAGGCCTGTTTGTGTGTATGTGTGTGTATGTGTGTGTGTGTGTGTGTGTGTGTGTGTGAAAACGGAAAACTGCAATAAACAGTTGCAACCTGGATCGAAACGCTGGCAAGAATTTACAAGCTCGCTGCGTGTGTATGTCTGTCCGTGTTTGTACTCGCCTAATTGTGGTTGCAGGGGTCGATACTCAGCTCCTGGCCCCGCCTCTTCACTGAGTGCTACTAGGTCCTCTCTCTCCCTTGCTCCATGAGCTTTATCATGCCTCATCTTAAAGCGATGTATGGTTCCTGCCTCCCCTACCTCACTTGCTAGGCTATTCCACTTCCTGAATACTCTATGACTGAAGAAATACTTCGCAACATCCCTTTGGCTCATTTGGGTCTTCAGCTTCCAATTGTGACCCCTGTTTCTGTGTCCCCTCTCTGGAACATCCTGTTTCTCTCCACCTTGTCTATCCCATGCAGTATTTTGTAAGTCGTTATCATGTCTCCCCTAACCCTCCTGTCCTCCAGTGTCGTCAGGCCGATTTCCCTTAACCTTTCTTCATAGGACATTCCCCTTAGCTCTGGAACTAACCTTGACGTGCTTGATCAAGTGTAGGTTCCAAACAGGTGCTACATACTCCAGTATGGGCCTGACGTACACGGTGTACAGTGACTTGAACGGTTCCTTACTAAGGGATCGGAACTGTGTGTGTGTGTGTTAGTTACCATTTGGTCCAAGGCACATGTCGATTAGACACTAGGCCTGTTGTATGTGCATGCGTGTGTGTGTGTGTGTGTGTGTGTGTGTGTGTGTGTGTGTGTGTGTGTGTGTGTGTGTGTGTGTGTGTGTGTGTGTGTGTGTGTGTGTGTATGTATGTGTGTGTACTCACCTATTTGTACTCACCTATTTGTGGTTGCAGGGGTCGAGTCACAGCTCCTGGCCCGGCCTCTTCGCTGATTGCTACTAGGTCCTCTCTCTCCCTGCCCCATGAGCTCTATCGTACCTCGCCTTAAAACTATGTATGGTTCCCGCCTCCACTACTTCACTTTCTAGGCTATTCCATGGCCTGACTACTCTATGACTAAAGAAATACTTCCTAACATCCCTTTGATTCATCTGAGTCTTCAACTTCCAATTGTGACCTCTTGTGTCTGTGTCCCTTCTCTGGAACATCCCGTCTTTGTCCACCTTGTCTATTCCGCGCAGTATTTTATGTCGTTATCATGTCTCCCCTGACCCTCCTGTCCTCCAGTGTCGTCAGGCCGATTTCACTCAACCTTTCTTCGTAGGACAATCCCCGTAGCTCTGGGACTAGTCTTGTTGCAAACCTTTGCACTTTCTCTAATTTCTTGACGTGCTTGACTAGGTGTGGATTCCAAACTGGTGCTGCATACTCCAGTATGGGCCTGACGTAAATGGTATACAGAGTCTTAAACGAATGTGTGTGTGTGTGTGTGTGTGTGTGTGTGTGTGTGTGTGTGTGTGTGTGTGTGTGTGTGTGTGTGTGTGTGTGTGTGTGTATGTGTGTGTGTGGTGTGTGTGTGGTGTGTGTGTGTGTATGTGTGTGTGTGTGTGTGTGTGTGTGTGTGTGTGTGTGTGTGTGTGTGTGTGTGTGTGTGTGTGTGTGTGTGTGTGTGTGTGTGTTTTGTGTACTCCCCAAACTGTGGTTGCAGGGATCAAGTCACAGCCCCCGGCCCCCCCCCCCCACCGGTCGCCACTGGGTCACTCACTCCGTGCTCTGTGAGCTTTATCATGCCTCTTCTTAAAGCTATGTATAGATCCTGCCTTCACTACCTCATTTTCCAGACTGTTCCACTGCCTGACAACTCTGTGACTGAAGAAATACTTCCAAACATCTCTGACTCATTTGAGTCTTCAACTTCCAATTGTGACCCCCTGTCGCTGTGTCCCATATCTGGAACATCTTATTTCTGTCCACTTTGTCGATTCCTCTCAACATTTTATATGTCGTTATCTCTATTCTGTCTGCGGTCTTCTTTCCCCTTCCCCTATCTTCATGCATTTGGCGGGGTTAATTTCGAGGAGCCAGTTGTTGGACCAGGCTTGCAGCCTATGTGTGTGTGTGGGGGGGAGGGGGGGAGAGCCAGTTGCTGGACCAGGCTTACAGCCTGTGTGTGTGTGTGTTCACCTAATTGTGGTTGCAGGGGTCGAGACTCAGCTCCCGGCTCCGCATTTTCACTGATCGCTGTTAAGTCCTCTCTCTCTCTCTCTCTCTCTGCTCCCTAAGCTTTGTCATACCTCGTCTTAAAGCTATGTATGGTTTCTGCCTCCACCACATCACTTGCTAGGCTATTCCACTTCCTGACTACTCTGTGACTGAAGAAGTAATTCCTAACATCCCTGTGACTTCTCTGAGTCTTCAGCTTCCAATTGTGACCCCTTGTTTCTGTGTTCCCTCTCTGGAACATCCTGTCTGTCCACCTTGTCTATTCCACGCATTATTTTGTATGTCGTTATCATGTCTCCCCTGACTCTCCTGTCCTCCAGCGTCGTCAGGCCGATTTCCCCCAACCTTTCTTCGTAGGACATTCCCCTGAGCTCCGAAACTATCCAGAAAGCTAGGAATATGTTCTACATATTCGTGTGTATCAACGAACCGACCGTATCTTAGTGAGGCAGGGAGACCTGAAAAGAAAAACTTTCGTTTTTTTTTCTTTTTAAATATAGTAATTTATACAGTAGAAGGGGTTATTAGCCCCTTGCTCTCGGCACTTTATTCGCCTCTTACGGCATGCATGGCTTACGGAGGAGGAATTTTTTCTCACAATTATCAGGAAGAAATTGGAAGAGTTAAGGAGAATGGAACAACGAATAGGCAATCTGGACACCCACGATGTCTTGTACCTTCTCACAAAGTGCTTGAGTC
>NC_091324.1:10707711-10777711 GCF_038502225.1 Cherax quadricarinatus
GTAGGAAAAATTGTACCATTCCTACGTTATTTTGCTTGTCATGGAAAATATGTTTATACTACAAATACAATTGCGGCAGGCACATTATTCATTATTCAGGACTATATGAAAAATACCACACTGTAAAAAATATTAACAGAAGAGGAATATCTGAGCGCTTTCTTGCGTCTACACACACTTTTGAGGAAGTATAAGCATATAACTCAACATGCGACTTCGTATTGGCACGGATAGGTCAGCTTCCATCGTGATCCTTCAAGCACTGTAATCTTCACGTTGTGTATTCATATAAATATGAAAGCATGTCTCTGGTTTAGGCTGACTACCTCCTATAAGGTCTAAGTGACCGATCACCTCAAAATTAATTCTTCTATTTCCAATGTTATACCTGTATTCGACTGAAGAAGCCTGCTGCGCAAGCGAAACGTTCCGGCAATAAAGATACCCAAGTGCTGTGCATGTGTCTTACTCATCAACTTGTCGGTAGTATACACAATCAACATGATTGTTGGTTGACTGGCTGTCTTATTGGATTTAAAGTCCACTCACTTTAAGAGGCTCATTACAGCTGTATCTAACCTGTACAATGATAGATATACCTTGAGGAAAATGACACATGCACAAAGCAAAAACTTCAGATATTTTAATACAAAATGTTTCGGTCCTGAGACCTTGTTCACTCCAAAGAGAGATAAACAAAAATTGGTGTACATATCCTTGCCGTCTCGTTGTTGGTTGATTAATTGGGCTTAAAGCCAATCAACTACTCAACGAATCATAAGCTACATGTCACCTGTTCACCACCAGTTAGAATACTTTAATTCCTAAAATAGGGATTAAAGTAAACTCTCAGCGCTTATAATCAGACATACACCTTTCTGTGTATTGTTAGTACCCTAAACTCAGGTACATAAAAGCTTAAATTGAATATATCAAAATAAAGTTGCAATATATTACGGTATTATCAAATTCCCTACTAATAATTATACCTATGATAGAATTTACAAGAGTGTCATTCATTGATGTAAATCTCCAAGCGGATATAAACGAAGTTTTCCAATGGGCATCAGAAAACAATATATTGTTCAATGAGGACAAATTTCAGTTACTCCATTATGGAAAACATGAGGAAATAAAAAATAGTACAGTGTAAAACAAATTCTAACCACACAATAGTCTCAGTAGTAGTACCAGTTCACGTTATCGAACCCACATGACAATAGAGGATGTCACCTTCAAAGGATTACAACAATGTTATAAATGGAAGTGGCATGTATATTCACTACTTTTCTTATCGTGCTTCATCTGTCAAGAAAAATGTTCTTATTTCCCTCTTTCTCTGTGCTCTCCGCATTTATGATCCTCAGTTCCTTGAATTAGAATTTTCCACTCTTCGTAATTCATTTTTCCGTCTTGGCTACCCTTCCCATTTCATAGACTCTGCCCTCTCACGTGCTAAACGGACTTTCTTCTCTCCCAAACTCTCTACTCCTGGGAACTCTCTTGTCCTCTGCCTTCCCTATATTTCCAGTCTTTCTAGTCTCAACAACTCTCTCCGTTCAAACTTACTTTTCGCCAGACTAACACAATCCGCACCAATCTAGTTCATACCTCTCCTCCCCCTATAGATGCTTCTGGTGTCTTGTAGGTCCTCTTGTCCTCTTCAGTACTTTGCAGAAACTGGGCGTTCTCTTTCTGACAGACTCAGGGAGCACAAACGTAGTGTTAGGCTTGCCAACACCAACTCTTTTCTGTCATGTAGATGAATGGTTCAGAGAACCGACATGTTGATAAATTAGACACATGTACAACTCTTGGGTATCTTTATTGAGGAAACGTCAGAGATCACAGTCATCCTACTGACTGGTCTTCTGCTAAAACTGTCTACCCTACTTCTAACTTTCACAGTTGCCGTCTGGTTGAATCCTCCCTTATACACAACTTTCCTAGTATGAATCTTAGTCCTGGCTTTGTCTCTGTAGATGCCTTCCTTTCCCATTATATTGTAAAATGCTCGAAACTTCACAACATCCGTGATTTAACCTGATTCTTTTTCCCCTTCTCCCTCTTCCCCTTTCCTCTTTCTCCTTTGGGTTTTCTTTCTCCTGCCTTGGGTGTTTGGTCAATTATTATTATTCCCCCCCCCCCTCTGTGTTCTTGTTCCTACCCTTTGTGGGCCCCTAGCTCCCTTGCAGTGCTCCTCTTTCTTAGTCTTTGACTGGCTCCACTACTATTACGACTACTTTTATCACCACTTCTCTTCCTCCTTTCCTACTACCTCTCTTGCCCCGTCCCTGTCTGCTGGCCTATATATACTCCCTTCTCTCCTTTTTGTTAGTGTGACTTTGTAAAGGGTCCAAGTCGGACTGAAACGTCGTCGTAAGCTCCTCTCTCCCATGTGCAGGTTATTTGTGTGATAATGTTATTATCCCAACTGCAAGGAAAATGACTGGATGAATAATTAGAACCTTCAAAATAAGGAATGTTAAGCCAATGATGATCTTCGTCATCTGTTCTCTCTAGTCTGAAATACTGCTGTACACTAGCAGCCCCATACAAGGTAGGCGAAGGTTCTGTACAAAGAACCTTCACTACATGTATAAGTTCAGTCAGATACTTTAAATACTGGGACCCTATGAAGTCCCTTGGAAAGCAGGCAAGATAAATAAATCTGCACATAGAAATCACTCCCTGCGAAAGCAAACGATTCGGCAATGGGTGCAATATACCACGTGAGTACATTATGAGAAAACACAATAAGTATCAGGGGTCTATGACTTTTTAAGTCTCCCATCATACATGAGGATGATTACCATAGACCCCTAGCTGTCTTCAAGTGGGAATTGGATAGATACCTAGAGTCAGTATCTGAACAGCCGAGCTGTGGTTCGTAACTTGACTTGACTTCGTACGTTGGAGTGCGTGCCAGCAACAGTAACAGCTTGGTTGATCAGGCCCTGATCCACCAGGAGGACTGGTCATGGACCGGGCAACAGGGGCGTTGATCCACAGAACATCCTCCAGGTAGAAATACGTGAGAAAATCATACGAGTTGTGCTATTCAAACCTAACCTACAATATAAGCATGAATGGGACAAAACTGCAAAGTTTTTAAAAAAGAAAATATACAAGTTAGGGAAAAATATGAATCGATTTATCTTGAGTTGTGAATCAAAAGGTTATAACTCCGCAGATGATGGGAGGCTGCTTCTTTAACCATTCTGGTGACAGCCATTTATATACAGTTATGAAAAATAAGAAAATGCGGATATACATACTCTGTGGATAGGGAGAAAACTAATAGTCACTAAATTTGGAAAATAAATATTACAAAATTTACCAGAAGAAATTGCGGACTTTCTGTTGCACAGAACTGGTGAAATCTACGAATGATACAGTAGAAATTCTAGGCATTAAAGTTGAAAATGGAAATTTGGTAATCATCCTAGTATATAAACCACCACCAGCAACTGCTGAGGAATTCACAGATCAGTTAAGGAAGATAAATAGCTATCTGGATAGGCCAGAAAATCCCACACCAAATATTATACTCACTGGAGACTTTAATCTCTCTCATGTAAAATGGAAGATAGCGCAACACAACATGATACCAGAAATATCTCCTGGAAGAACCCTGGCTCAACAGGCACATGCCAGGGAACTAATGAGACTTTGTGAAAAACACTCATGAACCAACAAATAACTGATCCCACTAGAAATGAAAATACCCTGGATTTGATATTCATTAACATTGAGGAACTAATCAGACATAACAGTTACAAAAACAATACACTCTGACCATAACATCATAGAAGTACAAACGAGTATAGACTCAGGGTTAGGGAACTGCAGCGCTAATGTAAGAGGAGGGAAGTTCAGTAAGTTTAATTTCAACAACCATCGAACTGACGGAGAAAAAATAAACCAAGAACTATCAGACATATCCTGGGATCAGACATGAGCAACCTAAATCCCCACCAGTGCCTAGAGACGCTGAACATGGAAGCATAAAAGGTCTGTGTTAATTAAACACGTACCACTGAGAAAGAACAGAACATCGGATACAGAGAGAGAGAGAGCGTAGAAGATGGTACAGAAGGAGAAAACGGGTTAGTGAATTGCTTAAAAACAAATGTCGCAACAGAGGAAAGACAGCCTTAGCCGAGAGATCACTGAATTAGAGTAAAAACTTAAGATGGTATACCTAACAGAAGTACCAAGGGAACAAAATGTCATACAGGATATTGCATGAAACCCAAAATATTTCTATTCCTATGCAAAATCCAAGCTAAGAAGTGCCTGTAGAATTGGACCATTAATAAGCGGTAACTCGTATACTGACGATGAACAGGGAATGAGTAAAATCCTAAAAGAACAGTATGAGTCAGTGTTCAGCAACCCACTAAATGACAGCAGGGTTGAGAATGTAGAAACATTTTTCATTCCAGAAGGCCGCGCAGACCAACTAACTGACATTAGTACAAATCCCATAGATTTCGAAAAAGAAATGGCTAACATTCCCACCTACTTAGCACCTGGTCCAGATTCATGGAATGCCCTATTTATAAAGAAGTGCAAAGTACCACTAGCACGAGCCCTCAGTATTCTATGAAGAAAGAGTTTAGATCTAGGAGAAATACCGGAGACCTTAAAGAGCGCAGACATAGCTCGTATGCATAAGGGAGGAAGTAGAGCATTAACTAAAAAGTACTTCTCACATCATAAAAATCTTCGAAAGAGTGATGAGACGGCAGATTATATATTTCATGGACCAACACAACCGGCATAACCTAAATCAGCATGGCTTTAGACCAGGACGATCATGCCTGTCACAGCTGCTAAACCAATACAACAGAATTACAGAGGCTTTGGAAGACGACCTAAACGCAGATGTGGTTTACACAGATTTTGCGAAGGTTTTTGACAAATGCGACCATGCAGTGATAGCGCACAAAATGAGGGTCATAGGCATTAAGGGGAAGATAGGCAGATGGATTTTCGAGTTCCTAACACACGGAACACAAAAAGTAGTAGTAAACATAGCAAAATCCAGTATCAGCGAGGTAAAAAGCTCAGTTCCCCAAGGCACCGTCCTAGCACCTCGGCTGTTTCTCATCCTCATAGCTGACATAGATAATAACACCCGTCACAGTTTTGTATCATCATTTGCAGATGACACTAAAACAAGCGTGAAAGTCACTACGGTAGAAGACACGGGAATATTACAGGAAAACGTAAGCAGGGTTTTCCAGTGGGCAGTGGAGAACAACATGATGAACGTTCAGTGGTGATAAGTTCCAGATGCTTAGGTATGGAAAGAATGAGGAACTCAAAAGGAACGCTATACAAAACTCAAGAGGATCAACAAACAGAACGAAAGGAACACGCAAAAGACTTGGGGATAATCATGTCAGCTGACCTTTCTTTCAAACAACTTAATAGGACAAAGATCATGACAGCAAGGAGGATGACGGGGTGAATACTGAGAACCTTCAAAACATGGGAAATAATGCCAGTGGTGACACTCTTCAAATCGCTAGTGCTCCCTCATTTGGAATATTAATCAGTACTGACGGCCTCATTCATAGCAGGAGAAATATCAGAGCTGGAACAAATTCAGAGATTGTTTACGGCACACATAGAACCAGTAAAGCACTTAAATTACTGGGAACGCCTGCAAGTCTTGAACATGTACTCACTGGAGCGGAGGAGAGATACATGATAATACATACCCGGAAAGTAGTCGAGGGCCTGATTCCAAATCTGCACACTGCCATAACAACATACTAGAGTGAGAGACATGGGAGGAAATGTAAAATAAACCCAGTGAGGAGCAGAGGCGCTGTCAGTACAATAAGGGGACACTGTGTCAACATTCGTGGCCCCAGACTTTTCAACATCTTACCAGAAGATATCAGAAACACATCTGGTATAAGTGTAGAAGCCTTCAAGAGGAGACTGGACAAGTATCTTCACCAAGTGCCGGAGCAACCAGGCTGTGATGGATACGTGGGGCAGCGAGCCTCCAGCAGCAACAGCCTAGTTGACCAGGCAAGCACCAGATAAGCCTGGCCCATGGCCGGACTCCGAGAGTAGACAGATTCTCGAAACTCATCAAAGGTATATCAATGATAAAATGTAGCTCTTAGTACACATGTGTAGTCGAAACTTTGCACAAGAGTTCGGGAAAAAGCTAACAGGCTATAGCTACCTTTTAATAGCTACGAGGGTCACTGTCTCCGCGGCCCGATTCAAAATCAAACCTCCTGGTTACTAGACTGATCAGTAAAGATATTGGCGCTAGCAGCACCCAGTCCAGCGAAGTCACCAGAGCGGGCGGATCAGGGGGGTCTGTTTTGATTCTTATTAAGAAGAATAAGTAACATAAGTTTCAGTGTTATATAACTCGGCCTATCAACAATAAGAACAAACTTAGACTATGTTGTGCAGTTCTGGTCTCCATATTATACAGTGAAGTAAATGTGTGGCCCTGGCCAGTATCTAAGTGACCGTCTAGATACCAAGTTTCTGGGAAAAGGGCACATCCGGCACAAAATGTCGTGGCCCATAAATACGATGACAATCAAGACGACAACAATAAAACAGCAGCAGCGCGACAAAAACAACAACAATAACAAAACAACACCGACAACGGTAACACCAGCCGCGACGACAACACGAGTAATATCAACAAAATGTCGACAAAGACAACAACAAGACGAAAAAAAACACCAACAACGACAACGGTACAAACACCAACAATAACGAAAATAACAACAAAATTACAACAACAATATTAACATACGAAACAGAACGACAAGATTTACAAATATGATTTAAGAACATCAAAATTCTTACAAATATGCATAGAATGAGGAAAAATATTTATGCAGTGTACAAATGGAAATGTCAAAATTTACTGGGGGTCTAGAGAAATTTTGAAAATAAGAAATCTAGACAGAGCTCAAATATTTTTAATCAGAATAAAAAACATATTTAAAAGGAATAAAGTAAGTAACTGGTAGGGCAGTCGAGTTGTATATAGTGGAACAAACCACCGGAAGCATCCATCACGGAAACGAATATTTTTGAAATTTTAAAAAGGGTTAAAAAATTACACTTGTGAAAATAAATATGCATAAAGAGAACCTGCCTTGCATGATCACGTAGGCTACTGCTACACTCAGTGTCCACATATTGCTACTGGTACATGTATCTCCCACGTACTCAGCACTTGCTCCTCCCTCCCGAATATTAAATCATTACCCTTCCATCTCTCACAAGTCATTACAACCCTCTCACTTGAACTTGTCACTGTAACTTATTCTTTCCTAGGCCATAATTGCTCTCTCCTTCAAGGAAGAAACCTGCCTTGATGATGGCGGAGGGGTTCTTGATCTAAGAAATTAGTTACCCTCCTCTTCCTTGAATCAAATCTGATTACTCTCCTCCCTTCCCATTCTCCAAATGCTTTATGACTCATAGGTTTAGCGCTTTCCCATGAAAAATAAGACACCATCCTTTCATTAGTCTGGTTTCGGTCTCCACTCTTCCACATGGAGTTGGTGGAGGTGCGGTAAAGAGGAGGGGAGGAGAAATAAAAGGAGGAGAGTGCGGGAAGAAAAAATAGGGGCGAGCAGGGAAGTAAAGGCAAGGCAGGAGAGGGCGGCTCAGGGAAGGGGAGCTTGCTGGCACCCCAGCAGTTGCTGGCACCAAGTTGTAGACACCAAGGAATAGAGGCAAAGGGGGAGATGCGACGACTGAATTTTGGCACCAAAGACCGAAGGACTGACACCTGGATTTTTCACCAATGGCCAAAACAATGACATCTGATTTGGCAGAGTGGACTGAGGCACTGACAAATGGATTTGGCTCCTCTGGCTCCGCTAACATACATCAACATAGAGATTCCTTTTCCTGGGAACTTAAATTCCAGTACAGCAAATATCATAGACTTCATTTCCACATGAGCTATATCACCGCGAAGCTTCTCAAACAGTCCGTTGCAACCTTGCAACCGGAAGTAAACTTCAAGAAAATATAACAATATGTACTCCAGTTTAATTCTCTAGACTATGTGTCTCTCTTTTTACGGCACAATTATTTATTATTATTATTATTATTATTATTATTATTATATTCATATGAAGGGACTGTTGCCTTAGGGATCATATAACGCCAGTGGAATAGAAGGTAATCAGATGTAATCAAAACAAGGGAAAGGTAGCTTCAATTTCTTGGATCAAGAGTGCTCCACCAGAATGAGAGCACCATCCATGAAAAGCCCTAGGATACGAGCACACAATAATGCTTGGGGAAAACCTTCCACTACCAAACTCAAACCCGAGAAATCAGAGATGACAAACACGACATCTGAAAATTTCTGACCTGATTCTCAAGCATTCCTGTACCGCCTCCGTGGGCCAGCAGCAAGAGTGTCCAGGTAGGGTTGGCAGCAGCAGCTGCGTGATCCCTGCTCAAATTAACCAGTGTCATCAGCCTCCATAGAGTATTGGTAGTGGCCAGACACGCACTCACTCCACTCCCATAACCTCTTCTTAACACCAAAGCTTTAATGGTGACGTGGATAAAATAAAGCTTATTTTGATATTTCCCGTCAAATATGCTGCGAGTGCTCCGTGGGCAAGAAAAGTGTGTGTGTGAGGGGAAGGTAAAGAGGGGTTAGGAAGGGAGAGAGAAGGGAACGAGGAGTGTGCAGCAGGGAAGGGGTTGTGTAGGGGGCGGGTAGGTAATTTTGCATCAAAACCAATAATAAGTATGAAGCCATATATGATATAATTTCTCGTGAATATATATATATATATATATATATATATATATATATATATATATATATATATATATATATATATATGTCGTGCCGAATATGTAAAACTGGTCAATTAGCAAGAACTCATTTAAAATAAAGTCTTTTCTAAAATTTTCTCTTTTGCGTTTAAAGATATATTTTTTTCATTAATATTGATGTAAAAATTTTTAATTTTGCACCAAAAGGAACTTAGAAAACTTACCTAACCTTATTATAACAAGCTCAATTTATTTTAGTCTAACCCAACTAAATATATTTTAGATTTGTTTACAGTAATTTAATACTAGACAAACACAGTGAAATAAATTTTTTTCGTTAGGTTCAGAATGATTTTGGCGAAATTATTGCATACACAAATTTTCACTTGTCCTATATGGCAAGATGAGCGTTGCTATTTAAGCCAAGATCGCAAGTTCTGCCTATTCGGCACGACATATATATATATATATATATATATATATATATATATATATATATATATATATATATATATATATATATATATATATATATATATATATATATATATATATATATATATATATTTAACAAGTCGGCCGTCTCCCACCGAGGCAGGGTGACCCAAAAAGAAAGAAAATCTCAAAAAAGAAAATACTTTCATCATCATTCAACACTTTCACCTCACTCACACATAATCGCTGTTTTTGCAGAGACGCCCAGAATACAACAGTTTAGAAGTATATACGTATAAAAATACACAATATATCCCTCCAAACTGCCAATATCCCAAACCTCTCCTTTAGAGTGCAGGCATTGTACTTCTCATTTCCAGGACTCAAGTCCGGTTATATAAAATAACCGGTTTCCCTGAATCCCTTCACTAAATATTACCCTGCTCACACTCCAACAGCTCGTCAGGTCCCAAATACCATTTGTCTCCATTCACTCCTATCTAACACGCTCACGCACGCTTGCTAGAAGTCCAAACCCCTCGCCCACAACACCTCCTTTACCCCCTCCCTCCAACCTTTTCGAGGACGACCCCTACCCCGCCTTCCTTTCCCTACAGATTTATACGCCCTCCATGTCATTCTACTTTAATCTATTCTCTCTAAATGACCAAACCACCTCAACAAACCCTCTTCACCCCTCTGACTAATACTTTTATTAACTCCACACCTACTAATTTCCACACTCCGAATTTTCTGCATAATATTTACACCACACACTGCCCTTAGACAGGACATCTCCACTGCCTCCAACCGCCTCCTCGCTGCTGCATTCACAACCCAAACTTCACACCCATATAAGAGTGTTGGTACTATTATACTTTCATACATTCCCTTCTTTGCCTCCACAGATAACATTTTTTGCCTCCACATATACCTCAATGCACCACTCACCTTTTTTCCTTCATCAATTCTATGATTAACCTCATCCTTCATAAATCCATCCGCTGACACGTCAACTCCCAAATATCTGAAAACATTCACTTCTTCCATACTCCTCCCCAATTTGATATCCAATTTTTCTTTATCTACATCATTTGATACCCTCATCACCTTACCCTTTTCTATGTTCACTTTCAACTTTCTACCTTTACACACACTCCCAAATTCGGCCACTAGCCTTTGCAATTTTTCTTTAGACTCTCTCATAAGCATAGTATCATCAGCAAAAAGTAACTGTGTCACTTCCCATTTTGTATTTAATTCCCCATAATTTAATCCCACTCCTCTCCCGAACAACCTAGCATTTACTTCTTTTACAACCCCATCTATAAATATATTAAACAACCATGGTGACATTACACATCCCTGTCTAAGACCTACTTTTACCGGGAAGTAGTCTCCCTCTCTTCTACACACCCTAACTTGAGCCTCACTATCCTCATAAAAACTCTTTCCAGCATTTAGTAATTTACCACCTATTCCATATACTTGCAAAATCTGCCACATTGCTCTCCTATCCACTCTATCATATGCTTTTTCTAAATCCATAAATGCAATAAAAACTTCCCTATCTTTATCTAAATACTGTTCACATATATGCTTCAATGTAAACACTTGATCTACACATCCCCTACCCACTCTAAAACCACCTTGCTCATCCGCAATTCTACATTCTGTCTTACCTCTAATTCTTTCAATAATAACCCTACCGTACACTTTTCCTGGTATACTCAGTAAACGTATTTCTCTATAATTTTTACAATCTCTTTTGTCCACCTTCCCTTTATATAAAGGGACTATACACGCTCTCTGCCAATCCCTAGGTACCTTCCCCTCTTTCATACATTTATTAAACAAAAATACCAACCACTCCAACACTATGTGTCCCCCTGCTTTTAACACTTCTGTCATGATCCCGTCAATTCCAGCTGCTTTACCCCCTTTCATTCTACGTAATGCCTCACGCACCTCCCCCACACTCACATCCTGCTCTTCTTCACTCCTAAAAGATGGTATACCTCCCTGGCCAGTGCATGAAATTACCGCCTCCCTTTCTTCGTCGACATTTAAAAGTTCCTCGAAATATTCTCTCCATCTACCCAATACCTCCATCTCCCCATCTACTAACTCCCCTACTCTGTTTTTAGCTGACAAATCCATTCGTTCCCTAGGCTTTCTTAACTTGTTTAACTCACTCCTTTTTTTCTTATTTTCATTAAAATTTCTTGGCAGTGCCTCTCCCACTATCATCTGCTCTCCTTTTGCACTCTCTCACCACTCTCTTCACCTTTCTTTTACTCTCCATAAACTCTACTCTTCTTATAACTCTTCTGCTTTGTAAATACCTCTCATAAGCTAACTTTTTCTCTTTATCACACCCTTTACTTCATCATTCCGCCAATCACTCCTCTTTCCTCCTGCCACCCTCCTATAACCACAAACTTCTGCCCCACATTCTAATACTGCATTTTTTAAACTATTCCAACCCTCTTCAACCCCCCCCCCCACTACTCATACCTGCACCAGCCCACCTTTCTGCCAATAGTTGCTTATATTTCACCCGAACTTCCTCCTCCCTTAGTTTATACACTTCCACCTCCCTCTTACTTGTTGTTGCCATTTTCCTCTTATCCCATCTACTCTTACTCTAACTGTAGCTACTACTAGATAATGATCCGATATATCAGTTGCCCCTCTATAAACCTGTACATCCTGGAGCATACCCATCAACCTTTTTTCCACCAATACAAAATCTAACAAACTACTTTCATTACGTGCTATATCATATCTTGTATATTTATTTATCCTCTTTTTCATAAATATGTATTACTTATTACCAAACCTCTTTCTACACATAGCTCAATTAAAGGCTCCCCATTTACATTTACCCCTGGCACCCCAGATTTACCTACTACTCCCTCCACAACATTTTTACCCACTTTAGCATTAAAATCCCCAACCACAAGTACTCTCACACTTGGTTCAAAACTCCCCACGCATTCACTCAACATTTCCCAAAATCTCTCTCTCTCTCTCTCTCTCTCTCTCCTCTAAACTATTCTCTTCCCCAGGTACATATACGCTTAATATAACCCACTTCTCACGTCCAACCTTTATTTTACTCCAGATAATCCTTGAATTAATACATTTATAGTCCCTCTTTTCCTGCCATAGCTTATCCTTCAACATTATTGATACTCCTTCTTTAGTTCTAACTCTATTTGAAACCCCTGACCTAATCTCATTTATTCCTCTCCACTGAAACTCACCCACTCCCTTCAGCTTTGTTTCACTTAAAGCCAGGATATCCAGCTTCTTCTCATTCATAACATCCACAATCATCTCTTTCCTATCATTCGCACAACATCCACGCACATTCAGACTTCCCACTTAGACAATTTTCTTCTTATTCTTTTTAGTAATTATTACAGGAAAAGGGGTTACTAGCCCATTGTTCCCGGCATTTTAGTTGAGTTTTACAACACGCATGGCTTACGGAGGAAAGATTCTTATTCCACTTCCCCATGGATATAAAAGGAAAAGTAATAAGAACAAGAACTAAGATAAAATCAAAGAAAACTCAGATGAGTTTGTATAAATAAACGTGTATATGTATGTTTAGTTTGACCTAAGTGTAAGTAGAAGTAGCAAAACGTACCTGTAATCTTGCATATTTATGGGACAGACAAAAGACACCAGCAATCCTACCATCATGTAAAACAATTACAGGCTTTCGTTTTACACTCACTTGGCAGGACGGTAGTACCTCCCTGGGTGGTTGCTGTCTACCAACCTACTATTATATATATATGTACTATACATATATTCACGAGAAATTATATCATATATGGCTGGCTTCATACTTATTATTGGTTTAGATGCAGAATCACCTACCAGCCCCCTACATAACCCCTTCCCTGCTGCACACTCCTCTTTCCCTTCTCTCTCCCTTCCTAAACCCTCTTATATATATATATATATATATATATATATATATATATATATATATATATATATATATATATATATATATATATATATATATATATATATATATATATAAAATTAATAATTTCAGATGTGAAGGTGTCATCACTGGTGCGTCTAATCACCTGTGTCGTAGATATTAGGTGAGTGTCTGGTCACCTGCACGTCACGTTCGATTGAGATTTAGATTTGGACAATGGAAATTATATACAGTTTCAATATTTACCTTAAAAATTAGATTCAGCACTAAGTCTACATTGCTAGTAACGAAGACTAATGAGACCTGAAACTTTTCATTATATCATACATTCGTCAGCTGGGTAAATAAGTAATATCACTGCTTAAAATTATATTCATAAGCTTTGAAAAAAAAACTTTATGGACGGGGGCGCAAAAACTCGCGTTGAAATTAAATTGGACAACCACGTGTGCATGCCTTCGGACATTGCTAGTGGCCCCTGCAGGATGTTCTGGTGGCCACTGACTCGCCCTTACCCCGTCTCTAATGGTGAGGAAAGCCATAAACTGAAAATACCACATAAACTGTTCACCTACTCGAATACTGGGTCCGTCAGGCCACCCTTCAATCATTGTTATACAGGGGGTGCCGACCCAAAACACCAACACATTTCGAGGAAACAAGGACTTTTCCTGTCCATATCTGACCGTCATTTGGTGTTCCACAATCAATGTTCTCGGATCCACAGTGGTCTTGCGAAAATCAAAGATAGACTGCCGTTATTATATGCAGTACTAATATCAACTCGACATAAATGTATATAGAAAAGAAACGTATACAAGTAATTACCCTCTTCATTTTAACATTCATACGATCAAGAGACAAAGAACTTTGTCCTTGGAGGCAAAGAGGGGAATGTATGAGAGTATAGTTTTACCAACGCTCTTATATGGGTGTGAAGCATGGGTGATGAATGTTGCAGCGAGGAGAAGGCTGGAGGCAGTGGAGATGTCATGTCTGAGGGCAATGTGTGGTGTGAATATAATGCAGAGAATTCGTAGTTTGGAAGTTAGGAGGAGGTGCGGGATTACCAAAACTGTTGTCCAGAGGGCTGAGGAAGGGTTGTTGAGATGGTTCGGACATGTAGAGAGAATGGAGCGAAACAGAATGACTTCAAGAGTGTATCAGTCTGTAGTGGAAGGAAGGCGGGGTAGGGGTCGGCCTAGGAAAGGTTGGAGAGAGGGGGTAAAGGAGGTTTTGTGTGCGAGGGGCTTGGACTTCCAGCAGGTATGCATGAGCGTGTTTGATAGGAGTGAATGGAGACAAATGGTTTTTAATACTTGACGTGCTGTTGGAGTGTGAGCAAAGTAACATTTTATGAAGGGGTTCAGGGAAACCGGCAGGCCGGACTTGAGGCCTGGAGATGGGAAGTACAGTGCCTGCACTCTGAAGGAGGGGTGTTAATGTTGCAGTTTAAAAACTGTAGTGTAAAGCACCCTTCTGGCAAGACAGTGATGGAGTGAATGATGGTGAAAGTTTTTCTTTTTCGGGCCACCCTGCCTTGGTGGGAATCGGCCAGTGTGATAATAATAAAAAAAAACGATCAAGAGAAATGAACTGAAGATGCTAGACCTGAATATTTTGATAGACTAGGACCATGATAACAAATTCATAACATATACTGAAAAAGGTGAGCTCTCCCAGTTGGGTCATCACTATAGGCCTAAATGTTTCTTAAAGTAATTTGCAAGCTACACACAACGTAACCAGTTGACTCGTCAGAAACCTGCTGTATGAAATTTGTAGAGCTATCGCTTGAAGACCTCGACATCGAGATGAATAATATGTTTGTTACTGACATGAAAATAACCATTTTTATAATGATAATGAAGGTTTCCCACATATATACACATATACACATATGTTACGCAATCCCAGGTGTTTACTAAACTTACGATGTATTTTCTATCATATCTTTCACATCAGTAAGTTACTGCCTTTGCATGCAGATTATGAACTGGTAGATTTACTACTGTTCACGCGTTAAATATAATGAATACAGTGAGAATGCTTGAAGGCTGTACCAGTGACTCCGATATATGAAACTATACCAGCGGTATAATCTTGTTTCATAGAAAATGTCACCTACTGTGAAGACGAGAGCATCAAACAATATTATAAAATAGGGAAAATATAATTCTTTAAATAGCATCATCAGTGCCGTACTAACCCTTATTGAGAGGGCTATAATCCACGTCAAGGTCAGATTTGTCAGCAGCATTCGAGAAATCTGCATATGCATCATCCTCGGGTTGTTTTCTGTTGCCTCTACCGGAATGTATTAACCAGCTAATTACTCCCCAAACTGTGGTGTGTGTGTGTACTCACCTAGCTAAGGTTGCAGGGGTCGAGTCCTAGCTCCTGGCCCTGCCTCTTCACTGGTCGCTACTAGGTCACTCTCCCTAAACCGTGAGCTTCATCATATATATATATATATATATATATATATATATATATATATATATATATATATATATATATATATATATATATATATATATAATGAATCACTTCAGATGTGAAGGTGTCATCACTGGTGCGTCTGATCACCTGTGTCGTAGATTAGATGAGTGTCGGGTCACCTGCACGTCACGTTTCTGGAGTTTATCTGGAGAGAGTTCCGGGGGTCAACGCCCCCGCGGCCCGGTCTGTGACCAGGCCTCCTTAGGTCAGTGTCCCAGGATGCGACCCACACCAGTCGACTAACACCCAGGTACCCATTTTACTGACGGGGAACACAGACAACAGGTGGAAAGAAACACGTCCAATGTTTCTACTCTGGCTGGGAATCGAACCCAGGCCCTCACCGTGTGAAGCGAGAGCGTTAACCACCAGGCCACCAGAGCCCCGTTGGATTGGGATTTAGATTTGGACAGTAGAAATTAGATACAGTTTCAATATTTACCTTAAAAATTAGATTCAGCACTAAGTCTACATTGTGTGTGTGTGTGTATAGTCACCTAGTTGTGGTTGCAAGGGTCTAGTATAACTCCTGGTCTTCATTAGACGCTACTAGGTCACTCTTCTTGCTCCATGAGCTTTATCGTACCTCTTCTTAAAGTTATGTATGGATCCTGCTCCATTACATCACTTCCCAGACTATTCCATTTCCTGACAACTCTGTGACTGAAGAAATACTTCCTAACATCCCTGATTCATCGGAGTCTTCAATTTCCAATTGTGACCCCTTGTTGCTGTGTCCTATCTCTGGAACATCCTGTCTCTGTCCACCTTGTCAATTCCTCTCAGTATTTTATATGTCGTTATCTCTCCTGTCGTATTTTATATGTTGTTATCTCTCCTGTCCTCCAGTGTCGTCAGGTCGATTTCTTTTAACCTCTTCTCTTAGGACATGCCCCTTAGCACTTTCTCTAATTTCCTTACATGTTCGGCCAGGCGTGGGTTCCAAACTGGTGCTGCATACTCCAATATAGGCCTGACATACACAGTGTACAGGGTCCTGAACGATTCCTTATTGAGATGTCGGAATGCTATTCTAAGGTTTGCTAGGCGCCCATATGCTGCAGCAGATGTGCCCGGTGTTATACTCACCCCAAGATCCTTTTCCTTGAAGGAGGTTTGTAGTTTCTGACCCCCTAGACTGTACTCCGTCTGCGATTTTCTTTACCCTTCCGCAATCATCATGGCTTTGCACTTAGTGGGATTGAACTCTAGCAGCCAGTTTCTGGACCAGCCCTGCACCTGGCTCTCGTCCGATTGAATTCTTCTCATCAAATTCACATCATCTGCCAACAGGGACACTTCTGAGTCTATTCCTTCCGTCATGTCGTTTACATATACCAGAAACAGCACCGGTCCTAGGACTAACCCCTGTGGAACCCCGCTCGTCACAGATGTCTTCCCGACAGGTATTCCTTGATCCATTGCAGTAGCTTCCTTGTTATACATGCCTGGTCCTCCAGCTTATGCACTTATCTGTGTGTGTGTGTGTGTGTACTCACCTCACCTAGTTGAGGTTGCAGGGGTCGAGTACAAGCTCCTGTCCCCGCCTCTTCACTGGTCGCTACTAGGTCACTCTCAATGAACCATGAGCTTTATCGTACCTCTGCTTAAAGCTATATATGGATCCTGCCTCCACTACATCGCTTCCCAAACTATTCCACTTCCTGACTACTCTGTGGTTGAAGAAATACTTCCTAACATCCCTGTGATTCATCTGTGTCTTCAGCTTCCAACTGTGTCCCCGTGTTGTTGTGTCCAGTCTCTGGAACATCCTGTCTTTGTCCACCTTGTCAATTCCTCTCAGTATTTTGTAAGTCGTTATCATGTCCCCCCTATCTCTCCTGTCCTCCAGTGTCGTCAGGTTGATTTCCCTTAACCTCTCCTCGTAGGACATACCTCTTAGCTTTGGGACTAGTCTTGTTGCAAACCTTTGCACTTTCTCTAGTTTCTTTACATGCTTGGCTAGGTGTAGGTTCCAAAATGGTGCCGCATACTCCAATATGGGCCTAACGTACACGGTGTACAGGGTCCTGAACGATTCCTTATTAAGATGTCAAAATGCTGTTCTGAGGTTCGCAAGGCACCCATATGCTGCAGCAGTTATTTGGTTGATGTGCGCTTCAGGAGATGTGCCTGGTGTTATACTCACCCCAAGATCTTTTTCTTTGAGTGAGGTTTGTAGTCTCTGGCCCCCTAGACTGTACTCCGTCTGCGGTCTTCTTTGCCCTTCCCCAATCTTCATGACTTTCCACTTGGTGGGATTGAACTCCAGGAGCTAATTGCTGGACCAGGTCTGCAGCCTGTCCAGATCCCTTTGTAGTTCTGCCTGGTCTTCGATCGAATGAATTCTTCTCATCAACTTCACGTCATCTGCAAACAGGGACACCTCGGAGTTTATTCCTTCCGTCATGTCGTCCACAAATACCAGAAACAGCACTGGTCCTATGACTGACCCCTGTGGGACCCCACTGGTCATAGGTGCCCACTCTGACACCTCGCCACGTACCATTACTCGCTGCTGTCTTCCTGACAAGTATTCCCTGATCCATTGTAGTGCCTCCCCTGTTATCCCTGCTTGGTCCTCCAGTTTTTGCACTAATCTCTTGTGTGGTACTGTGTCAAACGCCTTCTTGCAGTCCAAGAAAATGCAATCCATCCACCCCTCTCTCTCTTGTCTTACTGCTGTCACCTTGTCATAGAACTCCAGTAGGTTTGTGACACAGGATTTCCCATCCCTGAAACCATGTTGGGTGCTGTTGATGAGATCATTCCTTTCTAGGTGTTCCACCACTCTTCTCCTAACAATCTTCTCAATGACTTTGCATACTATACATGTCAGTGACAATGGTCTGTAGTTTAGTGCTTCATGTCTGTCTCCTTTTTTAAAGATTGTGACTACATTTGCTGTCTTCCATGCCTCAGGCAATCTCCCTGTTTCAATAGATGTATTGAATATTGTTGTTAGGGGTACACATAGCGCCTCTGCTCCCTCTCTCAGGACCCATGGAGAGATGTTATCTGGCCCCATTGCCTTTGAGGTATCTAGCTCGCTCAGAAGCCTCTTCTTCCTCGGTTGTGTGTACCGTGTCCAGCACCTGGTGGTGTGCCCCACCTCTCCGTCCCTCTGGAGCCCCTTCTGTCGCCTCTGTGAACACTTCTTTGAATCTCTTGTTGAGTTCCTCACATACTTCATGGTCATTTCTTGTTGTCTCTCCTCCTTCCTTCCTTAGCCTGATTACCTGGTCCTTGACTGTTGTTTTCCTCCTGATGTGGCTGTATAACAGCTTCGGGTCAGATTTGGTTTTCGCTGCTATGTCGTTTTCATATTGTCGTTGGGCCTCCCTTCTTATCTGTGCATATTCATTTCTGGCTCTATGACTGCTCTCCTTATTCTCCTGGGGCCTTTGCATTCTATATTTCTTCCATTCCCTAGCACACTTGGTTTTTGCCTCCTTGCACCTTTGGGTGAACCATGGGCTCATCCTCGCTTTTTCATTATTCCTGTTTCCCTTGGGTACAAACCTCTCCTCAGCCTCCTTGCACATTGTTGCTACATATTCCATCATCTCATTAACTGGCTTCCCTGCCAGTTCTGTCCCACTGAACCTCGTTCAGGAAGTTCCTCATTCCCGTGTAGTCCCCTTTCCTGTAGTTTGGTTTCATTTGTCCTGGCCTTCCTGCTTCCCCCTCCACTTGTAGCTCTACTGTGTATTCGAAGCTCAAAACCACATGATCGCTTGCCCAAAGGGGTCTTTCATATGTGATGTCCTCAATATCTGCACTACTCAAGGTGAATACTAAGTCCAGTCTTGCTGGTTCATCCTCTCCTCTCTCTCTTGTAATGTCCCTTACGTGTTGGTACATGAAGTTTTCCAGTACCACCTCCATCATCTTAGTGTGTGTTAGTTACCATTTGGTCCTAGGCTCATGTCGATTAGACACTAGGCCTGTTGTATGTGCATGCGTGTGTATGTGTGTGTTAGTTACCATTTGGTCCTGTGTGTGTGTGTGTGTGTTAGTTACCATTCGGTCCTAGGCGCATGTCGATTAGACACTAGGCCTGTTGTATGTGCATGCGTGTGTATGTGTGTGCGCGTGTGTATGTGTGTGTGTGTGTGTGTGTGTGTGTGTGGGTGTGCGTGTGTGTGTGTGTGTGTGTGTGTGTGTGTGGGTGTGAGTGTGTGTGTGTGTGTGTGTGTGTGTGTGTATGTGTGTGTGTGTGTGTGTGTGTGTGTGTGTGTGTGTGTGTGTGTGTGTGTGAGTGTGTGTGTGTGTGTGCCTCCACTACATCTCTTCCCAAACTATTCCACTTCCTGACTACTCTGTGGCTGAAGAAATACTTCCTAACATCCATGTGATTCATCTGTGTCCTCAGCTTCCAACTGTGTCCCCTTGTTGCTGTGTCCAGTCTCTGGAACATCCTGTCTTTTTCCACCTTGTCAATTCCTCTCAGTATTTTGTAAGTCGTTATCATGTAACCCCTATCTTTCCTGTCCTCCAGTGTCGTCAGGTTGATTTCCCTTAACCTCTACTCATAGGACATACCTCTTAGCTCTGGGACTAGTCTTGTGGCAAACCTTTGCACTTTCTCTAGTTTCTTTACATGCTTGGTTAGATGTGGGTTCCAAACTGGTGCCGCATACTCCAATATGGGCCTAACGTACACGGTGTACAGGGTCCTGAACGACTCCTTATTAAGATGTCGGAATGCTGTTCTGAGGTTTGCAAGGCGCCCATATGCTGCAGCAGTTATTTGGTTGATGTGCTCTTCAGGAGATGTGCCTGGTGTTATACTCACCCCAAGATCTTTTTCTTTGAGTGAGGTTTGTAGTCTCTGGCCCCCTAGACTGTACTCCGTCTGCGGTCTTCTTTGCCCTTCCTCAATCTTCATGACTTTGCACTTGGTGGGATTGAACTCCAGGAGCCAATTGCTGGACCAGGTCTGCAGCCTGTCCAGATCCCTTTGTAATTCTGCCTGGTCTTCGATCGAATGAATTCTTCTCATCAACTTCACGTCATCTGCAAACAGTGACACCTCAGAGTTTATTCCTTCCGTCATGTCGTCCACAAATACCAGAAACAGCACTGGTCCTAGGACTGACCCCTGTGGGACCCCGCTGGTCACAGGTGCCCACTCTGACACCTCGCCACGTACCATTACTCGCTGCTGTCTTCCTGACAAATATTCCCTGATCCATTGTAGTGCCTTCCCTGTTATCCCTGCTTGGTCCTCCAGTTTTTGCACTAATCTCTTGTGTGGTACTGTGTCAAACGCCTTCTTGCAGTCCACGAAAATGCAATCCACCCACCCCTCTCTCTCTCTTATCTTACTGCTGTTACCTTGTCATAGAATTCCAGTAGGTTTGTGACACAGGATTTCCCGTCCCTGAAACCATGTTGGGTGCTGTTGATGAGATCATTCCTTTCTAGGTGTTCCACCACTCTTCTCCTGACAATCTTCTCCATGACTTTGCATACTATACATGTCAGCGACACTGGTCTGTAGTTTAGTGCTTCATGTCTGTCTCCTTTTTTAAAGATTGGGACTACATTTGCTGTCTTCCATGCCTCAGGCAATCTCCCTGTTTCGATAGATGTATTTAATATTGTTAAGGGTACACATAGCGCCTCTGCTATCTCTCTCAGGACCCATGGAGAGATGTTATCTGGCCCCATTGCCTTTGAGGTATCTAGCTCACTCAGAAGCCTCTTCACTTCTTCCTCGGTTGTGTGTACCGTGTCCAGCACCTGGTGATGTGCCATACCTCTCCGTCCCTCTGGAGCCCCTTCTGTCTCCTCTGTGAACACTTCTTTGAATCTCTTGTTGAGTTCCTTACATACTTCACGGTCATTTCTTGTTGTCTCTCCTCCTTCCTTCCTTAGGCTGATTACCTGGTCTTTGACTGTTGTTTTCCTCCTGATGTGGCTGTATAACAGCTTCGGGTCAGATTTGGCTTTCGCTGCTTTGTCGTTTTCATATTGTCGTTGGGCCTCCCTTCTTATCTGTGCATATTCATTTCTGGCTCTATGACTGCTCTCCTTATTCTCCTGGGTCCTTTGCCTTCTATATTTCTTCCATTCCCTAGCACACTTGGTTTTTGCCTCCTTGCACCTTTGGGTGAACCATGGGCTCATCCTGGCTTTTTCATTATTCCTGTTTCCCTTGGGTACAAACCTCTCTTCAGCCTCCTTACACATTGTTGCTACATATTCCATCATCTCATTAACTGGCTTCCCTGCCAGTTCTCTGTCCCACTGAACCTCGTTCAGGAAGTTCCTCATTCCCGTGTAGTCCCCTTTCCTGTAGTTTGGTTTCATTTGTCCTGGCCTTCCTGCTTCCTCCTCCACTTGTAGCTCTACTGTGCATTCGAAGCTCAAAACCACATGATCGCTGGCCCCAAGGGGTCTTTCACATGTGATGTCCTCAATATCTGCACTGCTCAAGGTGAATACTAAGTCCAGTCTTGCTGGCTCATCCTCTCCTCTCTCTCTTGTAGTGTCCCTTACGTGTTGGTACATGAAGTTTTCCAGTGCCACCTCCATCATTTTAGCCCTCCATGTATCTTGGCCCCCATGTGGCTCCAAGTTCTCCCAGTCGATCTCCTTGTGGTTAAAGTCGCCCGTGATCAGGAGCTTTGCCCTGCATGCATGAGCTCTTCTGGCCACTGCAGCCAGTATGTCAACCACTGCTCTATTGCTCTCGTCATACTCATGCCCTGGTCTCCTGCTGTTCTGTGGTGGGTTATACATCACTGCTATTACCACCTTGGGACCTCCAGAGTGAAGCGTTCCCGCTATGTAATCACTTTCTTCTCCGCTGTCTCCTCTCTCCAGCTCGTCAAAATTCCATCGGTGTTTGATCAGCAGTGCCACTCCTCCACCCCCCCCTGTTCCTTCTGTCTTTCCTCAGGATCTGGTATCCCGTTGGAAGGATGGCATCTGTTATCATACCTGTAAGCTTGGTTTCTGTGAGCGCTATGATGTCCGGTGATGCCTCTTTGACTCTTTTGTGCCACTCCTCCCACTTGTTTGTTATTCCATCAGCGTTTGTGTACCATACCTTCAGTTTCCTTTCCAATACTGTGGTTTGGGGGGCCTGTGAGGGTGGGAGACCTGGTAGCATACTGTGGGATTCTATGATTGGGGGTTGGGTGGAAGCTGTGGGTATGGATTGTAGTGTGTGTTGGCATGGTGTGATAGGTTGTGGGGTTCTGAGGATAGTTGTGTGTGCTTGCCCTTGCTTCTCTGTTCTGCTCTGACTGACCTCTGCTGGTTCCATCCTTGTTTCCTTTCCTATCTCCTTTCGCTTTTTTGTCCTCTCCCTCAGCTGCTGTCTCTCTGTTTGTGTTCTGTCTCTGTCTAGGAACACCTTCTTGTACTCTTTCGAGTTTTTCAACCTTGGTTTTTCTTGGAGGATCCTGTTCCTCACTGTTTCTGTCCTGAGAATCAGCTTGATCGGTCTGTTTCTCCCCTTCATGTACCCCCCTATTCTCTGAAAATTTACAATCTCGTCCATGTCTTCTCCCCCTACTTCCGTGATGATTTTCCCAATCTCCTTTCTTTCTTCCTGCCATCTTTCAGTGTGTGTCTTTTCCTCTCTCTCCCAAAGCCCATGGATAAACACTGATTTTGCCCTTTCCTCCTCCCATTGCCTCTCCCTCTGTGACTCTGGTTCCTGTCTGTATATGGTCATTTTCTCCCTTGATTTTTCCAGTGTCTCTTGGTAGCATGGTTGTGCCTCAGCATTCGACTTATCTCCCTCTCTATCTGCACCCAGCTGCTCTTTCCTTTTACTCCCTGACCCTTCTTTGCAGGCTGATATGACCTTAGCACAATTCATATCTCCTTCCTTCCTGTTCATCTTCTTAGCTTCATATGCTGTGTCTTCTCTGGTCACTGCCCCTGAGACTTGCTTCAGCCTGTTTACCTCAAAATCTAGGACCCATACCCTGTCTACTGCAGTTTCGACTTGTGCCTCCCATTTCTTCGTCTCCTTCTCCAACCTCTTTTCCCATTTTGCAGAGAGCTCTTTCTCCATTTTTTCAGAAAGCTCTCCTAATTTTCTCTCCATCCTTATCCACTGCTCCTCCATCCATTCCGCCCTACCAATACCTTTGTCATCTGGTCCCTGATTCCTATGAGTCCCAACCATTTTTTTTTTTTAGTAAAGGAAAGAGAAAGAGAGAGAGAGAGAGAGAGAGAGAGAGAGAGAGAGAGAGAGAGAGAGAGAGAGAGAGAGAGAGAAAGGAAGAAAGAGGAAGAGAGAGGAAGAGAGAGGAAGAGAGAAGAGAGAGGAAGAGAGAAAAAGAGGAAGAGAGAAAAAGAGGAAGAGAGAGAAAGGGAGAGAGAGGAAGGGAGAGGAAGAGAGAGAGGAATAGAGAGGAAGAGAGAGAAAGATTAAGAGAGAGGAAGAGACAGAAAGAGTAAGAGAGAGAGAGAGAAGAATAGAGAGAGAGAAGAATAGAGAGAGAGAGGAAGACAGGAAAAGAGACAAAGAGACAGAGAGAGAAGGAAGGGTTAGAGGGTCAATTCACATAAAGGTGTGAAATCCTGTATGTATGTGTATGTGTATGTGTGTGTGTGTGTGTGTGTGTGTGTGTGTGTGCTGCAGCTATTCAAGTGCCTAACAGCAGATCCTGTTCTCACCTAGTGTGCGTGTGTGTGTGTGTGTATGCGTGCTTTTATGTAAGCAGTCCTTATTTCCCTCATATGTACTACATATGTTTTGCATATGTACCCTATCTCTTGGTTTCCACTGTACTGTCTTGTGTGCCTAAAATTACGTAAATTCACATAAAGGTGTGAAATCCCATATATATATGTGTGTGTGTGTATGTTAGTTACCATTCTGTCCTAGGCACATGTCGATTTGACACTTGGCCTGTTGTAAATAAGTGTGTGCGTGCGTGAGTGTGCGTGCGTGTGTATGTGTGTATGTGTGTGTGTGTGTATGTGTGTATGTGTGTAAATGTGTGTAAATGTGTATATGTAAATGTGTATATGTCATGTGTGTGTAAATGTGTGTGTAAATGTGTGTGTGTGTGTGTGTGTGTGTGTGTGTGTGTGTGTGTGTGTGTGTGTGTGTGTGTGTGTGTGTGTGTTGTGTGTGTGTGTGTTGTGTGTGTTCTGTGTGTGTGTGTTGTGTGAGTGTGTTGTGTGTGTGATGTGTGTATGTGTGTGTGTGTGTGTGTGTGTGTGTGTGTGTGTGCATGTGTGTGTGTATGTGTGTGTGTGTATGTGTGTATGTGTATGTGTGTATATGTGTGTATATATGTGTATATGTGTATATGTGTGTATATGTGTGTATATGTATGTGTGTATATGTATGTGTGTATATGTATGTGTGTATATATGTGTGTATATGTGTGTATATGTGTATATGTATGTGCATGTGTGTGTGTATGTGTGTGTATATGTGTGTGTATATGTGTTTGTGTATGTGTGTGTGTATGTGTGTGTGTGTGTACTCACCTAGTTGTACTCACCTAGTTGAGGTTGCGGGGGTCGAGTCCGAGCTCCTGGCCCCGCCTCTTCACTGATCGCTACTAGGTCACTCTCCCTGAGCCGTGAGCTTTATCATACCTCTGCTTAAAGCTATGTATGGATCCTGCCTCCACTACATCGTGTGTGTGTGTGTGTGTGTAAGCAGTCCTTATTTCCCTCGTATGTACTACATACTATCTTGTGCCTAAAATTACGTTCAACTCTGTATGCTAGGCTTCGCTAGACCACCTCTCATACTAGGCTATCTATCATTAACTGCTTAACTCTCCTAAACCTCAATAAATTCTATTAAATGCCAGTAAATGCTGCTTATTCTAATTCTGATAGCTCGAGCAGAGTGACCCCCAATTTCCAGCTAGAGACTGGTGCTGACCCCATGCAACTCAAACTAGATGAATATTACTTGTGGCTGGCAGTGAGTAATGTTGTCGTCCTCCTGGGTCCAAGTATGAAAATGCTTGATGCTTCTCGGTAATTTTTCCACTAACTTCCTGTAGGCACTGTGGTCTCTAGCTCATCTAATTTTTTCACTCACTCACTGTATTTACTGACACATCTATACATATCTCTTATCTCCCTGGTCTTGAGTCGCACTTATTCTTCAAAATACCCCACTGCGTTATTATGGCAACACTATTTAGGCCTGACACAACCGTTCACCCTTCCAACGGCCCCCACTAAACACTTAGTCACTATTTCATTTGTTTTCTTTTCTGTGATCACTTATATTTCCTTTTTTCGGGGCTTACGTGATTATATGCACTATTATGCATGCACACGCCTATATCCCACTCTATTCCTAATGGCACAGTCAGAAATTACCACCAAAACACGAGCTCAAACCGCGTGACTCCTCCACGAGTGTGAGTGTGTGTGTGTGTGTGTGTGTGTGTGCGCGTGCAGGTGTGTGTGTGTGTGTGTGTACTCACCTATTTGTGGTTGCAGGGGTCGAGTCATAGCTCCTGGCCCTGCCTCTTCACTGATTTCTACTAGGTCCTCTCTCTCCCTGCTCCATGAGCTTTATTATACCTCGCCTTAAAACTATGTATGGTTCCCGCCTCCACTACTTCACTTTCTAGGCTATTCCACGGCCTGACTACTCTATGACTGAAGAAATAATTCCTAACATCCCTTTGATACATTTGAGTCTTCAACTTCCAATTGTGACCTCTTGTTTCTGTGTCCCACCTCTGGAACATCCCGTCTTTGTCCACCTTGTCTATTCCACGCAGTATTTTATATGTCGTTATTATGTCTCCCCTGACCCTCCTGTCCTCCAGTGTCGTCAGGCCAATTTTCCTCAACCTTTCTTCGTAGGACAATCCCCTTAGCTCTGGGACTAGTCTTGTTGCAAACCTTGGCATTTTCTCTAATTTCTTGACGTGCTTGACCAGGTGTGGATTCCAAATTGGTGCTGCATATTCTAGTATGGGCCTGACGAAAATGGTATACAGAGTCTTGAACGATTCCTTACTGAGGTATCGGAACGCTATCCGTAGGTTTGCCAGACGCCCGTATGCTGCAGCAGATATCTGATTGATGTGCGCCTCAGGAGATATGCTCGGTGTTATACTCACCCTAAGATCTTTTTCCCTGAGTGAGGTTTGCAGTCTTTGTCCATCTAAACTATATTGTGTCTGTTGTCTTCTTTGCCCTTCCCCAATCTTCATGACTTTGAATTTGGCAGGGTTAAACTCAAGGAACCAGTTGCGGGACCAGGCTTGTAGCCTGTCCAGGTCTCTTAGTCCAGCCTGATCCTCGTCCGATTTGATTCTTCTCATTAACTTCACATCATCTGCAAACAAGGACACTTCTGAGTCTATCCCTTCCGTTATGTCATTCACATATACCAGAAACAGCACAGGTCCTAGGAACGACCCCTGTGGAACCCCGCTTGTCACAGGCGCCCACTCTGACACCTCGTCACGTACCATGACTCGTTGTTGCCTCCCTGCCTTCTTGCAGTCCAAAAAAATGCAGTCGATCCACCCCTCTCTCTCTTGTCTTACTTCTGTCACCTTGTCATAAAACTCCAGTAGGTTTGTGACACAGGATTTTCCTTCCCTGAAACCCTGCTGGTTGTCAATTATACACTTGTTTCTTTCCAGGTGCTCCACCACTCTCCTCCTGATGATCTTCTCCATGACCTTGCATACTATACACGTTAGTGATACAGGTCTGTAGTTTAGTGCCTCATGTCTGTCTCCTTTTTTAAAAATTGGGACTACATTTGCCATCTTCCATACCTCAGGGAGTTGCCCAGTTTCAAATGATATGTTGAAGATCTTTGTTAATAGTACACACAATGTCTCTGCTCCCTCTTTAAGGACCCACGGAGAGATGTTGTCTGGTCCCACCGCCTTTGAGGTGTCAAGTTCGCATAGCAGCTTCTTCACCTCCTCCTTGGTTATATGTACCTCATCCAGCACTTGCTGGTGCACCCCCCTGCTCTGATTTCCTGGAGTCCTACTGGTTTCCACTGTAAATACTTCTTTAAATCTTTTGTTGAGCTCCTGACATACCTCCCGGTCGTTTCTTGTGAATTCCCCATCACCCTTCCTCATTCTGATTACCTGGTCCTTGACTGTTGTTTTCCTCCTGATGTGGCTGTACAAGAGCTTCGGGTCAGTCTTGACTTTCGATGCTATGTCATTTTCGTATTGCCGCTGAACCTCCCTTCTTATCTGTGCATATTCGTTTCTGGCTCTTCGGCTAATCTCTTTATTTTCCTGAGTTCTCTGTCTTCTGTACCTTTTCCATTCTCTAGTACACCTAGTTTTTGCCTCCCTACACCTTTGGGTGAACCAAGGACTCGTTCTGTTCTTCCCATTATTTCTGTTTCCCTTGGGAACAAACCTCTCCTCTGCCTCCTTGCATTTTGTTGCCACATAGTCCAACATTTCTTGTACTGGTTTTCCTGTCAGTTCCCTCTCCCATTGAATGTCTTGAAAGAAGTTCCTCAAGCCTGAGTAGTTCCCCCTTTTGTAGTTTGGTTTTTCCCACCCTATTCCTGCTGCTCTCTCCACTTGGAGCTCAACTATGTAGTCGAAGCACAGAACCACATAATCACTAGCTCCCAGGGGCCTTTCATACATGATATCCTCGATGTCAGAACTACTCAAGGTGAATACAAGGTCCAGTCTTGCTTGTTCATCCTCTCCTCTCTCTCTGGTAGTGTCTCTAACATGTTGATGCATGAGGTTTTCCAGTACCACATCCATCATCTTGGCTCTCCATGTTTTGGGACCCCCATGGGGCTCCAGGTTTTCCCAGTCAATCTCCTTGTGATTGAAATCACCCATAACTAGTAACTTTGCTCCCCCCATGTGTGCTCTCCTGGCCACCTCGGCTAGTGTGTCGACCATTGCTCTGTTGCTCTCATCGTATTCTTCTCTTGGCCTCCTGCAGTTCTGTGGTGGGTTGTACATTACTGCAATTATCACCTTATGTCCCTCAGACTGGATTGTTCCTACTAAGTAGTCCCTTTCGCCCGTACCATCCATTCCTTCCATTTTCTCAACCCCCCACTGGTTTTTAATGAGCAGTGCAACTCCTCCTCCCCCTCTCCTCCCTCTGTCTTTCCTGAGGATTTGATATCCGGATGGAAAGACTTAATCTGTTATTATTCTGGTGAGTTTTGTTTCTGTGAGTGCTATTATGTCTGGGGATGTCTCCTTGATTCTTTCGTGCCACTCCTCATGCTTATTTGTTATTCCATCTGCATTTGTATACCACACCTTCAACTTCTTTTCTAAGATTGTGGTCTGGGAGGTGTCTTGGGGTTGGGGAAGTGGGAGACCTGATAAGGAACTATGGGTGGTTGCTGTGGGGGTGGAGTTTGTAATGCAGTGGGTGGGGGCATTGGATGTGGCATGGGTGTTTTGGTTTAGAGTGTTTGGTTGCACTGGGGTTGACCTGGTTGGGAGGCTTCTATAGGAAGCTGTGAGGGAGGCTGTATTTGATCTTCCTGTGTCTGGGATCTCCTGCCTGTCTTCTCCATCCCCTCTCTTTCCTCCTTTCGCCTTTGTACCATCTCTCTCTGTTTCTGCCTTTCTGCTTGTGATCTGTCGCGGTCGAGATACACCTTCCTGTATGCCGGCATGTCCCTTAATCGTGCTTTCTCCTGCAGGATCCTGTTCCGAGTCGATTCTGCCTTGAAGGTCACTTTCACTGGCCGGGTTCTTTTTTTTACATACCCCCCTATTCTCCGAAAATTTTCCAGCTGGGTCATGTCGTCTTCTCCTATTGCTTTCATGATGCTTTCAATTGCTTTTTTTTCTCCTTGTTTTCTGGCTTCATATATTTCCCCTTCAACTTCCTGGAGCCCATACACAAAGACTGACCTCACCCTTTCATTCTCCCACTGCATATCCCTGTGTATCCCCTCATTCAATTTGATTTCCTCCATTGCAGCTTTCCTTTCTTCATTTTCACTAGCTAATGTACTTGGGCTCAGTGGCCTGTCATTTTCCCTTCTCGGCTTTCCCTGGGCTCTGCTGTGGTCTGTTAGGGCCTCCACATATAGCTTAGCTCTTTCATTTACTACAGTCTCCACTGATTGAGCTTCTACATGCTGTTTTGCTCCTTCTTTCCCTACAGTCCCCTTATTTGTGACTGAGGTAGCAGTCTCTGTTTTCAATCCCAAAATGTTCTTTAGTTCTTTACGCTGTTTCAGATTTTTCAGTTCCTCTTCTAAACTCTGTATCCTGGCCTCTGCTGCTTTGACTTGCACCTCCCACTTCCTGCTTTCCATGTCTATCCTCTCTTCCATTCTCATGCTAAGTTCTTCTAGTTTCTTTTCCCATTCATGTTCCCTTTTTGTGAGCTCTGCTGCCCAATCTTCCTTTGCAGTTTCTTCCTCCTGTCCCTTGGTTTTTCTTGTTGCTCTCTGACAACCCATTTTTGTTTTATCCTGATTGCCTCAAAGTGGGAAACCTATGTAATTCTGTATGTTAGGGGGGGGAGGTAGAGGAGGAACTGTGGCTATGTGGGATATTAGTGGGAAGGGGGAGTGGGAAGGAGAGTGAAGCAAGTGGGTGAGTGGGAGAAGGAGAGGGGGAAGGAGGGAGAGGTGGGGAGGGGGAGGGTGAGAGGGAGGGGAGGGATCAGGTGAAGGAGTGAGATGTCGGGGGGGGAGGGGGGAGTGTATGTGTGAGTCTGGTAATGTGTGTGTGTGTGTGTGTGTGTGCGTGTGTGTTATATGTGTGTGTGTGTGTGTGTGTGTGTGTGTGTGTGTGTGTGTGTGTGTGTGTGTGTGTGTGTGTGTGTGTGTGTGTGTGTGTGTGTGTGTGTGTGTGTATGTGTGATGTGTGATGTGTGATGTGTGATGTGTGTGTGTGTGTGTGTGCTCACCTAATTGTAGTTGCAGGGGTCGAGACGCAGCTCCTGGCCCCGCCTCTTCACTGAATGCTACTAGGTCCTCTCTCTCCCTGCTCCATGAACTTATCATACGTCGTCTTAAAGCTATGTATGGTTCCTGCCTCCACTACATCGCTCGCCAGACTGTTCCACTTCCTGACCACTCTATGACAAGAAATGCTTCCTAACATCCCTGTGGCTCATCTGAGTCTTCTACTTCTTGTGTCTGTGTCCCCTCTCTGGAACATCTTGTCTCTGTCCACCTTGTCTATTCCACGCAGTATTTTGTATGTCGTTATCATGTCTCCCCTATCCCTCCTGTCCTCCAGCGTCGTCAGGTCGATTTCCCTCAACTTTTCTTAATAGGACATTCCCCATAGCTCTGGAACTAACCTTGTAGCAAACCTTTGCACTTTCTCTAATTTCTTAACGTGCTTGACCCGGTGCGGGTTCCAAACTGGTGCTGCATACTCCAGTATGGGCCTGACGTGACGTGGCTGGTGGCCCGGTGGCCTGGTGGCTAAAGCTCCCACTTCACACACGGAGGGCCCGGGTTCGGTTCCCGGCGGGTGGAAACATTTCGACACGTTTCCTTACACCTGTTGTCCTGTTCACCTAGCAGCAAATAGGTACCTGGGTGTTAGTCGACTGGTGTGGGTCGCATCCTGGGGGACAAGATTAAGGACCCCAATGGAAATAAGTTAGACAGTCCTCGATGACGCACTGACTTTCTTGGGTTATCCTGGGTGGCTAACCCTCCGGGGTTAAAAATCCGAACGAAATCTTATCTTATCTTATCTTATCTTACACGGTAAACAGTGTCTTGAAAGATTTCTTACTTAGGTATCGGAATGCTCATCTCAGGTTTGCCAGACGCCTATATACTGCAGCAGTTATCCGGTTGATGTGTGCTTCCGGAGACATGGTCGTTGTTATACTCACGCCAAGATCTTTCTCCTTGAGCGAGGTTTGCAGTCGTTGGCCACCTAGCTTATACTCTGTCTGCGGTCTTCTTTGCCCTTCTCCGATCTTCATGATTTTGCATTTGGCAGGGTTGAATTCGAGAAGCCAGTTGCTGGACAGGTGTCCAGCCTATCCAGGTCTCTTTGAAGGCCTGCCTGATCCTCATCTGATTTAATTCTCCTTATTAATTTCACATCATTTGCGAACAGGGACACCTCTGAGTGTATCCCTTCCATCATGTCATTCACATATACCAAAAATAGCACTGATCCTAGGACCGACCCTTGTGGGATCCCGCGCGCGCGTGTGTGTGTGTGTGTGTTACCGGTTGTCAAAGGCAGAGACAGACAGACACAGACACACACATATAAACATACATATACGTACACACAGGACAGGAGAAATAGGAGGGATATGACTCACGAAATCGTAATGACACTGTCTGGAGTTTTGAGACTCTCTGATCGCGGGTTCTATCCCCGCCCGTGGTATGGTTTAGGAGGGATATGATAACGACATATAAAATACTGAAAGGAATCGACTAGGTGAACAGAGAAAGGATATTCCAGAGATGGGACACAGCAACAAGGGGTCACAGTTGGAAGTTGAAGACTGAGATGAACCACAGGGATGTTAGGAACTATTTTTTCAGTCACAGAGTTGTCAGGAAGTGGAATAGTCTGGGTAGTGATGTAGTGAAGACAGGATCCATACATAGCTTTAAGAAGAGATATGATAAAGCTCATGGAGCGGGAAGAGTGACCGAGTGGGGCCAATGAAGAGGCGAGGCCAGGAGCTGTGAATCGACCCTTTCAACCGCAACTAGGTGAGTACACATACATATTCACCGTATAATTTCTACCTTCAGCAATCTCAATTTGTTTTTTCCACAACAGTGACACTAAGAATATAATGGAGCACTGAAGTCAGTTGTGGAGTGTCGACGGTGAATTAGTGTTGTGTTACCGTGTAGGGGCAGGTTTACACCTCGTGGGTCTTGCAAGGGAAAATATTTGGATAGGGATGGAAATATTACGACCATTATTTGTAAACAGTGTCCGCTCAGCCTGGCACTCTAATTGAGGTCAACAAAGAGCTGGCTGCTAGCAAGCAACCTGAATTTTTTTTTTACTCTTTCTTATTTTTTATGTAGCTTCATGAGAGTTGACGGAAAGAATGAATAACTGTAATGGTCTTAGAGTAGACGTTCCGAACTCCAGTGTGGAAAGCACAGTTTTTTTTTTTAAATAGGTTTGAGACATAGCAATTGCACGTGGAATATTGAGACGTAGTTCACCTATTCACTATTATAAAAAAAAACTTAAAATAGGAAGTAAATAAACTTTTGGTGTAAATACAGCCTTCTAGCGCCACAGATTAATGCGGGTGTTGCAGCGTCACACCTCAATATGGGAGTATGATGAACCAGGGCAACCTATCCTCACTGTACTATGGTATTTTCCAAGAAGTTCCCATTCTCAACTTCTTAAGGTTTCCTGTAATTCTATAAATAATAATATATTTCTTCTAAATAAAGACAGGTTAGGTTAAGTAAAGTTATGTCGGGTTAGCTAACGGAAACCTATAAAAGATGCATTTTTTACCGCATATAAAGAAATAAAAAACTCAGCGTCATGTCTGGCAACACGGTGGCTGAGCATAATTAGGAAACGTTCAATCCTGCATGAGTATCATTCTTGGTGCTGCGATAATGGGTTGCTCCAGGAAGGGCAAGATGCTGGTGAATCACCTGAGGTGACTCAGAGCAGCTCACTGCTGAGTCGATCACGTCCAATAACTCTGTGAGGGATCACTGGCAGTAGCCCCCTCGCCGACGTATCTCAGCCACAGGATTACTCATTAGTAATTGGTTGTCTTTTAAGTTAGATGAAAATAGCGAAGATAAGTCTGGTATCCGAGGCTAGGAAGGAAGCTAGGATCAGATAGCAAACCGTATTCTCTCTCAGCGTCGGGCTCAGAACACAACACATAGAATTTCGCACTGATATCCCCAAAGAATTTGCGATAATTCCTCCAGCTTTTTCTTTTTATCTTCGCTGCATTTTTTCTAAGTTGATATGAACTTATTTTCCTTTTACTCTTTAGATGTTAACAGCTCTGAAGACCAAGATGAAATGCTAGAAACATAAGTTTAATGTCTTACATATTCTTATATATATATATATATATATATATATATATATATATATATATATATATATATATATATATATATATATATATATATATATATATATATATATATATATATATATATATTCTGTGTATCTCTCTAGAAAGGGGGGATATGATTGAGGTGTATAAATGGAAGACAGGAATAAATAAAGGGGATGTAAATACTGTGCTGAAAATATCTAGTCTGGACAGGACTCGCAGCAATGGTTTTAAGTTGGAAAATTAAGATTCAGGAAGGATACAGGAAAGAACTGGTTTGGTAATAGAGTTGTGGATGAGTGGAACAAACTCCCAAGTACAGTTATAGAGGCAAAAACGTTGTGTAGTTTTAAAAATAGGTTAGATAAATACATGAGTGGGTGTGAATTGGACCTGATTAGCTTGTGCTGCTGGGTCAGTTGCCGTGTTCCTTCCTTAAGTGAATGTGACCTGAGCTTAGGTTGGGTGCATTGGCTTAAGCCCATAAGAGACTTGGACCTGCCTCGCATGGGCCAGTAGGCCTGCTGTAGTGTTCCTTCGTTGTTATGTTCTTATGTTTTAAGTACACTATGGAGGAGGAGCTTGGACATGGGTGAAATTCCAGTCACTTAAAACAACGGATATAGCCCCACTCCATAAAGGTAGCAGCAAAGCATTAGCTAAGAACTATAGACCAATAGCTCTGACGTCCCACATCATAAAAATCTTTGAAAGAGTGCTAAGAAGCAGGATTGCAAATCACATGGATTCCCAAAATCTGCACAATCCAGGGCAACATGGGTTCAGGGCAGGTCGCTCCTGCCTCTCACAACTACTGGATCACTATGACATGGCCTTGGATACACTGGAAGAAAATCAGAATGCAGATGTAATATACACACACACTTTGCAAAAGCATTTGACAAATGCGATCATGGCGTAATAGCCTATAAAATACGTGCTAAAGGAATAACTGGGAAAGTGGGGAGATGGATCTTCAACTTCCTAACACAAAGAGTAGTGGTCAACAGAGTTAAATCGGAGGCTGCCATAGTGAAGAGCTCTGTTCCACAAGGCACAGTACTCGCCCCCATCTTATTCCTTATCCTCATATCAGACATAGACAGAGATATACACCACAGCACCGTATCATCCTTTGCGGATGATACTAGGATCTGCATGAGGCTGTCATCCGCTGAGGACGCGGTTAACCTCCAAGAAGATATAAACAAAGTTTTCCAGTGGGCAACGGTAAACAATATGATGTTCAATGAGGACAAATTCCAACTACTCCGTTATGGAAAACTGGAGGAGATAATAACTAGAACAGAGTATACTACTGACTCCGGCCATACAATAGAGCGGAAAAATAATGTAAGGGACCTGGGAGTAGTAATGTCTGAGGATCTCACTTTCAAGGATCACAACAGTGCCACGATCGTACGTGCAAAGAAAATGATAGGATGGATAATGAGAACTTTCAAAACGAGAGATGCCAAGCCAATGATGATCCTTTTCAAATCACTTGTTCTCTCTAGGCTGGAATACTGCTGTACATTAACATCTCCATTCAAAGCAGGTGAAATCGCAGATCTAGAGAGTGTACAGAGATCCTTTACTGCACGTATAAGTTCTGTCAAGCACCTTAACTACTGGGAACGCTTGGAAACACTTGACTTGTACTCGTTGGAACGCAGGAGGAAGAGATATATCATAATCTACACTTGGAAAATCTTGGAAGGAATGGTCCAAATCTGCACACACAAATCACTCCCTACGAAAGTAAAAGACTGGGCAGGCGATGCAAAATGCCCCCAATAAAAAATAGGGGCGCCATTGGTACACTAAGAGAAAACACCATACGTGTCCGGGGCCCAAGACTGTTCAACAGCCTCCCATCAAGCATTAGAGGAATTGCCAATAAGCCCCTGGCTGCCTTCAAGAGAAAGCTGGATAGATACCTAAAGTCAGTGCCGGATCAGCCGGGCTGTGGCTCGTACGTTGGACTGCGTGCGGCCAGCAGTAACAGCCTGGTTGATCAGGCCCTGATCCATCGAAAGGCCTGGTCATGGACCGGGCCGCGGGGGCGTTGATCCCCGGAATAACCTCCAGGTATATATATATATATATATATGTATATATATATATATATATATATATATATATATATATATATATATATATATATATATATACACACATACACACATAAGAACATAAGAAGGAACACCGCAGCAGGCCTACTGGCCCATGCGAGGCAGGTCCAAGTCTCTTATGGGCTTAAGCCAATGCACCCAACCTAAGCTCAGGTCACATTCACTTAAGGAAGGAACACGGCAACTGACCCAGCAGCACAAGCTAATCAGGTCCAATTCACACCCACCCACACCCACTCATGTATTTATCTAACCTATTTTTAAAACTACACAACGTTTTAGTCTCTATAACTGTACTTGGGAGTTTGTTCCACATAGGGCACACGGGAGGGGTTTCTTGCAGTTCTTAATGAAAACAGAGTTCCACGAGTCTGGGCCCGGGGCTGAGTGCATAGGCATGTTGTCAATGGCTTTTTCGAAATCTATCGGAGTTAGGGTAATGTCGGAAATCTGGCATACATTTACGGAGTTTTGAGGCTCATTCATGAAGAAATCATTTGGGTCGTCGATCCTCAGACTGATTAGTGGTTCACTAAACACAAGAGTCGTACTGGGATTTCAATATTTCACTCATTTCCTTGTTGTCATCTGTGTAAGTCCCATCCTGTCTGAGTAAGGGCCCGATACTAGATGTGGTATTTGCCTTGTTTTTGGCATATGAAAAGAAATATTTTTAATTTCTTTCAATTTCACTAATAGCTTTAAGCTCCTCCTGCCTCTCCTGGTTCCTGTAAGAGTCATTTAACTTAAGTTCGATAGTTTCCACTTCCCTGGTCAGCGCCTCCTTTCGTGTATCAGATATTCTAGCACTCCTGAGGAGCTCAGTGACTCTTCTTCGTCTTCTGTAGAGGGAGCGTCTTTCTCACTCCAGTTTACTCCTGCTCTTCTTCTTTCTTAGGGGAATATGCCTAGAATATGCTTCGGCTGCCAGGAAGTTGATCCTTTCAAGGCACTGGTTTGGATCCATGTCATTTAAGACATCTTCCCAACATGTTTCGTTTAGGACATATATATATATATATATATATATATATATATATATATATATATATATATATATATATATATATATATATATATATATATATATGTCGTGCCGAATATGTAAAACTGGTCAATTAGCAAGAACTCTTTTAAAATTAAGTCCTTTCTAAAATTTTCTCTTATACGTTTAAAACTATATTTTTTTCATTAATGTTAATGTAAAAAATTTTAATTTTGCACCAAAAGAATCTTAGAAAACTTACCTAACCTTATCATAACAAGAACAATTTATTTTAGCCTAACCCAGCTAAATATATTTTAGATTTGTTTACAGTAATTTAATACTAAACAAACACAGTGAAATATATTTTTTTCGTTAGGTTCAGAATGATTTTGGCTAAATTATTGCATATACAAATTTTCACTTGTCCTATATGGCAAGATGAACGTTGCTATTTAAGCCAAGATCGCAAGTTCTGCGTATTCGGCACGACATTATATATACAGATATATATGTATATACAGTACACACACACACACACACACACACACAAAGATTAATGGAAATTGGCCTGACAATACTGGAGGACAGGAGGATTAGGGGAGACATGATGACAACATACAAAATTCTGCGTGGAATAGACAAGGTGGAGAGAGACAGGATGTTCCAGAGAGGGGACACAGAAACAAGGGTCACAGGTGGAAGCTGAAGACCCAGATGAGTTAAAGGGATGTTAGGAAGTATTTCTTCAGTCATAGAGTAGTCAGGAAGTGGAACAGCCTAGCAAGTAATGTAGTGGAGGTAGGAACCATACATAGCTTTAAGATGAAGTATGATAAAGCTCATGGAGCAGGGAGAGAGGGGACCTAGTAGCACTCAGTGAAGAGGCGGGGCCAGGAGCTGAGTATCGACCCCTGCAACCACAATTAGATGAGTACACACACACACACACACATCTCAGTAGTAGTACCAGTTCCAGTAACCAGTAACCAGTGTACCAGTAGATGACTCACTACCAACCGTCTCTGCATGAATCACTGTCAACTAGGACCTTATCACCATCTGGAACACTAACAACTACAGACACTCTAGTGAGAGCACTAGCCGCAACAGAGACGTCTTTCTGCAGACGGCATGTGACATCAACAAAAGATGGCATTACTAGTTTCAAGTAATCGTTTTCTGACAAGGCATCCCCTGTGGAGAAACTACTACTCGAACTAGCAGTCATTGCAGGGATAGGTTGTGCACTCAAGGCAGTCTGAGTGTCCTCGGACACTTGAGGCAACGGAACACTATCCTGCAAGTCTGAAGGTATAGGTACACAGACGGGAGTGACAGAATTACCAGTGCCTGACCACTTGGGTACGCTACTGGAGAATGCATTGGCTTGTAAGGACTTAATCCGTACATCATACTCTGCAGCAGTATGACAGATTTCTGATCCAAGCTGGTAACCCCAGAATGGAACGATCAAGTCGTCAATTTGGGCATGCCATCGGTACGGGTCGAGCACAATGCGTAAGTCTTGCATGGAAGCAAATCCCAGTAGACGGTCACCAGGGAAAGTAATCTGGTCGACAACAAGGAAGGAAGCAGTGAAGTCTCTACCTTGGATAGAAAAAGTTAGGGAAGTCCGACCTCGGACACGCAGGTGAGAACCAGCTACTCCACTAAGGGAGGACACATGAGTCGGTTCTACGAGAAAGACATGTCGTAACTGCTTATCCTTAAAGAAACTAGACCTAATAATATTGACTTGCGCACAAGAGTCCATGAACAAATGAACGGGCGCATTATGAACAGATGCTTGCACTATAGGGCCTATGGTTGCATTGGAAGTTATGTGCAAACAAAAAGGTGGATTGTCATCAGAAAAGACTTGTTCCACTTCATCCCCAAAATCATCTATGTCAGAGACATGTGAAGCAACATCATCAGCAGGATTGTCATTCTCGAGACTGCTTAAGGCTTCAAAGGAATTGTGAACGGGGATGGTGTACTCATTATCACCTACTGTCACCATGGGACGGTTTGACTGGGGTGCTCGAATTCCCCCGAATTGGAAGAATGAGCCTGGTTCTGGTTATTTTGAGAACCACGACGTCTGTTTCCTCTACGGGTTCTGCGGTTGGAACGGCCACGGAAAGACCTAGAGTACTGAAGGTTGTAGAGAGCATTGCACTCAGATGTGTCATGTCCACGTATTCTATGATAAGTACAGTAGGGAAGATCTGACTGGTACTCATCATCAGTACGACGCCTCTTAGGGTAACTATCAGGACAATTAATTGCAATATGGCCACAGAAACCACAGTTGTAACAAGTCCGCCGACTATGGTTACTGAATGTACTATGAATACTACGAGGTTTATAATGACTCTGTACACTGGTCCTTGGTGATCTCTGAGATGGTTGACGACCACGATTTGTCTCTGTGGCGCAAACAAGAGGTGGTGCAGACTGAGGCATAGGTGTGAAATTACTTTTGATACATGGGAAAGTACCCTGGGGGCACAAGGAACGTACATGATTTAGGGCTGTAAGTGGTTCCATCGTCACAGTTGGAGGATTAGCCTCATAAGCACACACGGAAGCAGGTGGCATTAGTTCTTTAATTGCTCCAAAAGCTGCTATTTTAGCAAACGGTTCTGTGAATGGTTTAACCTCGTCAGGGACAAAAGCTGAGGACTGGACAGCATTGATAAATGATGATAAAAGTTTGTCTAATCTAATAGCAAAGGCACTCAACGATTCATTAGTCATGGGTGTAGCATTCACTAGTTCCCTAAGAACGACATATGGATCAGCTGTTTTTACTGGTACAAGGAAAGAACGAATCAGTTCCTCATATTGTGACCACTTAGTAAGATTCCTGCAAAGTAAAAGGTCTATTTGTTGAACCATCCTTACATGTTGTAAGAGATAGTAAGATCCATTTCTTCCTAGCTAACACTTCTGGTCACAGTGTTCGTCTCAGAGCCAATACCAATCTTGTTGACCTTGTTCACTATCCTTACCCTGTTCAGGTAGAGGACGAGTTGTCACCTGACCAGTGGGTCGGTGCTATTTCTGCCGGGAGACCTCATCCACTTCACTGGATCAATCTGTTCCACCAGTTGAGGAGAAAGACTTAGCTCCCACTGACTTCCCAGATGAAGTCAAGCGTTTGTTGATTCTGTTGAACAAACGTCGTAAAGCCATTGCCTTACCAGGTGAGAAGATGGGTATAACAAACTTATTGTCCCATCGTATTCCACTTGAACCTGGTACTAGACCTATCTACATACTTGCGTACAGAATGCCTCATTCACAAGTTGCTGTCGCAGAAGAATTGATCAGTCAAATGCTTGATGATGGAGTTACTGCACCTAGCAATTCACCTTGGAATGCACCCTTGATCCTAGTACCTAAGAAGGATGGTACTTGGCGCCCAGTAATTGACTTTAGGAAGTTAAACGCGAAAACTATTCCAGATCGCTTCCCACTTCCTGTACTGGGTGATCTTTTACGTAACATCGGAGATAACAAAGTCTTTTCAACCCTGGATTTGTTACAAGGGTTTTGGCAAGTCCCTCATCACGAGGACAGCCAAGAGCTAACTGCATTCTCCACTCCTACAGGTCATTATCACTTCCTCCGTATGGCATTTGGATTACGATCCTCCCCTATCACGTTCTCAAGGCTCATGACTAATATCTTTAGAGGTCTCATAGGTAATGCACTTATGGTGTACTTAGATGACCTAATCGTCATGTCTAAAGATGTGGATACATACTTGAAAAGACTTGATGTAGTACTTGGTAAACTTGAAGAAGCCAATTTAAAGATAAAACTGTCTAAATGTCAATTTTTCAGATCAGAAATTAAGTTTCTTGGTCACGTAGTCACTCCTAGAGGGGTTACGACTGACCAAAGTAAAGTAACTGCAGTACTAAATTTTCCAACTCCCAAAACTGCTGATGCCGTAAGATCCTTTGTGGGCTTAGCAGGTTTTTATAGATCTTTCATTGCCAATTTTTCTTCCATAGCTGCTCCTCTAACTGAGTTGCTTAAGAAAGATGCTCCTTTTGTTTGGACCTTCCATCAAGAAAGAGCATTCCAAACTCTAAAAGAAAAGCTAACATCTGCTCCAATTTTGAAATTTCCAGATTTTTCTAAGCCCTTCTATCTGACAACTGATGCTAGTTCAATTGGCATTGGCGCCGTACTAGCTCAGAAGACCGATGGCAAGTACAACGCAGTTGCATTTGCTAGCCGAGTCCTTACAAAGGCTGAACGTAATTATACAGTAACTGAGCAAGAAGCTTTAGCAATAGTATGGTCTTTAAAGCACTTCCGATACATTATTTATCAGTACTCTGTTCATGTCTTGACAGACCATGCTCCACTGATACCTTTATTCCAGAACAAACAACCTACTGGAAGGTTAGCCAGATGGACCTTGACTATCCAAGAGTTCAATCCCACCGCTGCCACCATTTATCATGTGGGGTTCGAACACGTGGATAGGGTAAAGAAATACTCACGTAGGCTGGAAGTACGTATATTACGGATAAAGTGGGAAGCGCCATACAGCCGTGACCTGCCTCCTTGCTCTCTCACGTAAGACTAACTAACCCCAGTACCCATATGTGAGGGGGTGTTTGAATACTGCTGTGGTCAGCACAATATGAATACAGACAGTGATTCATGCAGAGACGGTTGGTAGTGAGTCATCTACTGGTACACTGGTTACTGGTAACTGGTTACTGGAACTGCTACTACTACTGAGACCGTCGCCGAGCTCTCAGTAGTAGTACCAGTTCCAGTAACCAGTTACCAGTAACCAGCGTACCAGTCGATGACTCACTACCAACCGTCTCTGCATGAATCACTGTCTGTATTCATATTGTGCTGACCACAGCAGTATTCAAACACCCCCTCACATATGGGTACTGGGGTTAGTTAGTCTTACGTGAGAGAGCAAGGAGGCAGGTCACGGCTGTTTGGCGCTTCCCACATTATCCGTAATATACGTACTTCCAGCCTACGTGAGTATTTCTTTACCCTATCCATGTGTTCAAACCCCACATGATACACACACACACACACACACACACACACACGGACAGACATACACACACACACGCATGTACATACAACAGGCCTAGTGTCTAATCGACATGTGCCTAGGCCAAATGGTAACACACACAGAGAAAGTACAAAGGTTTGCAACAAGGCTAGTCCCAGAGCTCAGGGGAATGTCGTACGAGGAAAGGTTGAGAGAAATCGGACTGACGACACTGGAGGACAGAAGGGTCAGGGGAGATATGATAACGACATACAAGATACTGCGGGGAATAGACAAGGTGGACAGAGATAGGATGTTCCAGAGAGGGGACACAGAAACAAGGGGTCACAACTGGAAGCTGAAGACTCAGAAGAGTCACAGGGACGTTAGGAAGTATTTCTTCAGTCATAGAGTCGTCAGGAAGTGGAATAGCCTAGCAAGTGAAGTAGTGGAGGCAGGAACTATACATAGTTTTAAGAAGAGGTATGACAAAGCTCAGGAAGCAGAGCGGGAGAGGACCTAGTAGCGATCAGTGAAGAGGCGGGGCCAGGAGCTGAGTCTCGACCACTCCAACCACAATTATGTGAGTACACACACAACCCACACACCACACACACACACACACACTGGGCACCTGTGACGAGCGGGGTCCCACAGGGGTTGGTCCTAGGACCAGTGCTATTTCTGGTATATGTGAATGACATGATGGAAGGGATAGACTCAGAGGTGTTCCTGTTCGCAGATGATGTGAAGTTAATGAAGAGAATTAAATCAGATGTGGACCAGGCAGGACTTCAAAGAGACCTGGACAGGCTGGACACGTTGTCCAGCAACTGGCTTCTCGAATTCAACTCTGCCAAGTGCAAAGTCATGAAGATCGGAGAAGGGCAAAGAAGACCGCAGACAGAGTATAGACTAGGTGGCCAAGGACTGCAAACCTCGCTCAAGGAGAAAGATCTTGGGGTGACCATAACACCGAGCATGTCTCCAGAGGCACACATCAACCAGATAACTGCTGCAGCATATGGGCGCATGGCAAACCTGAGAATAGCGTTCCGATACCTTAGTAATGAATCGTTCAAGACACTGTACACTGTGTACATCAGGCCCATGCTGGAGTATATGCAGCTCCAGTTTGGAACCCACACCTGGTCAAACACGTCAAGAAATTAGAGAAAGTGCAAAGGTTTGCAACAAGGCTAGTTCCAGAGCTCAGGGGTATGTCCTACGAAGAAAGGTTGAGGGAAATCGGACTGACGACATTGGAGGACAGGCGGGTCAGGGGAGACATGATAACGACATACAAAACATTGTGTGGAATAGATAAGGTAGACAGAGACAGGTTGTTCCAGAGAGGGGACACAGAAACAAGGGGTCACAATGGGAAGCTGAAGACTCAGACGAGTCATGGGGATGTTAGGAAGTATTTCTTCAGTCAGAGTCGTCAGGAAGTGAAATAGCCTAACAAGTGATGTAGTGGCGGCAGGAACCATACATAGCTTTAAGACGAGGTATGACAAAGCTCTGGAAGCAGAGAGAGAGGACCTAGTAGCGGTCAGTGAAGAGGCGGGGCCAGGAGCTGTGTCTCGACCCCTGTAACCACAATTAGATGAGTACATACACACACACACACACACACACACACACACACACACACACACATATACAACAGGCCTAGTGTCAAATCGACATGTGCCTACGACAAACTGGTAACTAACACACACACACATACACACGTATATATACACATTAGCAGTAACAAACTGCTGTTAGCCGGGGATCGAACCCGTGTTGTTTTAGCTCGTCTCCTAGGAAGCAAGTCAAAACTCATGAAGTTAGAACCGGACAGTTGGTGTAATGGTTAAAGTGTCGTGAGTTTTGACTTGCTTCTCAGGAGGTGGGCTAAAACAACAAGGATTCAATCTCCGGCTAGCTGCAGTTTGTTACTGCTAAAATACCACTTCTTACCGGTTGCATATGTATATATATATACATATATATACATATATACATATATATATATATATATATATATGTATATATATATATATATATATATATATATATATATATATATATATATATATGTATATATGTATATATGTATATATGTATATATGTATATATGTATATATGTATATATGTATATATGTATGTATGTATGTATGTATGTATGTATGTATGCATGTATGTATGTATGTATGTATGTATGTATGTATGTATGTATGTATGTATGTATGTATGTATGTATGGGGAAGTGGAGAATAATCCTTCTTCCGTAAGCCATGCGTGTCCTAAGGGGTGATTAAAATGTCGGGAGCAAGGGGCTAGTAACCCCCTTCTCTATATATTACTAAATGCAAAAAGAAGAAAAACTTTCGTTTCTTCTTTTTCGGGTCACCCTGCCTCGGTGGGATACGGCTGGTGTGTTTAATAAATAAATAAATAAATGAATGTATATAATGTATACTAACTTACCACATCCCAAAAAATTTGACAATATTATTTTTATAAATAAGAGGGACGTTCTTATAAGGTAAACAATTATAAAATTCTGCTTAAGAGAAAAATATAACTGTTCTAAAAAGTCTGAGTAAAAACTGAGTGTGGCAGTTGAAACGGCGTCACAGAAAGACAAACATAACCCACTTTAGGAACCCTTAACAAAGCAACCATGTAAGTGTCTTCATACACATTATATTTATGGAAAATATATGCAAATTATTAAGGCCTTTTTTTTTACTTATTAATGTTTAAAAATAAGATATGAAAATTTTGCTACTATTTATTTAGTACAATATGCGACTTTTTTTTTTAGTTCCGAGGTCTTTTTCCCACCATCGCATCCTATCGAATTACAGCATCCATACTCGATTTACAAAAAGCAAACACTGTGCTTCTTATCAACAACTAAAATTCGGCTAATTTTTCTGCATCCTTCATCACAGATATCATTACTCATGCATACATTCCAACAGCACGTCAGATCCCAAAGACCATTCCCCTCTACACCTAACTTTATACATTCACACAGCCTTCTGAATATTCGAGAACCAGTCTCTCGATACCACTTCCACACCCTGCTTCCAACTTCATGCCAACTCTAGTTCATACATATATGCGCAAACGCATACATTATCAAAAGTATACATACGTACAGATGCACACACGCACAAGCATACATATTTCTAAATTTTGACGCATTATAATTTTATGACTGTTCCGGACTATCCCTTTTGTATCCACTCATGGCGAGGGGTTGGGTTTATATGATTCGGTGATACCTTCCCCTGGACGCACAGCGAAAGAAATAAAATCAAATTATTATTATTATTATTATTATTATTATTATTATTATTATTGTGTATCCCGGAAAGGGTACCTTAAAGTGGTTGTCTGCATTTTTGTCTTCCACGGTTATCTTTTATAACTTGAGAACGATTAATCAGATCGGCTTCAAATTTTCAACTCTGATTTGCTTTAGCTAGTGTATTTGCATGTAACTGTTTATGCAAATGCCATCGGATCAATTTTATAAAAACCCTGATTTTGGTTAAGTTTCTTCTCAGCAGCTTCAAACTTTCATCACTGGTGTATCTTACAGAAGGTTGGGATTTTTATTGGAGTGCGTAGGTACCAATGTCCTTTTATTTTTTCATTAAATAACTTGAGTACGCCCCTTCTGAATATGTTCAATCTTACCCATATTACGCACAGGATGGTAACCTTCAAATATAGACTGTGTGATGCAAATCTGCCAATTTGCTAACACAGTTAATAAACTGGAATTGTTGGATTCCAAGTGATACCTGGAGAATGCGTCTTCTGATCAACTTCAAACTTTCAGTAATGGTGGATTTTGCTCTAAGATAAGTTTGTTTTGATTCTGTCAATTTTACTAAAAAGAAATTGTTTTCGTGCAATAAAGACAGTGTCTCTCCTGATCGCCTTAAAACCCTAAATGCAGGTGTGTTTTAGGCAGATTTTGAGATGTTTTGGTGACAATTTACTAATTTCATTAAAGAAATTGGGAAGATTTGGATACTGGTTTAAATGCGAAAATTTGTGAATGCCTTATCCAATTAGGTTCAAACATTCAGCATACATGTATTTCACTCAGAATAAGCTTTGGATTGTTATTGGACTGAGTATGTGCAATTTTGCAAAGTTTTACCTTGTTTGGTAGCTCAAAGGTATGTAAATTCTAGTTTCGTAAAAAAAAAAAATTCTTTTTACAAGACTGCAGAGAACTCGAAATAAAATATAAATGATAAAAGAAAACTGAGAAATATTGTGATAATGTTAAGAGAATTACCTATAATATGTTAGGTAAAAGGATATATGTGTGCAACTAATGTATCCTCAGTTGCACATGTGAGAAATATTGGTAATAGCATTTCATACGAGTTTGTGTCGTTTTATGACCATAAACCAGCAGACTGCTGAAGCGACCGGAAACACCCTAGACCTTATATTTATGAACAATGAGGACCTAATCCAGGACATAACGGTATCAAAAGACTGAAATATCAGACCACAACATAACTGAGGGACAGACCAGGGCGGCCCGGTCTGTGACCAGGCCTCCTGGTGGATCAGAGCCTGATCAACCAGGCTGTTGCTGCTGGCTGCACGCAAACCAACGTACGAGCCACAGCCCGGCTGGTCAGGAACCGACTTTAGGTGCTTGTCCAGTGCCAGCTTGAAGACTGCCAGGGGTCTGTTGGTAATCCCTTTTATGTATGCTGGGAGGCAATTGAACAGTCTCGGGCCCCTGACACTTATTGTATGGTCTCTTAACGTGCTAGTGACACCCCTGATTTTCATTGGGGGGATGTTGCATCGTCTGCCAAGTCTTTTGCTTTCGTAGTGAGTGATTTTCGTGTGCAAGTTCGGTACTAGTCCCTCTAGGATTTTCCAGGTGTATATAATCATGTATCTCTCCCGCCTGCATTCCAGGGAATACAGGTTTAGGAACCTCAAGCGTTCCCAGTAATTGAGGTGTTTTATCTCCGTTAATGCGCCGTGAAGGTTCTCTGTACATTTTCTAGGTCAGCAATTTCACCTGCCTTGAAAGGTGCTGTTAGAGTGCAGCAATATTCCAGCCTAGATAGAACAAGTGACCTGAAGAGTGTCATCATGGGCTTGGCCTCCCTAGTTTTGAAGGTTCTCATTATCCATCCTGTCATTTTTCTAGCAGATGCGATTGATACAATGTTATGGTCCTTGAAGGTGAGATCCTCCGACATGATCACTCCCAGGTCTTTGACGTTGGTGTTTCGCTCTCTTTCTACAGATGATTCTTGATTTGGATTTTGCCTGTATATAAATATTTAGTTCGTGGTATCCTGGATGGTTTTTTGTTTCCTTTGTTCTGCCTCCGTATGGTATTAAAAGCTATTTCTGCTCTACATCGGTAATCTCACGGTTTAGATTGTCTTTTCTTCGACGTGACAAATTATAGTTTTAAAACAATTCAAAATATTTTTTTCTGTAAATTTCTTTACGTTTTCTTTCTGTATTCGATCTTCGTGTAGGGTTTCTCATCAGTAAGTAGATCACTGTTCTGACCTGCGTTGATACATCAACCCACATTGAAGCAGAGGATTCTGCATGTGACAATATTATTTGTTATATGCTAATCAAGGGTGAAAATAAAATAAATTGGCGGCAAACATACCCCGGAAAACAGTCCTGAGCACCTTAAACCCACACCAATGCTTGCAAAAGTTGAATGCTAAAGCATAGGAAGTTTATATGAAATTCATACAGACTTCCTATGCTTTAGCATTCAACTTTTGCACGCATTGGTGTGGGTTTAAGGTGCTCAGGACTGTTTTCCGGGGTATGTTTGCCGTCAATTTATTTTATTTTCACCCTTGATTAGCATACAACATGTAGAATCCTCTGTTTCAGTGTGGGTTGATGTATGAACCGGGTCAAGACAGGGATCTATTTAGAAAAAAAAGAATACCTAAACTCTGAGGTTCTAAAATAAAACATCTTGCAAACCGACAGCTTTTTTTTTTCGTCAGTGAAAATAGCTGTGAGTGAGTGTGTTACTCAAATAAAGACCCACTCAGTAATTCCTCATCCACTGGCATAATGGTGCTAGCTTTCCATCTAATTAAAAAACTAAGGTTCACACTGTGTTCGGCATTGCCCCAGTATTGCTAATTATTCGTACGTAGGTGACAGAGAGCCTACCTAATTAGCTCTTTCTTCAGTCAAGACTCCTTCAAACCTATGGGAATGAAAATAAAAAAAATAATATCATAAATAATATCAATAATATAATAATGATTCGCTGGGCTGTAAAATAATTATGGAAAATTATGAGACAAGTATGGAAGTGGAAACCTTTTTAGCTATTAGGTACTCACAGGTCTTTTATTATTATTATTATTATTGTTATAATTATTATTATTATTATGTAATATTTTCATAGCGAAACGCTAAACTCGCAAGGGACATACAGTGCCTGGGGAATGGTAGATTATAAGGTTTGATCTAAGGAAAAGGAAAATTAGATCTAATTCCACCATCTAAGGTGATATCATTAACACCACCGTAGGTAATATCATTAACATCATAGATGATATCATAAACATCTTTTTAGATGACATAATTAACACCATCACAGATGATATCAACACCATTTGAGGTGATATTATTAACACCTTTATGAGTGACATCATTAACACAGTGGTAATTAGTTTAACACACAGTGTTGCATAATCTAATAATAAACACCAGTCAATCATTTATATAACTGTGCAGCATCCCTTTAAAAGTTGTAGTTATAAACTATAGTACACTCCGGGTTTAAGTTATACCATGTTAGGATCCAATACTAGGTAGTTATAAGTCATGTTAGGCTCTCAGACTAAGTAGTTATAAGTCATGTTAGGTTCCAAGACTAAGTAATTTTCAGCTATACTAGACTCCAAGACTTATATTAGTTTAGGGTGGATGTTTAATTAAGAGTCTTTTTATTTGTGGGAGGCCTTGAGGCGGCCAGCAGAGGCACATCGAGCACGCGCGCCTGTAACCAGATCTTCCCAGCTACCGCTTGTCTCACAGTGTTCTCTCTCCACCCTCCATCCACTCACTCCACTCTGCCAATCACTCCCACCACTTACTGAACCACTCTCCCAATCACTCCCTGAATCATTCCGCCAATCACTCCACTACTCACTGAATTATTTTCAGTATCCCTGATTCATTCTCCCAGTCATTCTCATTTCAGGACTTTGAGCTCAGATTTGTAATCATTTGACAGCTGTGTGCACTTCTAGAAAAAAATGCAACTAGAGTGAAGGAGATGTTACCTAAGGACACCCGCTTGAACCAGGATTCGGTCCGCCTATGACAGAAATCTTCATGTATGATCCCATGTATCATCATATTACAATTATCTCTAACTGATGTAGGTGCATGACACCACACATTAAGATATGAGTTCCAATTCTGGTAATAGTGTGTGTACTCACCTACGTGTACTCACCTATTTGTGGTTGCAGGGGTCGAGTAATAGCTCCTGGCCCCGCCTCTTCACTGTTTGCTACAAGGTCCTCTCACTCCCTACTCCATGAGCTTTATCAAACCTCGTCTCAACACTACGTATGGTTCCTGCTTCCACTACGTCGTTTTCTAGGCTATTCCACTTCCTGACAACTCTATGACTGAAGAAATACTTCCTAACATCCCTTTGACTCATAAGAGTCTTCAATTTAACATAAGAACATAAGAAAGGAGGAACACAGCAGGAGGCCTGTTGGCCCATACTAGGCAGGTCCTTTACAATTCATCCCACTAACAAAACATTTGCCCAACCCAATTTTCAATGCCACCCAAGAAATAAGCTCTGATGTTAAAGTCCCACTCAAATCCAACCCCTCCCACTCATGTACTTATCCAACCTAAATTTGAAACTACCCAAAGTCCTAGCCTCAATAACCCATCTAGGTAGACTGTTCCACTCATCAACTACCCTATTTCCAAACCAATACTTTCCTATGTTCTTTCTAAATCTAAACTTATCTAATTTAAATCCATTACTGCGGGTTCTCTCTTGGAGAGACATCCTCAAGACCTTATTAATATCCCCTTTATTAATACCTATCTTCCACTTATACACTTCGATCAGGTCTCCCCTCATTCTTCGTCTAACAAGTGAATGTAACTTAAGAGTCTTCAATCTTTCTTCATAAGGAAGATTTCTAATGCTATGTATTAATTTAGTCATCCTACGCTGAATGTTTTCTAACGAATTTATGTCCATTCTGTAATATGGAGACCAGAACTGAGCTGCATAATCTAGGTGAGGCCTTACTAATGATGTATAAAGCTGCAGTATGACCTCTGGACTTCTGTTGCTTACACTTCTTGATATAAATCCCAGTAATCTATTTGCCTTATTACGTACGCTTATGCATTGCTGTCTTGGTTTAAGGTTGCTGCTCACCATAACCCCCAAGTCCTTTTCGCAATCTGTATGGCTAAGTTCTACATCATTTAACTTATAAGTACTAGGGTTATGGGCACTCCCAAGCTTCAGAACCTTGCATTTATCTACATTGAACTGCATCTGCCACTTTTCTGACCAAGAATAGAGTTTGTTTAAATCCTCCTGAAGTTCCATAACATCTACGTTTGAATCAATTATCCTACCTATCTTTGTGTCATCGGCAAATTTGCTCATATCACTAGTAATTCCCTCATCAAGATCATTGATATATATTATAAACAACAACGGGCCCAAGACTGATCCCTGTGGAACGCCACTTGTTACAGATCCCCACTCGGATTTAACCCCATTTATGGACACTGCTTCCTGTCAGTGAGCCATGACTCGATCCACGAGAGCACTTTTTCCCCAATGCCATGAGCTGCCACTTTCTTTAACAGTCTATGGTGCGGAACTCTATCAAAAGCCTTACTAAAATCTAAGTAAATAATATCAAATTCTTTATCGTGGTCAACAGCCTCAAAAGCTTTACTGAAGAAAGTTAATAAATTAGTTAGACAAGACCGGCCTCTTGTGAATCCATGCTGAGTATCATTAATCAAGCTATGCTTATCGAGATGGCTTCTTATAATCTCAGCTATAATTGACTCTAGTAATTTGCCTACAATGCGACCCCATGTTTGTTTGTGTGTGTGTGTGTGTGTGTGTGTGTGTGTGTGTGTGTGTGTGTGTGTGTGTGTGTGTGTTTGTGTGTGCTCACCTATATGTGGTTGCAGGGGTCGAGTCACAGCTTCTGGCCCCGCCTCTTCGCTAGTCGCTACTAGGTCCACTCTTTCCTTGATCTCTAAGAGCCTTATCGTACCTCTTCTTAAAGTTATGTATGGATCCCGCCTCCACTACTTCACTCTCCAGATTGTATGTGTGTGTGTGGGAGGGGGGGGGGAGGAAGAGGACTGTTATATGCTCTATTACAACATCAATAACTTTACAAGTAACATTTGTTTATAAATCCAAACATTCTCTTATAACTGACTGAAAATCACTTCATCGTGAATGTTGTAAAGAAGAAGGGGAGGGAGGGAGGACTAGCAGACAAACGAAGTCGAAGGGAGGGCAAAGGAAAGGAATCACCATCGTTATCACCATCATTATAACCACTCTCATTACTGCCATCTCCTCCCTCTACATTACCACTACTGACTGAACTGTCCCAACCCCTCACAATCACTGCCATTATTTATTATTTATTTGTGTACTGCCATTATTTCTCCCACCAACACTTTCACTCCCGCCTCTATTACCCCTCTCCCACTACCACCCTCATGGCCACAACTACCACCATCCATACTTCCATCACTATCATAACCATCATTTGTCAAAGCATCTCCATCACTACCACTACAATTATCACTAAAACCCACTACCAGCACCACCACCATTACTACCACCACTACCATCATAATAATCATTACCACCACCACCACCACTACCTAATGTGATCTATCTGTGATTTACCTGTGGTCGGTTTCGAGTGATCTTGCCTCGCAGCCGGGCCCGGGACCAGGCTTCCCTGTTGGCTGCTTGTTCAGTCAGGTAGGTAGTAGGTAATTTTAACCACAGGATTGGTAAGTTGGAGGAGGAAGAAGGATAGATAAGGATGAAATGTAGTAAAGGGTGGGTGGGTGTCGGGAGAGAGGGGGGGGGGTAATAAAGGTAAGTGCCCTAACGACTTTGGCACATTTTAATAAGAATGTGTGTTTGTGTGTGTGTGTGTGTATATGTGTGTGTGTGTGTGTGTGTGTGTGTGTTAGTTACCATTTGGTCCTAGGCGCATGTCGATTAGACACTAGGCCTGTTGTATGTGCATGCGTGTGTATGTGTGTGTGTGTGTGTGTGTGTGTGTATGTATGTGTGTATGTATGTGTGTATGTATGTGTGTATGTATGTGTGTGTATGTATGTGTGTTTGTATGTATGTGTGTGTGTATGTATGTGTGTGTGTATGTATGTGTGTGTGTGTATGTGTGTGTACTCACCTATTTGTACTCACCTATTTGTGGTTGCAGGGGTCGAGTCACAGCTCCTGGCCCCGCCTCTTCGCTGATTGCTACTAGGTCCTCTCTCTCCCTGCCCCATGAGCTCTATCATACCTCGCCTTAAAACTATGTATGGTTCCTGCCTCCACCACATCACTTTCTAGGCTATTCCACGGCCTGACTACTCTATGACTGAAGAAATACTTCCTAACATCCCTTTGATTCATCTGAGTCTTCAACTTCCAATTGTGACCTCTTGTGTCTGTGTCCCATCTCTGGAACATCCCGTCTTTGTCCACCTCGTCTATTCCGCGCAGTATTTTATATGTCGTTATCATGTCTCCCCTGACCCTCCTGGCCTCCAGTGTCGTCAGGCCGATTTCCCTCAACCTTTCTTCATAGGACAATCCCCGTAGCTCTGGGACTAGTCTTGTTGCAAACCTTTGCACTTTCTCTAATTTCTTGACGTGCTTGACTAGGTGTGGATTCCAAACTGGTGCTGCATACTCCAGTATGGGCCTGACGTAGATGGTGTACAGAGTCTTAAACGAATCCTTACTGAGGTATCGGAACGCTATCCGTAGGTTTGCCAGGCGCCCGTATGCTGCAGCAGTTATCTGATTGATGTGCGCCTGTGTGTATGTATGTGTGTGTATGTATGTGTGTGTGTGTATGTATGTGTGTATGTGTGTGTGTGTGTGTGTGTGTGTGTGTGTGTGTGTGTGTGTGTGTGTGTGTGTGTGTGTGTGTGTGTGTGTGTGTGTGTGGTAGGACTGTGGGTAGTGGAGTTACAACACACCTGTGGATTCATTCCATCTAACCCTGGTCTTCAGGTGCATTATAGAAGTGATGAATTAGCAGTCATATGTCTTCAAAAAGGGAGTAGAATACAATCTTGAGTTGTCAGTTAGCAGTTAGAGAACAATAATACTAAAAGAACTTCAACTTTAATGTCACAGACCTGAGATTGAGGGAGACTGACACCAGTCAGTATATCTATCACTCTATAATACAAGAGGAGCCACATGTCTATGGCGCAACCGACAAAATAAGCAAACTCTTGGATTTCACTACTGCCCGGCTCCGGCTGTTTCCAGTACCTTTGGGAGGTTAAACCACCACCATCAAATGTAGACCAAATGAAATGTAAACTTTTCAGATGGACTATTAATGACTTCAGAGAAAGCTCACTTAGAAATGTTCAAGAAATGTCAAAGTATTTTATTCACCAACCATTCTGGAAAAACACCCTGACTTTGCCCACTGTAAATAACTCATTACCTCTTAAACTCGTTTTTCTTCTTTGTGTGTGTGACTTAATTCATGTCTGCATAAATAACTCATTCCGATTGTGACCAGATATAGTAAATATGTAAATAGTTCATTGCCACTGCAACTTGTTTAGCTATCAAAACTTTGTGGCTCAGTCCCTGGACTCATTATGTGCATCTGTAATCTTTTGATTGCCGCCCATACCATGGGTATGGTGTGCAAAATAAAGAGACTGAAATATAACCATTGCCACTACCACTACTACAACCACTACCTCCACCACTTCTACCATCACCACCATCACACTCAAGATGAGTCACAACACCATTATAAGGATAATTTCATCGTATCATAAATTAAAATTGTTTATAATTATAACCAGACGTGAGGGTCAGGTCAGGTCGTGGGCGTGACGTCACCGCCCTCCCAAGGTGAGATCGTGGGCGTGACGTCACCGCCTTCCCAAGGTCAGGCTTGGGGAATGGGAGATAATCAAGTTCAATGAGAGGAATGGAAGGAAAGCTCCAGTTTCTTAGATCAAGAGCCCTTCATTTCAGTAGCATCAAGACCCTTACAGAATCCTGATAAAACAAAGGAAGAAGCGACGACGATGATGAAATACTGATGAGAATAACAAGCACAAAAATAAGGTTTTAAGTAAAGGGTCAATTCATCAGAGTGGAATTACAAACAGTACAGGTGACAAGAAACACCAACTGTGCTGCAGCATATGGGAATCTTTATTCAGGAAACGTTTCGCCACACAGTGGCTTCATCAGTCCAATACAAAGAGGAAGGCGTAAGGAGAGGAGGAGAATGAGGTAATCAGTCCCTCAACCTGGAGTCGATGTGTTCAGTCCATCAATCTTGTAGAATGTACAGCATAGGGCCGTAGACGTGGCTTATATACTGTAGTGAGGTGAGGTGAAGCAGGCGGAGGCGGGGTCATAGTGGTACCATCCACTAGTCGAAGTAGGTCTTCGTCCAAAGGTTGAACAAGTGTTGAAGAATTCTTTGTAACAAGATCCCATGATGCTGCAGTGTCTGACAGTTGTGATGAATGGTTTGAAAAACCGACAAGTTGAAGATTGAGACACTTATGGAGCATATGGGAATCTTTATTCAGGAAACGTTTCGCCACACAGTGGCTTCATCAGTCCAATACAAAGAGGAAGGCGTAAGGAGAGGAGGAGAATGAGGTAATCAGTCCCTCAACCTGGAGTCGATGTGTTCAGTCCATCAATCTTGTAGGATGTACAGCATAGGGCCGTAGACGTGGCTTATATACTGTAGTGAGGTGAGGTGAAGCAGGCAGAGGCGGGGTCATAGTGGTACCATCCACTAGTCGAAGTAGGTCTTCGTCCAAAGGTTGAACAAGTGTTGAAGAATTCTTTGTAACAAGATCCCATGACGCCTGCTTCACCTCACCTCACTACAGTATATAAGCCACGTCTACGGCCCTATGCTGTACATTCTACAAGACTGATGGACTGAACACATCGACTCCAGGTTGAGGGACTGATTACCTCATTCTCCTCCTCTCCTTACGCCTTCCTCTTTGTATTGGACTGATGAAGCCACTGTGTGGCGAAACGTTTCCTGAATAAAGATTCCCATATGCTGCATAAGTGTCTCAATCTTCAACTTGTCGGTTTTTCAAACCATTCATCACAACTGTCAGACACTGCAGCATCATGGGATCTTGTTACAAAGAATTCTTCAACACTTGTTCAACCTTTGGACGAAGACCTACTTCGACTAGTGGATGGTACCACTATGACCCCGCCTCCGCCTGCTTCACCTCACCTCACTACAGTATATAAGCCACGTCTACGGCCCTATGCTGTACATTCTACAAGACTGATGGACTGAACACATCGACTCCAGGTTGAGGGACTGATTACCTCATTCTCCTCCTTTCCTTACGCCTTCCTCTTTGTATTGGACTGATGAAGCCACTGTGTGGCGAAACGTTTCCTGAATAAAGATTCCCATATGCTGCATAAGCGTCTCAATCTTCAACTTGTCGGTTTTTCAAACCATTCATCACACCAACTGTGCTGTTTTGAGCAGCGTGTTAACGCATCAGGAGAGTACAAACAAGTTTATGTCTCAGTGTATATACACAGAGTTTAATTTAATGTATATTTTAGGGATTTAATTAGTTTTGACTGGTGGTGAGCTGGTTTCATGAAGATTTACCGACACTCGTATAACCGATAAGCTTTAAACCCAATTAACAAATTGTAGTTAGTAGGTTTGTAGGCAGGGAAACCATTCAGAGAAGTACTGCCTTCCTGCCATACCACAATATATACAATGGAGGATTGTTAAACGTTTTGCGCTCTTGCAAGATTGTTGACTTTTATTTTTTGTTTCATAAATTGTAAAACGACTGGTAAATCGTATAACCTTTGGACTACATTCAGAAAGACTTGGCTTTCCTGCCTATTTATTAATACTTTAATACCAATTTATGAAGCCTACAACTACGAGTCAAGCACTTGCGGCAAGGGTCTCATCTGTCAAGAGCTAGCAGACAGGGTCTCACCTGTCAAGCACTAGAAGCTAAAGACTCACTTGTCAAGTACTAGCAGCCAGAATCTCACTTGACAAGCACTAAAAGCCAGAGTGTCATCTGTTCAGTACTAGTAGCCAGGATCTTACTGTCAAGTACTACTAACCAGAATTTTACTTGACAAGAACTAGCATCCAGTGCCTAAGTAGGAAGCACCAACAATCAAGTACTAGTTGTCAGAGTGTCATCACTGAAGCGCTAGCAGCCAGGGTGTCACCAGTCAAGCACTAGCAATCAGGGTGTCACCAGTCAAGCACTAGCAGCCAGGGTGTCACCAGTCAAGCACTAGCAGCCAAGGTGTCACCAGTCAAGCACTAGCAGCCAGGGTGTCACCAGTCAAGCACTAGCAGCCAGGGTGTCATTATTCAAGCAGCAAACGGCTAAGTGTGAGCAGTTATGCAGGCAGTGACAAGCTCCCCTCCGCAACAGAGGTCACCAAGCACCATGGAGGGCCAGGCTCGACCTCTGACCTCGGCAAGCAAACTTAAAATCTCTTTCGTCCCGGCTCATTCCATGACTCAGCCTTGTGCTGTAACGGCAGTCTTTGCGTCTGTAAATGTATATGAGTACAAACACTACAATGTACAGGCGTATAGTCAATGTACAGGCGTATAAACAATGTACAATGTATGAGCGTACAGAAATTGTACAATGTACAGGCGAAGACACTGTACGTACACATGCCTAAGTCCTCACACTTCTCTCTCATTCCTGAGCGTGTTACATAAGAACATAAGAAAGAAGGAACATTGCCGCAGGCCTACTGGCCCATGCGAGGCAGGTCCATGTCCCCCCCCGGCTTAGACCAATGACTCACCCAGTCAGGTCACATCCACTTAAGGATCACGGCATCAGACCTAGCAGCACCATCTAGTCAGGTCCAACTCACACCCACCCACACCCATTCATATATTTATCTAACCTATTTTTAAAACTACACAACGTTTTAACTTCTATGACGGTACTCGGGAGTTTGTTCCACTCATCCACAACTCTATTACCAAACCAGTGTTTTCCTATATCCTTCCTGAATCTGAATTTATCCAACTTGAAACCACTGCTGCGAGTCCTGTGTTGGCTAGATACTTTCAGCACGCCATTTACAGTCTATTTATTCCTGTTTTCCATTTATACATCTCAATAAATAACAAAAAAAAAGGCACAATACCGTGACTGGAACGATACACAAACAACCCGCACATAGACGAGAGGAGCTTACGACGACGTTTCGGTCACTCTTGATGATGTCCTGGATTTTCTTAGAGAGAAGGCCCATGAAGGGTTACCTCATCTCCCTATACCTACTGATGTCTTTCTTGATCTTATCCACCTCTGTGCGGACTCTAATTCTTTTTCCTTCGGTGTCGCTATGGGCTCTCCTCTCTCTCCTGTCCTTGCTAATCTTTACATGGAATACTTCGAGACTGTTCTTCCTACCATCGATGTGCGACCTTCACTCTGGCTCCGCTATGTTGATGACATCTTTGCTCTGTGGCCTCATGACTCTTGTCTCTTCCAACCTTTTCTTGATTCTCTTAATAATCTTGCCCCTTCCATTAAGTTTAAAGCTGAATGGGAATCTAATTCCTTGCTTCCTTTCCTTGATGTTCATGTCCACCGCTCAGATACAGGTTTTTCCTTTTCCGTTTACCGCAAACCTATACACAGTGGCATGTACATTCACTACTTTTCCTATCATGCTTCCCCTGTCAAGAAAAGTGTTCTTATCTCCCTTTTTCTCTGTGCCCTCCGCATCTGTGATCTTCAGTTCCTTCCAGCATAAATTTCCACTCTTCATAATTCATTTTCCCGTCTTGGCTACCCTTCCCATTTCATAGACTCTGCCCTCTCACGTGCTAAACGTAATTTCTTCTCTCCCAAACTCTCTACTCCTGGGAACTCTTCTGTCCTCTGCCTTCCCTACATTTCCGGTCTTTCTAATCTCAAAAATTTTCTCCGTCCCTTAGACATCAAGCTTACTTTCCGCCAGACTAACACTCTTCGCACTAATCTTATTCATACCTCTCCTCCCTCTACAGATGTTCCTGGTGTCTACTCTATTTCTTGCTCCTCCTGCCCTCTTCAATACTTTGGAGAAACTGGTCGATCTCTTTCTGACAGACTTAGGGAGCACAAAAATAGTGTTAGGCTTGCTGACACTATTAATGCTCTTTTCTGTCACGTCAGAGATCACAGCCATCCTATTGACTGGTCTTCTGTTAAAACTGTCTTCCCTACTTCCAACTTTAACAGTCCTGGCTTCGTCTCTGTAGATGCCTTCCTCTCCCACTACATTGTAAAATGCTCCAAACTTCAGAACACCCGTGACTTAACCTGATTCCTCCTTTTTTCTTCTTCTCCCTCTTCCCCTTTCCTCTTTCCCTTTTTCTTTTCTCTTCTGGGTTGTCTTTCTTTCTTCTGTCTTGTGTTTCTGTTCCTTCATTATTTATTTCATTACTTCCCCTCCCCCCCACCTTTGTGTTCTTGCTCTCCCTCTGTGGGTACCTAGCTCCCTTGCAGTGCTCCCCTTTCTTTGTATTTGACTGGCTCCTCCTCCTCCTTAATTCCCCACTACAACTACTACTACTACTACTAATACTACTACTACTACTACCACTACTACCACCACTACCTCTTCCTGCCTATATATACCCGTCCTGCTCCACTTCTCGTTAGTGTGACTTTGTAAATGGTCTAAGTCGGACCGAAACGTCGTCGTAAGCTCCTCTCTTCTATGTGCGGGTTATTTGTGTATACATCTCAATTATATCCCCCCTAATTCTACGCCTTTCTAGAGAATGCAGATTCAGGGCCTTCAGTCTATCCTCATACGGAAGATTTCTGATACATGGGATCAACTTTGTCATCCTCCTCTGTAGGTTTCCCAGTGCATTTATATCCATTCTGTAATACGGTGACAAGAACTGTGCAGCATAATCTAAACGAGGCCTAACCACGGATATACATAGTTGAAGAACAACCTGAGGACTTCTATTATTTATGTTTCTTGATATGAGGCCAAGGATTCTGTTAGCTTTATTGCGAACACTGTTGTCTTGGTTTCAGATTACTGTTAATCAAAACTCCTAAATCCTTTTCGCAATCAGTAATATTAAGAGCTACTTTATTTAGTTTATATGTGGCATGGTTATTTTTCTGTCCAACATTGATAACTTTGCATTTATCTATATTAAACTGTATCTTCCACTTCTCCGACCATTGCTTCAGTCTACTCAAGTAATCCTGGAGTGCCCAAATGTCATCATTAAAATGAATTAGACGGTCTATTTTGGTGTCATCAGCAAATTTACTTATGTCGCTATTTATTCCCTCATCCATGTCGTTTATGTAAATTGTGAACAACAAGGGGCCCAACACTGACCCCTGTGGAACACCGCTTGTGACGTGCCCCCATTCTGATTTCTCTTCATTTATGCAAACTCTGTGCTGCCTATTTGTCAACCATGCCTCTACCCAGGAAAAAAATTATCTTCCTATTCCGTGTTCCTTAAGTCATCGTTTAGTTCATGGTTCCGTGGATCATCGCCACCCGGTCTCAAACTAGGCATAAGAGGAAAAAATTATTGCAGGAATAAAAACTATTTAGAAATAACAGATAAGTGCATAATGAATGAAAGTAGTAGTTTGCAAGAATGTTATATCCTCACCACACTATTGTAAACGAAACCACATGACGTGCTTCGCCATGAAGTGAAATTGATGAGACCGACGATCAGAATCATAGCTGGCAAGGCGATTAAAGGCTTTGATGAACTTTGTGGAGATCCTAGGAACCACCTGGAGACGTTGTCAATAATGCTGCTGGCACGGGTTTGAGCCGAGGCAACCACTGCCAACCTCGCCCTTCCGGCAGTAGCCTCGCCCCAGCTTGTGTTCCTTATTTAAGCTGGCCAACCTGTATAAACACAGATCTGGACGGATTTCAATTTAGATTACCTGGAGGCTGTAAAGAGGCTTCTACAACCAAATGTGTGCATGGCGATTTATATCGACTAATCAATACAAAATCACATAGCTAGGCGCATACACTTACATGTTCAAAACAAACAACTTTTCTGATCCAAATTCACCTAGCAAGCACGCAAGCACTATCGGCCGAGATTTATTGCTTTATTAGCCGGTACAAGCAGCAGGGCAAAAACGACACCCCCGGCTCTCCCTCCCCTGTCACCCACAAACTGCCGAGGCAGCACGCGCAACAACAGTCCCTGTGTGCAGTGCCGCTATGCAGCTGCTATGCATCACACACACAAGAGCAGCCAAGAGCGCCCGCCCCCTTCCACAGAGGAAGAGAGGTTAAGGAAAATCGACCTGATGACATTGGATGACAGTAAAGATAGGGGGAATATGACTGAGATGAACGACAAGGTGACAGAGACAGGATGTTCCAGAGATGGGACACAGCAACAAGGGATTACAATTGGAAGTTGAAGACTCAGATGAGTCACAGGGATGTTAGGAAGTATTTATTCAGTCATAGAGTTATCAGGAAGTTGAACAGTCTGGAAAGTGATGTGGTGGAGGAAGGATCCATACATAGCTTTAAGAAGAGGTATGATAAGGCTCATGGAGCAGGTAGCGACAGTGAAGAGGTCGGGCCAGAAGCTGTGAATTGACACCTTCAACCACAACTAGGTGAGTACAACTAGGTGAGTACACACACACACACAATGACAACAACATTCTCCATAGCTATCAATCGGGCTTTAGAAGATCTTACTCAACCGACACCTCCCTAATTAATCTGATGGATTACCTGAGAACTGAAATGTCAAAGGGGAACCTCATAGATATGGTAACCTTAGACCTGCAAAAGGCCTTCGATACTGTCAACCACAATACATTATGCAAGAAACTTCAAGCTATCGGTATAGGTTCTGTAGACTGGTTTAAGTCCTACCTTAGCAACAGGAGACAAATTGTCAAAATCAACAAAACGGAATCAGAACCCCTGCCGATAGCATGTGGAGTTCCCCAAGGTAGTATTCTGGGTCCCTTATTATTCTTATGTTATGTCAATGACATGCCTATCAGTGTCAAGTGCAAACTCCTACTGTATGCAGATGACAGTGCCCTGTTAGTGTCAGGTAAAGACCCACAAGATATAGCTAATGTTTTAACACTGGAACTGGAGTCCTGCAGCAAATGGTTAGTAGACAACAAACTATCATTACACTTCGGGAAAACTGAAGCCATTCTCTTTGGCACGAAACATAAACTGAGAAGGGTAAATAATTTTAATGTCTAGTGTAATGGGGAGCCCATCACTTTGGTTTCATCAGTAAAATATCTGGGAATCCCCTTTGACCCATGCATGTCAGGAGAATTGATAGGGAACAGTTGGTTTAGAAAGACACGTAAGCAAACACTATAACATATTTATTAGAAAACGTTTCGGTCCCGGGACCTTGATCACTTCTAACATACAGAGGTAGAAAGACATTATATATATAGGCGGAGAGTGAGATGTGACGCACGTGACCTGAGGAATGTCATAAGAACATAAGAATGGAGGAACACTGTAGAAGGACTACTAGCCCATGCGAGGCAGGTCCTTATCAAAACAACCTCTGCCTATGAGGACGGGTAGAGGTTGTTTTGATAAGGACCTGCCTCGCATGGGCTAGTAGGCCTTCTACAGTGTTCCTCCATTCTTATGTTCTTATGACATTCCTCAGGTCACGTGCGTCACATCTCACTCTCCGCCTATATATATAATGTCTTTCTACCTCTGTATGTTAGAAGTGATCAAGGTCCCGGGACCGAAACGTTTTCTAATAAATATGTTATAGTGTTTGCTTACGTGTCTTTCTAAACCAACTTGTCGGTATTTATTACCAAGGTTTATACCATAGGGAACAGTGTAGTAAAGAAAGCGAATGCCAGACTGAAGTTCCTGTATAGACAAGCACAGTGTCTACCTACTGAGGCTCGCAGGACCCATGTCTAGCCCTTATACAATGCCATATGGATTACGCTTGCTCTTCATGGTACTCTGCCTTGACAAAAAAACTGAAAGATAGACTGCAAATCACCCAGAACAAAATCGTAAGATTCATCCTGGGGCTGGGACCAAGAGAACATGTAGGCCAGGATGAATTACAGCAGTTGGATATGCTGAATGTTGAAGACAGAGTAAAACAACTGAAGCTAAATCTTGTTTATAAAATTGCTCACAAACAGTGCCCAGAATATCTTGCTGTCAATTTTGTCAAGGTTGGAAACCAAAGCAATCATAGTACTAGGGGGAGAGAGCACAACTTTGTAGTACCCACAGTCATTGGCCAGGCTTCAAACACCTTTTATTATACAGCAATAAAGGAATGGAACAGACTACCCTAGTAATGACCCTCGTATTGTAGATAGTCTTAATGACCCTCGTGTAGTAGATAGTCTTTTTAGTATGATAATAAGATGTTATCTTCATTATAGAATAATAAGAAAATATTATAACCTTTATATTATAATAATAAGGTAAAAGGACCACAATGGAAATAAGTCACTCTGACTTTTTTGGGTTATCCTAGGTTCTCTACACATATGCTGCTATGTATGATAATTCTATGTAACTGTATTTGTGTATACCTGAATAAACTTACTTACTTACACACACACACACACACGGCTATGCACCTAACAACAGCGTAACACGGCTCTTGCTGGCAGGTGCTGTGGCAGGTGCGAATGAAGCTCAGTGCCATCACACCCTGCACTGCCACTACACCCTGCATTGCAACGACATCCTGCAGTGCCACCACACCTTGCATTGCCACTACATCCTGCATTTCCACTACACACTGCAGTGCCACCAAACCCTGCACTGCCACTATATCCTGTATTGCCACTACATACTGCAGTGCCACCACACCCTGCACTGCCACCACACCCTGCTGCCACTACACCCTGCACTGCCACCACACCCTGCACTGCCACTACACCCTTCAGTGTCACTACACCCTGCACTGCCACCATACCCTACACTGCAAATACACCCTGCACTGCCACTACACCCTGCATTGCCACCAAACCCTGCATTGCCACTACACCCTGCAGTACTACTACACCTTGCACTGCCAGCACACCCTGCAGTACCACTACACCCTGCACTGCCACTACACCTTGCAGAACCACTACACCCTGCACGTCACTACAGCCTGCAGTACCACTACACCCTGCACTGCCACTATACCCTGCAGTACCACTACACACTGCACTGCCACTACACCCTGCACTGCCACTACACCCTGCAGTACCACTACATCCTGCACTGCCACTACACCCTGCGCTGCCACTACACCCTGCGCTGCCACTACACCCTGCAGTACCACTACACCCTGCAGTTCCACTACACCCTGCAGTGCCACTACACCCTGCACTGCCACTACACCCTGCAGTGCCACTACACCCTGCATGGCCCTATACCCTGCATTGCCACTACACCCTGCAGTACCACTACACCCCGCACTGCCACTACACCCTGCAGTGCCACTCACCCTGCAGTGCCACTACACCCTGCAGTGAGAGTACACCCTGCAGTACCACTACAATGGCCCTACACCCTGCAGTGCCACTACACCCTGCAGTACCATTACAATGACCCTACACCCTGCACTGCCACTACACCATGCAGTACCACTACACCCCGCACTGCCACTACACATTGCAGTGCCACTACACCCTGCGCTGCCACTACACCCTGCAGTACCACTACGCCCTGCACTGCCACTATACCCTGCAGTACCACTACACTCTGCAGTGCCACTACACCCTGCATGGCACTACACCCTGCACTGCCACTACACCCTGCAATACCACTACAACCTGCACTGCCACGACAGCCTGCAGTGCCACTACACTCTGCGCTGCCACTACACGCTGCAGTACCATTACACCCTGCAGTGCCACTACACCCTGCAGTGCCACTGCACCCAGCAGTACCACTACACCCTGCACTGCCACTAGACCCTGCACTGCAACTACACCCTGCGCTGCCACTACACCTTGCACTGCCACTATACCCTGCAGTACCACTACACCCTGCAGTGCCACTATACCCTGCATGGCACGACACCCTGCACTGCCACTACACCCTGGAGTACCACTACACCCTGCACTGCCACGACAGCCTGCAGTGCCACTACACCCTGCAGTGCTACTACACCCTGCAGTGCCACTACACCGTGCACTACCACTACACCCTGCACTGCCACTACACCCTGGGCTGCCATTACACCCTGCAGTGCCACTACACCCTGCACTGCCACTACACCCTGCAGTACCACTACACCCTGCACTGCCACTATACCATGCAGTGACACTCACCCTGCAGTGCCACTACACCCTGCAGTACCACTAGACCCTGCACTGTCACTACACCCTGCAGTGCCACTACACCTTGCAGTACCACTACACCCTGCAGTGCCACTATACCCTGCAGTGCCACTATACCCTGCAGTGCCACTACACACTGCAGTACCACTACACCCTGCACTGCCACTATACCCTGGATGGCACGACACTCTGCACTGCCACTACACCCTGCACTGCCATGACAGTCTGCAGTGCCACTACACCCTGCGCTGCCACTACACCCTGCAATACCACTACACCCTGCAGTGCCACTACACCCTGCACTGCCACTACACCCTGCAGTACCACTACACCCTGCAGTACCACTACACCCTGCACTGCCACTATACCATGAAGTGCCACTCAACCTGCAGTGCCACTACACCCTGCAGTACCACTACACCCTGCGCTGCCACTACACCCTGCAGTGCCACTACACCCTGCGCTGCCACTACACCCTGCAGTGCCACTACACCCTGCATGGCACGACACCCTGCAGTGCCACTACACCCTGCAGTACCACTACACCCTGCACTGCCACGACAGCCTGCAGTGCCACTACACCCAGCGCTGCCACTACACTCTGCAGTGCCACTATACCATGCAGTGCCACTACACACTGCAGTACCACGACACCCTGCACTGCCACTACACTCTGCAGTACCACTACACCCTGCAGTACCACTACACCCTGCAGTGCCACTACACGCTGTAGTACCGCCACATCACAATCTAACGTACCTCACATTCTGGTAAATATCTTCACGATATCTCTGTGAATAATAATAAGTTGGTGAGAGCTATTAAATTATGAACACAATGATCACTAGAAAACATTTTCTGGGTGATCACTTGAACAAGTAACAAAATACAAAAGTACAGATTCGTCAGGAAACACATGTCCTGTTTTCTGACGAATCTTACCTAACCTAACTATATCGCCTGTGATTACAGTAAACATTCCTGCAGTATAAAGGAGGTAACACGGGATAAATGAATAGTCAACCTAAAGGAAATTTGTATTGCTATAATCATGTCGGAAAGCTAACCACGTAGGAATCATACAACGCCTTGGGAATAAGATTTATCATTGTGGGGAAGTACTAAATCCGTAGGAGTCATAACAGCAACCGGGAAAAGGGAGGTAATAAGGTTTGATTTAAGGAATTGAAAGCAGGTCCAAGTCATGAGATCGAGAGACTATTCACCGACATCAAGACTCTCTCCCCTTAAACGGCAGAAAATTTGTATTAATATCACTATTACTCGAAAAGCTTATTCAAAACAATCGAGTAACGAGGAGAAAAGCCACTCAGAAAAACACTTTATACAGACAAGGGCAACGACAACTTCATGAAAAACCACTAGTAAAACTATTAGTGTGGTTGCCGCAGCAACTGCAACAATTGCAGAAGGAACAACAACAGCAATAGCAGCAACAACAATAGCAGCATGATCAGAAACTACAGCAGCATCAGAAGCAGCGACAACAACAGCAAAAACAATAGCAGCAGTAATAACAACAGTACTATTAGTAGAAATTAAAGCAGCAGAAGTAGCAGCAATAACAACAGCAATTTTATGTGTAAGAAGATAGTGATGTTCATAGAAAATAACACAATAACAAGGGCAATAGGCCTCGCGCCCATCCTGCAAAGAAGGAATATTTGGTTCTGCTACAGGCCTTCGGCCTGGTAAGATTAAAAAAATTCCTTAGACATAAACAGAACACTTGATAGTAAATGACACTAAGTTTATTTAGAGTAGCAGAGGAAACTGGGACAATAATCTGGCTTAATTCAAAATTACGATAAAAAAGAAACCACGTACCTTCTATGAACCTTCGCTGCAACAGGTAGCTCAATCTCTCAGCCTAGCTAAGTGTAAAGCAGATGCATAATGATGGGGACTTAAATAATGAAGACAGTACAGAGGCTTCTTTATCTGTAACTCTTGCCTTACCAACTAACATGACCATCTTCCACTAGTAAATTTCGCAGGCCTGTGACAAGTCTCCAAATACTTCCCTAGGAACTACCTCTTACATTACGCTGTGCAAACCAGGATGGAATCCCAGAAGTATCTGATCACGACTTAGCAAAGCTGGCTATTTAAACAAGAGCAATAACTATGTAATCATCTCTCAGCTAATAACGGCTTCGAGCAAACCTGAAAAAATACCAGATGTCCTGATATGTAAGAAACGTTTCGGAATAAGTAAGACACGGCTGCACATGTGTCTTACTCAACAACTTGTCGGTATTGTATTCCATTATCATATTCACACCAGAAGTCCTATAATTTCAATCGCCATTCCTGGATCAAGAGGCAACTTGGATCAAGAGGCAACTTCCAGCAGTACTTCTGCCATCAGAGGTCCTGCCAGATGACCACCCGATGGTCTAGTTTTTATCAGGTAGAGTAACCCAAACATCACAGCACCACCAAAGGAAGTTACAGTAGAACAGAGCCTGTTTTTTTTATCTAATAAGTGGACTTCACAGAAGAGGAATTAAATGGAGGAGTGTTGGGAGCATTTAGATTCAGTCTGAGGAGGAAAAGAAGAGGTCCAACTCATTGGATAAAGAATCCCTTTGCCAAGACAAGGGATCCCTCTTGAAGGAGGCAGCAGCAAAAGAAGCAACGGCAATAGCGATAGTAGCAGTATTCAAACAGCGCACTATTGACAAACTGACTTGATAAAGCCCTATACAAAGTGAACTTCTCCTGCATACCCTAATCTAAGCCACACTGTCCTCATAAAAACTCTGAGCTACATAAAGTAACCTACCACCTATTAGATACACCTGCAACATCAGCCACTTTGCTTCCCTATCCACACTATCGTAAATCTTTTTTAAAATCCATAAATGCAACAAAAACTCCCTTACCTTTATCTAAATACTGTTCATTTATATGCTTCAATGTAAACACTCAGTCTACACATCCCCTACTCTTCCTAAATCCTTCTTGTTCATCTGCGATCCTGCTCTGTCTTGCCCTTAATTCTTTCAATAATAAATTTACCAATAATTTTTACACTCGTATCAACTTTCCATTATACAAAGAAACTATATATGTGCACTACCAATCTCTAGTTACCTTTACCCCTTTCATACATTTATTGAACAAATGCATTATCCACTACAAAACAATATCCCCATCTGCTTTTAACATTTCAATCTTAATCTCATCAATCCAAAATGCTTTACTCCTCATTTTACCCACTGCCTCACAAACCTCTCCCACACATCTGATTCTTCCTCACTCCTAAAAGATGTTTTACCTCCCTGACAAATGCATGAAATCACCGCCTCTCTCACTTAATCAACATTTAACACCTCCTAAAACTATTCCTTCTATCTTCCTAATACCCCCGCCTCCTCATGTAACAACTTCCTTCTTTTATTTTCAACCGTGAAATCCAGTCGCTCCATAGACTTTCTCAACTTTCTAATCTCACTCCAATTTTGTTCTTCTCGAGAAAAATTGTTGACAAAACCTCACTCTCATTTGGTCTACTTTTACACTCCCTCACCACTCTTTACCTCGTCATTCCACCAATCGCTCCTATTCCTTCCCACCCCTACCCTCCTACATCCACAAACTTCTCCTGCACACTTTAACACTACATTCTTAACCGTACCCCATACCTTTTGAATCTTCTCATTACCTATACTCTCTCTAGCTCATCTTTCAACAGTTGCTCATATTTTACCCTATCTCCTTTAATTTACAAACTTTCACTTTACTCTTACTGATGACATTCTTCTTTTACTCCATCTACCTTTTACGCTAAATAATTATCTGATATTTATATTGCCCCTGTAAAAAACAAGCACATCCAGAAGTCTATCCATCAACCTATCGTCTACTAATACGAAGACAAATAAACTGCTGTCATTATGCCCTATATAATATCTAGTATCTCATATCTCATGTACTTATCCACTATTTCTTAAAATACACATTACCTATTAAGTCCTCTATTACAGTTTATCCTACTTTAGCATTTAAGCCCCCCCCCCCCACCACAATTACTAAACACTTGCTTAACATTATTGAAATCTATCCTCTACACTCTCTTCCCCAGGTCCATGGACACTTATTATAACCCACTTTTCTCACTCCACCTTATTTTAATCCACATAATCCTTGAATTTACACACTTATATTCCTTCCATAACTGATCATTCAACATTACCGCTACTTCTTTCTTAGCTCTAAATCACTCAGATACACCTGACCTAATCCCATACATTTCTCCTCACTGAAAATCACCCACTCCTTCAGTTACATTTCGCTTATAGCTAGGACATCCAGCTTCTTTTCATTCATAACATCCACAATCAGCTTGATAAATGAAACACTTTTGCAACACTTTGGGGATCTTTATTCTGGAAACATTTCGCCACACAGTGACTTCTTCAGTCCAATGCAGAATAAGGTGGAAGATGAGGAGTAGTTTGAGGTAATCAGTCGCTCAGCCTGGAGTCGATGTGTTCAGTCCATCAATCTTGACAAAAGTGCAGCATATTCGCGGAGATGAGGTGGAGCAGTGGTAGGCGGAGTAACCAGCGAACAAAGCCACTAGTGGAAGTAGGTCGTGTCTATAGATTAGACAAGTTTTGAAGAAATCCCTGCATCAAGATCCCAAAATGTTGCTGTGTCTGACAGGATGTGAATAAATGGTTTACAAAACCGACACCGCCACACAGTGGCTTCTTCAGTCCAATGCAGAAAAAGCTGGAATATGAGGAGGAGTTTGAAGCAATCGTTTATTCACGTCCTGTCAGACTTATCAACATCTCGGGATCTTGATGCAGGGATTTCTTCAAAGTTTGTCTAATCTATAGACACGACCTACTTCCATTAGTGTGGCTTTGTCGCCGGTGACTCCGCCTACCACTGCTCCACCTCATCTGTCATCAGTATATAAGCCCCATCTCCGCGAATACGTAGCGCTTTTGTCAAGATTGATGCAATGAACACATCGACTCTAGGCTGAGGGACTGACTATCTCAAACTCCTCCTCATTTTCCATCTTTTTCTGCACTGGACTGAAAAAGCCACTGTGTGGCGAGATAAATAGATAGACAAATAAACAGACAGATAAATAGAGATAAATACATAGACAAATAGACAGATAGATACACACACACACTTCGATGTTTTGAATACTTTCTGTACTTCATAAAGACTTTTCGTTGGTGAAACGTCAGAACAAAAAAAATTAATTCAGGTATGCGTGTCTTTTTACACTACGCAGAATATACTGTACTTTGATCCATGATAAAAATACCCGTACGAGAAAAAGAAAGATATAAGCAAATGCCTGAAGGTTAAGAAGCAATAACAAACACGGTATTAACCATAGAGGTATGAGCAGC
>NC_091324.1:10782711-10902711 GCF_038502225.1 Cherax quadricarinatus
TGTATATACTCTGGGCACGGTGCACATTATTAAGAAAACAATCATAAAAGCAGATCCCTTCATAATCATAAGCATAATCATCGTCAATAAAATCATTAGCTAGATAACCCCAATCAAGATTAGACATATGTTCCCTAAGTCCATTATAATCGGCAGAACGGAAATCAGGGATTTTTACTGTATTATCATTATTCTTGCATTCCCAGTTAATGCTGAAAGTGATGGATTTGTGATCACTTGCGCCAAGCTCTTCAGTGATCTCCAGATTATATATATATATATATATATATATATATATATATATGTCGTGCCGAATATGTAAAACTGGTCAATTAGCAAGAACTCATTTAAAATTAAGTCCTTTCTAAAATTTTCTCTTATACGTTTAAAGATATATTTTTTTCATTAATGTTGATGTAAAAATTTATAATTTTGCACCAAAAGGAACTTAGAAAACTTACCTAACCTTATTATAAAAAGAACAATTTATTTTAGAGTAACCCAACTAAATATATTTTAGATTTGCTTTCAGTAATTTAATACTAAACAAACACAGTGAAATATAATTTTTTCGTTAGGTTCAAAATGATTTTTGCGAAATTATTGCATACACAAATTTTCACTTGCCCTATATGGCAAGATGAGCGTTGCTATTTAAGCCAAGATGGCAAGTTCTGCCTATTCGGCACGACATATATATATATATATATATATATATATATATATATATATATATATATATATATATATATATATATATATATATATATATGTCGTGCCGAATAGGCAGAACTTCCCATCTTGGGTTAAATAGCAACGCTCATCTTGCCATATAAGACAAGCGAAAATTTGTGTATGCAATAATTTCGCCAAAATCATTCTGAACCTAACGAAAAAAATATATTTCACTGTGTTTGTTTAGTATTAAATTACTAAAAACATATCTAAAATATATTTAGTTGGGTTAGGCTAAAATAAATTGCTTTTGTTAAAACAAGGTTAGGTAAGTTTTCTAAGTTTCTTTTGGTGCAAAATTAAAAAAAAATTACATTAACATTAATGAAAAATATATATCTTTAAACGTATAAGAGAAAATTTTGGAAAGGACTTAATTTTAAATGAGTTCTTGCTAATTGACCAGTTTTACATATTCGGCACGACATTATATATATATATATATATATATATATATATATATATATATATATATATATATATATATATATATATATGTCGTGCCGAATATGCAAAAACTGGTCAATTAGCAAGAACTCATTTAAAATTAAGTCCTTTCTAAAATTTTCTCTTATACGTTTAAAGATATATTTTTTTCATTAATGTTAATGTAAAAATTTTTAATTTTGCACCAAAAGAATCTTAGAAAACTTACCTAACCTTATTATAACAAGAACAATTTATTTTAGCCTAACCCAACTATATATATTTTAGATTTGTTTACAATAATTTAATACTAAACAAACACAGTGAAATATATTTTTTTCGTTAGGTTCAGAATGATTTTGGCGAAATTATTGCATACACAAATTTTCACTTGTCCTATATGGCAAGATGAGCGTTGCTATTTAAGCCAAGATCGCAAGTTCTGCATATTCGGCACGACATTATATATATATATATATATTATATATATATATATATATATATATATATATATATATATATATATATATAAAATGTCGTGCCGAATAGGCAGAATTTGCGATCTTGGTTTAAACAACAACGCTCATCTTGCCATATAGGACAAATGAAAATTTGTGTATGCAATAATTTCGCCAAAATCATTCTGAGCCTAACGAAAAAAATATATTTCACTGTGTTTGTTTAGTATTAAATTATTGTAAACAAATCTAAAATATAAATTGCTGGGTTAGGCTAAAATAAATTGCGCTTGTTATAATAAGGGTAGGTAAGTTTTCTAAGTTCCTTTTCGTGCAAAATTATAAATTTTTACATCAACATTAATGAAAAAAATATATCTTTAAACGTATAAGAGAAAATTTTAGAAAGGACTTAATTTTAAATGAGTTCTTGCTAATTGACCAGTTTTACATATTCGGCACGACATATAGTATATATATATATATATATATATATATATATATATATATATATATATATATATATATATATATATATATATATATATATATATATATATATATATATATATATATATATATATATATATATATATATATATATATATATATATATATATATATATATATATTGAACGAACACGCCTGTCCAATGCATCGCAACTTACTTTACTTCCTCGCAAATTACAACTAACAGAGAAATTTATAACATCAATGGATCATATACTTTTTTACATAACTTTTGAAGCTAATTTTTGGTATTGTTTGGTTACCGTTAATTCTTCACTGTCATTTTGGTAACAGATATTTTTTTATGTAACAGCAGACAATAGTTTAAAATCGCACTTATGCTATTATAAACATATATCATATGTTACTTATATTTGGAAGAAACAATTATGTTATTTAACATGAATGAAAAATATTCACGTCACAATGTTCAGTGAATTTATACTGTTATTTTCGAAAAAAAAAAGATTGTCGCTTTAGAGGCCAAGTCCTCAAGCTGTACAAGAATGGTATACAATACCGACAAAATATTTAGACACATGTGCAACATCTGGGTATCTTTACTGTAGAAGTCTCGCCATCCAGTGGCTTTATCAATACAAATTCTAGGACATAATTTGAAGACAGTAGAACTATATACAGAAGATGAGGAAATCAGTCCCTCAGCCTTGGAGTTGGTGTGGAGAGCACCGTGGTCGTGGAGATTCTGGAGCAAAGGCAAGGAGGGACTGATTACCTCATTTTCTGTATATAGTTCTACTGTCTTCAAATTATGTCCTAGAATTTGTATTGGTAAAGTTGCACATGTCTAAACATCATCCTCCAGCTGTCGAGAAAAACCAAGATGTATTACTGACAATGCAGCTCAAAATAGCTTCACGGAAAACACATACATGTATATCTATTTATTTGTCGGGGCTGTGGAGAACAATATTTTTGTATTAATGTGGAAGAAACGCTAAACCCGTTGGAGTCATATAGATATACCTTATACCTTTGATATACCTTTGAAGAGTTTCGAGAGTTTCTCTACTCTCTGAGCCCGGCCATGCGCCAGGCTCGTCTGGTGCTTGCCTGGTCAACCAGGCTGTTGCTGCTGCAGGCGCGCTGCCCACATACCCATCACAGCCTGGTTGATCTGGCACCTGGTGAAAATACTTGTCCAGTTTCCTCTTGAAGGCTTCTACACTTGTTCCAGCCATGTTTCTAACATCTTCTGGTAAGATGGTGAATAGTCTGGGACCCCGGATGTTGATACAGTGTTCCCTTATCGTCCCCACCGCACCCCTGATCCTCACTGGGTTTATTTTACACTTCCTCCCATATCTCTCACTCCAGTATGTTGTTATGGCAGTGTGCAGATTTGGGACCAGGCCCTCGAGTATTTTCCAGGTATATATTATCATGTATCTCTCTCTCCTCCGCTTCAATGAGTACATGTTCAAGACTTGCAGGCGTTCCCAGTAGTTTAGGTGCTCTACAGGCTCAATGTGAGCCGTAAACGATCTCTGTATTTGTTCCTGCTCTAATATTTTTCATGCTTTGAACTGGGCCGTCAGCACTGAGCAATATTTAAGTGAGGGAGAACTAGCGATTTGAAGAGTGTCACCATCGGCATTATTTCCCTTGTTTAGAAAGTTCTCAATACCCACCCCGTCATCCTCCTGGCTGTCGTGATCTTTGTCTTGTTATGGTCTTTAAAAGAAAGGTTTGCTGACATAATTATTCCAAGGTCTTTTACGTGTTGCTTACGTTCTATTTGGTGACGCTCTTGAGTTTTGTATAAAGTGTTCCTTTTGAGTTCTTCATTCTTTCCATACCTAAGCAGCTGGAACTTATCACCATTGAACGTCATGCTGTTCTCCACTGCTCACTGGAAAACTCTGATTATGTCTTCCTGTACTTTTTCAGTGTCCTGTACCGTAGCGACTTTCATGCTTATTTTAGTGTCATCTGCAAATGATGATACAAAAGTGTGCCGGGTGTTTTTGTCTAAGTCTGCTATGAGGATGAGAAACAGCAGAGGTGCCAGGACAGTGCCTTGGGGCACTGAGCTTTTGACATCGCTGATGCTGGCTCTTGCCCTGTTCACTATTACTTTTTGTGTTTTGTGTGTTAGGAAACCGAAAATACATCTGCCTACCTCCCCGGTAATGCCTATGGCCTTCATTTTGTGCGCTATCACTCCATGATTGCATTTGTCAAACGCCTTTGCAAAATCAGAATACAAGGAATGTGAGGCAATCAGGTTCGATCCAAGGAAGGGAAGGATATCTCCACTTAGATGAAGAGCCCCCTCACCAGCATCAAAGCACCTCCATCGAGGGGTGAAGAGAGCATTAGTAGGTGTCAAGGTGAATTGTTAGGTAAAAGGATACAAGTGAAACTAATGACATTTTTTGTGGCAGCGTTTCGCTCTCCAGGAGCTTCGTCAAGCTTTGTTTCGCTCCTGGAGAGCGAAACGTTGCCACATTAAAGTGTCATATTAGTTGCACTTGCATCCTTTTATCTAACATACTGTCGGTAATTCTACCAACTTTAATACAATCAAGGTGAACTGTCCGGTTTCGTGTATTACATATACTGATTCGGATGAAGGAGCCGAACGAAAGCCCAGCTTATACTTTACGTGGGCTATGTGAATCTCAGAGTTAAAAATAACACAGCCGTGTGTGTGTGGTGTGTGCATTCACCTAACTGTGTGTGTAGTCACTTAATTCACCTAATTGTGGTAGCAGAGGTCGAGTCACAGCTCCTGGCCCCGCATCTTCACTGGTCGCTACAAGGTCATTCTCCCTGCTCCATGAGCTTTATCGTACCTCTTCTTAAAACTATGTATGGATCCTGCCTCCACTACATCACTTTCCAGACTATTCCACTTCTTGACAACTCTGTGACTAAAGAAATGCTTCTTAATATCCCTGTGACTCATCAGTCTTCAGTTTCCAATTATGACCCCTTGTTGTTGTGTTCCATCTCTGGAACATCCTGTTTCTGTCCATCTTGTCGATTCCTCTCAGTATTTTGTATGTCGTTACCAAATCCCCCCTATCTCTCCTGTCCTCCAGCATCGTCAGGTGGAGTTCCCTTAACTTCTCCTAGTAGGACATGCCTCTTAGCTCCGGGACTAGCCTCGTTGCAAACTTTTGCACTTCCTCTAAATTTCCTGACGTGCTTGGCCAGGTGTGTGTTCCAAACTGGTGTTGCATACTTTAATATGAGACTGACGTCCTGACGTACACGGTGTACAGGGTCCGGAACGATTCTTTACTGAGATGTCGGAATGATATTCTTAGGTTTGCTTGGCGCCCATATGCTGCAGCAATTATTTGGTTGATATGCACCACAGATGTGCTCGGTATTATACTCACCCCAAGATCCTTTTCCTTGAGTGATGTTTGTATTCTTTGACCTCCCTAGACTGCACTCTGCCTGCAATCTTCTTTGCCCTTCGAAAATCTTCATTACATCGCACTCGGTGGGGTTGAACTCCAGGAACCAGTTTCTGGACCAGGCCTTCAGCTTGTCCAGATCACTTTCTAGTCTTGTCTGATCTTCTTCCGATTGAATTTTCCTCATTACCTTCACATCGTTTGCAAACAAGGACGCCTCTGAGTCTATTTCTTCCGTCATGTCATTCACATATACCAGAAACAGCACTGGTCCTAGGACTGACCTCTGTGGAACCCCGCTTGTCACAGGCGCCCACTCTGACACCTCGTAACGTACCATGACTCGCTGTCTTCCCATCAGGTATTTTCTGATCCACTGTAGTGTCTTCCCTGTTATATCTGTCTGGTCCTCCAGCTTTTGAAATAGTCTCTTGTGTGGAACTGTGTCAAAAGCCTTCTTACAGTCCAAGAAAACGCAGTCTACCCACCTCCTTTTCTCTCTCTCTCTCTTGTCTTACTGCTGTCACCCTGTTATAGAAGTCCAGTAGGTTTGTGACACAGGATTCCCTGAATCCATGCTGGCTGTCGTTGATAAGCTCATTCCTCTCTAGGTGCTCCACCACACTTCTCCTGATAATCTTCTCCATGACTTTGCATACTATACATGTCAGTGACACTGGTCTGTAGTTTAATGCTCCGTGTCTGTTTCCATTTTTTTTAATTTCGACTACATTTGCTGTGTTCCATACCTTAGGTAGTCGTCCTGTTTCGATAGATGTGTTGAAGATTGGTGTTAATGGTACACAGAGCGTCTCCGCCCCCTCTCTCAGGACCCATGGTGAGATGTTGTCCGGCCCCATCGCCTCTGAGGTATCTAGCTCGCTTAGCAGCCTCTTCACCTCCTCTTCAGTTGTATGTATTATGTCCAGCACTAGATGGTGTACCCCACTTCTCCGTTTTCCTGGAGTCCTTTCTGTCTCCTCTGTGAATATGTACTTCTTTGAATCTAATTTGGAGCTCCTCATATACATCTAGGTCATTTTTTGTGATCTCCCCTCCTTTCTTCCTCAGCCTGATTACCTGATTCTTGACTGTTGTTCTGTGTTAGTTAGTTACCATTTGGTTCTAGGCACATGTCGATTAGACACTAGGCCTGTTGTATGTGCATGCGTGTGTGTGTATGTGTGTATGTGTGTGTGTGTGTGTGTGTGTGTGTGTGTGTGTGTGTGTGTGTGTGTGTGTGTGTGTGTGTGTGTGTGTGTGTGTGTGCGTGCGTGCGTGCGTGCGTGTGTGCGTGTGTGCGTGTGTGCGTGCGTGCGTGCGTGTGTCTGTGTGTCTGTGTGTCTGTGTCTGTGAGTCTGTGTGTCTGTGTGTCTGTGGCTGTGGCTGTGTTAGTTAGTTACCATTTGGTCCTAGGCACATGTCGATTAGACACTAGGCCAGTTGTATGTGCATGCGTGTGTGTGTATGTGAGTGTGTGTGTGTGTGTGTGTGTGTGTGTGTGTGTGTGTGTGTGTGTGTGTGTGTGTGTGTGTGTGTGTGTGTGTGTACACTCACCTAATTGTGGTTGCAGAGGTCGAGACTCAGCTCCTGGCCCTCCCTCTTCACTGATCGCTACTAGGTCCTCTCTCTGTCTGCTTCCTGAGCTTTGTCATAACTCTTCTTAAAGCTATGTATGGCTCCTGCCTCCACTACGTCAATTGCTATGCTATTCCACTTCCTGACGACTCTGTGACTGAAAGTTAAGACACTTGTGCAACATCTGGTTATCTTTATTGTAGACGTTTCGCCATCCAGTGGTTTTATCAATACAGATTCTTATGCATAATAAGAAAACAGAAGAACTATATACAAAAGATGAGGTAAGAATCTGTATTGATAAAACCATTGGACGGCGAAACGTCCACTACAAAGACAACCAGATGTTGCACAAGTGTCTTAACTTTCATCTTGTCGGTAGTGTATACCTGTCTTGCACGACTCTATGACTGAAGAAATACTTCCTAACATTCCTGTGATTTGTCTGAGTCTTCACCTTTCAATTGTAACCCCTTGTTTCTATGTCCCCTCTCTGGAACATCCTGTCTCTGTACACCTTGTCTATTCCACACAGTATCTTGTATGTCGAGATGAACATCAAAATGGTATACAATACCGACAGGTTGGTTATTTCCTGACTATGGAACTGAACTTCCCCAGGCTGAGGGACTGACAACCTCAAATTCCACGACTTCAAGGGTGATGGACTGATTACATCGTCTTCACATCTTTACTGTTCCTGCTTAATTTCTGTATTCGACTGAAGAAGCCTACTGTGTAGGCGAAACGTTTCGGAATAAAGTTGCCTAAATGTTGCCTATGTGTCTTACCTACCATCTTGTATGTCGTTATCATGTCTCCCCTGACTCTTCTATCCTCCAGTAAGCGATGGGTGTGTGTGTGTGTGTGTGTGTGTGTGTGTGTGTGTGTGTGTGTGTGTGTGTGTGTGTGTGTGTGTGTGTGTGTGTGTGTGTGTGTGTTAGTTACCATTTGGTCCTAGGCACATGTCGATTAGACACTAGGCCTGTTGTATGTGCATGCGCGCGCGCGTGTGTTAGTTACCATTTGGTCCTAGGCACATGTCGATTAGACACTAGGCCTGTTGTATGTGCATGTGTGTGTGTGTGTGTGTGTGTGTGTGTGTGTGTGTGTGTGTGTGCGTGCGTGCGTGCGTGCGTGCGTGCGTGTGTGTCTGTGTCTGTGGCTGTGGCTGTGTTAGTTACAATTTGGTCCTAGGCACATGTCGATTCTAGGCCTGTTATATGTGCATGCGTGTGTGTGTGTGTGTGTACTCACCTAGTTGTACTCACCTAGTTGAGGTTGCGGGGGTCGAGTCCGAGCTCCTGGCCCCGCCTCTTCACTGATCGCTACTACACTCACCTAATTGTGGTTGCAGGGGTCGAGACTCAGCTCCTGGCCCTCCCTCTTCACTGATCGCTACTAGGTCCTCTCTCTGTCTGCTTCCTGAGTTAGTTGTGTGTGTGTGTGTGTGTGTGTGTGTGTGTGTGTACACTCACCTAATTGTGTTGTGACTCAGCTCCTGGCCCTCCCTCTTCACTGATCGCTACTAGGTCCTCTCTCTGTCTGCTTCCTGAGTTAGTTGTGTGTGTGTGTGTGTGTGTGTGTGTGTGTGTGCGTGCGTGTGTGTGTGTGTACTCACCTAGTTGAGGTTGCAGGGGCCGAGTCCAAGCTCCTGGCCCAGCCTCTTCACTGGTCGCTACTAGGTCACTCTCCCTGAACCATGAGCTTTATCGTACCTGCCTCCACTACATCGCTTCCTAAACTATTCCACTTCCTGACTACTCTGTGGCTGAAGAAATACTTCCTAACATCCCTGTGATTCATCTGTGTCTTCAGCTTCCAACTGTGTCCCCGTGTTGCTGTGCCCAGTCTCTGGAACATCATGTCTTTTTCCACCTTGTCAACTCCTCTCAGTATTTTTTAAGTCGTTATCATGTCCCCCCTATCTCTCCTGTCCTCCAGTGTCGTCAGGTTGATTTCCCTTAACCTCTCCTCGTAGGACATACCTCTTAGCTCTGGGACTAGTCTTGTTGCAAACCTTTGCACTTTCTCTAGTTTCTTTACATGCTTGGCTAGGTGTGGGTTCCAAAATGGTGCCGCATACTCCAATATGGGCCTAACGTACACAGTGTACAGGGTCCTGAACAATTCCTTATTAAGATGTCGGAATGCTGTTCTGAGGTTTGCCAGGTGCCCATATGCTGCAGCAGTTATTTGGTTGATGTGCGCTTCAGGAGATGTGCCTGGTGTTATACTCACCCCAAGATCTTTTTCCTTGAGTGAGGTTTGTAGTCTCTGGCCCCCTAGACTGTACTCCGTCTGCGGTCTTCTTTGCCCTTCCCCAATCTTCATGACTTTGCACTTGGTGGGATTGAACTCCAGGAGCCAATTGCTGGACCAGATCTGCAGCCTGTCCAGATCCCTTTGTAGTTCTGCCTGGTCCTTGACTGTTGTTTTCCTCCTGATGTGGCTGTATAACAGCTTCGGGTAAGATTTGGCTTTCGCTGCTATGTCGTTTTCATATTGTCGTTGGGCCTCCCTTCTTATCTGTGCATATTCGTTTCTGGCTCTATGACTGCTCTCCTTATTCTCCTTGGTCCTTTGCCTTCTATATTTCTTCCATTCCCTAGCACACTTGGTTTTTGCCTCCTTGCACCTTTGGGTGAACCATGGGCTCATCCTGGCTTTTTCATTATTCCTGTTTCCCTTGGGTACAAACTTCTCCTCAGCCTCCTTGCACACTGTTGCTACATATTCCATCACCTCATTAACTGGCTTCCCTGCCAGTTTTCTGTCCCACTGAACCTCGTTCAGGAAGTTCTTCATTCCCGTGTAGACCCCTTTCTTGTAGCTTGGTTTCATTTGTCCTGGCCTTCCTGCTTTCCCCTCCACTTGTAGCTCTACTGTGTATTCGAAGCTCAAAACCACATGATCGCTGGCCCCAAGGGGTCTTTCATATGTGATGTCCTCAATATCTGCACTACTCAAGGTGAATACTAAGTCCAGTCTTGCTGGTTCATCCTCTCCTCTCTCTCTTGTAGTGTCCCTTACGTGTTGGTACATAAAGTTTTCCAGTACCACCTCCATCATCTTAGCCCTCCATGTATCTTGGCCCCCATGTGGCTCCAAGTTCTCCCAGTCGATCTCCTTGTGGTTAAAGTCACCCATGATCAGGAGCTTTTCCCTGCATGCATGAGCTCTTCTGGCCATTGCAGCCAGTGTGTCAACCATCACTCTATTGCTCTCGTCATACTCTTGCTCTGGCCTCCTGCTGTTCTGTGGTGGGTTATACATCACTGCAATTACCACCTTGGGAACTCCAGAGTGAAGCGTTCCCGCTATGTAATCACTTTCTTCTTCGCTGTCTCCTCTCTCCAGCTTGTCAAAATTCCATCGGTGTTTGATCAGCAGTGCCACTCCTCCGCCCCCCCTGTTCCGTCTGTCTTTCCTCAGGATCTGGTATCCCGTTGGAAAGATGGCATCTGTTATCATACCTGTAAGCTTGGTTTCTGTGAGCGCTATGATGTCCGGTGATGCCTCTTTGACTCTTTTGTGCCACTCCTCCCACTTGTTTGTTATTCCACCAGCGTTTGTGTACCATACCTTCAGTTTCCTTTCCAACACTGGTTTGGGGGGCCTGTGGGGGTGGGAGACCTGGTAGCATACTGTGGGATTCTATGGCTGGGGGTTGGGTGGAAGCTGTGGGTATGGATTGTAGTGTGTGTTGGAATGGTGTTATAGGTTGTGGGGTTCTGAGGATAGTTGTGTGTGTGCTTGCCCTTGCTGCTCTGTTCTGTGTGTGTGTGTGTGTTAGTTACCATTTTGTCCTAGGCACATGTCGATTAGACACTAGGCCTGGTGTTGGTGTCTGTTGGTAATCCCTAATGCTTTTCAGTGTGTGTGTGTGTGTGTGTGTGTGTGTGTGTGTGTGTGTGTGTGTGTGTGTGTGTGTGTGTGCGTGCGTGCGTGTGTAGGAATGTGGCCAGAGGAGGAAAAAGACTCGTGTTGCTGACGAGCCGAGAGTGGCCCCAGTGGTTCACGCTCCTGCACTTGTGCAGCTTACTGCAGTCTCACCACCAGCTTACTGCAGTCTCACCACCAGCTTACTTAAATCACACCCAGTACTCGGTGTACAAACCAAGGTGTGATCATTGTTGAGAAAGAACTCGAGCGATACGCTGGCAGGCGATGGCGATCCAAGGCTCAATGGAATTTTCAAACTTTCACTGAAGCAATTTAACATTTATGATGCTGCCTAAATCAACATAAATATTTCAGGATACTCTCTAAATCAACAAATATTTCACGATGCATTCTAAATCAACATAAATATTTTAAGATACTCTCTAACAAAAATTTTCGGATACTCTCTAAATCAACATAAATATTTTACGATGTTCTCTAAATCGACATAGATATTTCAGGATGCTCTCTAAATCAACAAATATTTTACGATGCTCTCTAAATCACCATAAATCATAACTAAAGGTAAATCAAGTTATCCCTTCAGTTATTTATGCCACAAGACTTATGATGATGACGATGTGCATTTCCTCTGCAATTAGTTACTATTTTAGGAATATGAAACTCTGATTAACTCCTTCCAGAATAAAAGTGTGCGATTTTTAAGTTTTAAAGAATATTTATTATTATTATTATTATTATTATTAAAATATAGGGGTTATAATTAAAAAAGAGAGATATTTTTAGTATTATTAGATTCATGTTATACAAAGAGGGGGGACATCGATACCATGCCTAACCCTTCTAGGGTAGGGTAGGTGCCTGAGCCCGAGCCTTTAGCTCATAAGACTGTCATTCCCATTAGCCCCCTTGGGGCGGGGATGGCAGACCAGAGAGGCCTAGCTTGTGGCAAGGCCCGGGGACAGTTGGTCCCAAAGATGAGGAGGTACTTGTGCCTCCTCCCATGGGAGACTTAGGTCTCATACACTCCCTAAAAAGGGAGCCAAGGGCGGGCCACCACTTGGAAAAGGCCCGGGCCGGGAGAATACCGGCTAATCTTTAATAATAATAATAATAATAATAATAATAATAATAATAATAATAAAGAGGGGGGAATGGAAGGTAACCATGTTTGATCCAAGGAAGGGAAGGGTAGCTTCTATTTAAAGGGGAACTTAGTAGAGTTACACTAGCGAGATCAGTACCAGGCAGCTAGCCACTAATACCAGGCAGCTAGCCACTAGTACCAGAAAGCCAGCCACTAGTACCAGAAAGCTAGCCACTATTACCAGAAAGCTAGCCATAAGTACTATAAAGCTAGCCACTAGTACCAGGCAGCTAGCCACTAGTACCAAAAACCTAGCCACAAGTACTAGAAAGCTAACCACTAGTACCAGGCAGCTAGCCACTAGTACCAGGCAGCCAGTCACTAGTACCAGGCAGCTAGCCACTAGTTCTTAGTGTACTTGTCGCACCCCTGTTTTTAAGTGGAGGTATTTTGCATTCTTTGCCTAGTCTTTTGTTGTCATACGCACTAGTCTCTTGTTGTCAAAGGCGCTTGTCTATGGACAAATGCCTTTGACAACTAGTTACTGCTACTACTACTACTACATACACACACGCATGCGAAACAGGACAAGTGTCTATTGACAAGTGCCTTTGACAACTAGTAACTGCTACTGCTACTACACACACACACACACACACACACACACATGATAACGACATACAAAATACTGAGAGGAATTGACAAGGTGGACAAAGACAGGATGTTCCAGAGATGGGACACAGCAACAAGGAGACAGTTGGAAGTTGAAGACACAGATGAATCACAGGGATGTTAGGAAGTATTTCTTCAGCCACAGAGTAGTCAGGAAGTGGAATAGTTTTGGAAGCGATGTAGTGGAGGCAGGATCCATACATAGTTTTAAACAGATGTATGATAAAGCACACGGTTCAGGGAGAGTGACCTAGTAGCGACCAGTGAAGAGGCGGGGCCAGGAGCTTGGACTCGACCCCTGCAACCTCAACTAGATGAGCACACACACACCAACACCAACACCAACACCAACACCAACAACAACAACAACAACAGTACCAGAATGTGTACCTCGATCGAGACAGAACACAAGAGCAAAGGATGATACTGAAAGACAGAGTATAAAAGCGAAAGGAGGAACGAGAGGAAATGACAAAGATGAGCAGAAGAACCCAGATGCAGTTGGAAGGGTAAACACACCCTCCAGAAGCACCAGCAGAAGGACTCCAACTGTAACCACCCAAGGCAACTGAGCAATCTAAACTGACACTCACACACTGATCCCTCTGTCCCCAGGCCCCACACCACAAACCCCACCCCTACAGCAACCCCCTATGGGAACTCTCCCACCGCCACCACAACCCCCCAAAGGCCCGCACCAGGGCTCCCGATCCCCCAACCTCATTCTTCTCCCAGGATCACAGTTTTAGAAAAGAAGTTGAAGGTTTGGTACACAAATGTGGATGGAATAACAAATAATTATGAGGAGTGGCACGGAAGAATCAATGAGAAGTCCCCAGACATCATAGCAGTCACAGAAAGGAAACTCACTGAGACAATAACAGACACAATCTTCCCACCAGGATATCAGATCCTGACGAAAGATAGAAGGAGCAGAGGGAGAGGAGGGGTTGCACTGCTCGTAAAAAAACGATGGAGATTTGAGGAAATGGAAAGGATGGACGAGACTGGAGGAAGGGATTACATAGCAGGTACACTTCAGTTTGGGGAACATAAGGTAGTCATTGCAGTGATGTACAAGCCACCACAGAACTGCAGGAGGCCAAGAGAGGAATATGAAGAGAGCAACAGCGCAATGGTGGACACACTGGCCGAGGTGGCAAGAAGAGCTCACTCGAGCAGAGCAAAGTTACTGCTTATGGGCGATTTCAACCACAGGGAGATTGACTGGGAAAACCTGGAGCCGCACAGGGGTCCCGAAACATGGAGAGCCAAGATGATGGATGTGGAACTGGAAAACCTCATGCATCAACATATTAAGGACACTACCAGTACACTACAAATACAGAGATCGTTTACTGCTCACATTGAGCCTGTAGTGCACCTAAACTACTGGGAACGCCTGCAAGTCTTGAACATGTACTCATTGGAGTGGAGGAGAGAGAGATACATGATAATATATACCTGCAAAATACTCGAGGGCCTGGTCCCAAATCTGCACACTGCCATAACAACATACTGGAGAGAGAGATATGGGAGGAAGTGTAAAATAAACCCAGTGAGGAGCAGGGGTGCGGTGGGGACAATAAGGGAACAGTGTATCAATATCCGGGGTCCCAGACTATTCAACATCTTACCAGAACATATCAGAAACATGGCTGGAACAAGTGTAGAAGCCTTCAAGAAGAAACTGGACAAGTATCTTCACCAGGTGCCAGATCAACCAGGCTGTGATGGATATGTGGGGCAGTGGGCCTCCAGCAGCAACAGCCTGGTTGACCAGGCAAGCATCAGACGAGCCTGGCCCATGGCCGGGCTCAGAGTAGATAAACTCTCGAAACTCTTCAAAGGTATATCAAAGGTAAGGGCTCTGGGAAGACAGCACAGAGGGGAACACCAACAGGGAATATACCAACAAGTATTGGATGACATACACACAACTGAGGAGGAGGTGCAGAAGCTGTTAAGTGACCTTGATACCTCAAAGGCGATGGGACCGGACAACATCTCCCCGTGGGTCCTTAGAGAAGGAGCAGAGATGCTGTGTGTCCCACTAAGCACAATCTTCAACACATCACTTGAAACTGGGCAACTACCTGAGGTATGGAAGACGGCAAATGTAGTCCCCATTTTTAAGAAAGGAGACAGAAACGACGTACTAAACTACAGACCAGAGTCAATGACGTGTATAGTATGCAAAGTCATGGAGAAGATTATCAGGAGGAGAGTGGTGGAGCACCTGGAACGGAACAAGATAATAAACGGCAACCAGCACGGATTCATTGAAGGCAAATCCTGTGTCACAAACCTTCTGGAGTTTTATAACAAAGTAACAGAAGTAAGACACGAGAGAGAGGGGTGGGTTGATTGTATTTTCCTGGGCTACAGGAAGGCCTTCGACAGATCCTCACAAGAGATTAGTGCAGAAGCTGGAGGACCAGGCGCGTAAAACAGGAAGAGCACTGCAGTGGATCAGAGAATACCTGACAGGGAGGCAACAATGAGTCATGGTACGTGATGAGGTATCACAGTGGGCGCTTGTGACGAGCGGGGTCTCACAGGGGTCAGTCCTAGGACCAGTGCTATTTTTGGTATATGTAAATGACAAGATGGAAGAGACAGACTCTGAAGTGTCCCTGTTCGCAGATGATGTGACGTTGATGAAAAGAATTAAATCAGATGAGGATCAGGCAGGATTACAAAGAGGCCTGGACAGGATGGATACGTGTTCCAGCAACTGGCTTCTCGAATTCAACCCCGCCAAATGCAAAGTCATGAAGATTGGGGAAGGGCAAAGAAGACCGCAGACAGAGTATAGCCTAGGTGGACAAAGACTGCAAACCTCACTTAAGGAGAAAGATCTTGGGGTGACCATAACACCGAGCACGTCTCCGGAGGCACATATCAACCAGATAACTGCTGCAGCATATGGGCAAACCTGAAAATAGCGTTCCGATACCTTAGTAAGGAATCGTTCAAGACACTGTACACTGTGTACGTCAGGCCCATACTAGAATATGCAGCACCAGTCTGGAACTCACACCTGGTCAAGCACGTCAAGAAATCAGAGAAAGTGCAAAGGTTTGCAACAAGGCTAGTTCCGGAGCTCAGGGGAATGTCCTACGAAGAAAGGTTGAAGGAAATCGGCCTGACGACACTGGAGGACAGGAGGGTCAGGGGAGACATGATAACGACATACAAAATACTGCGTGGAATAGATAAGGTGGACAGAGACAGGATGTTCAAGAGAGGGGACACAGAAACAAGGGGTCACAATTGGAAGCTGAAGACTCAGACGAGTCACAGGGATGTTAGGAAGTATTTCTTCAGTCATAGAGTCGTCAGGAAGTGGAATAGCCTAACAAGTGATGTAGTGGAGGCAGGAACCATACATAGCTTTAAGACGATGTATGACAAAGCTCAGGGAGCAGAGAGAGGACCAGGAGCGGGGCCAGGAGCTGAGTATCGACCCCTGCAACCACAATTAGGTGGGTACAATTAGGTGAGTAAACACACACACACACACACACACACACACACACATACGCGCGTGCATTTCTCTCACTAAGTCTTTTCCTCTCGTTTTTCCCATAACATTGGACGTCTCTACACCAAGAGGACCATTAATTAACTTGGATCAGGTGTGTGTGTGTGAGTGTCTCATGACGACGCGGCATCTTAGCCTACCTCCACGATGCTAATAAGAAAAACAAAATGAAGCAATTCCCGAGAGTTCGTGTTAAGTCTGTCCCCCTGCGTGAGTCCCTCGGGAGCTTGAGGTCGGCCTTCCTGCGTGAGTCCCTCAGGATCTTGGGGACGGCCTCCAGCGTGAATCCCTGGAGATCTTCTTGAACTCGGCCTCCCAGTCTGTCAGTCGGGATCTTCTTGAGGTCGACCTCATGGTGTGAGTCAGTCAGGATCTTCTTGAGGCCGGCTTCCCAGTGTAAGTCAGTCGGGTTCTTCTTGAGATCGGCCTCCCATTGTCAGTCAGTGGGGATCTTGAGGTCGGCCTCCCAGGGTGAGTCCCTCGGCATCTTCTTGAGGTCGGCCTCACCGCTTAATGTTTTGTAATTAAAATGATAAACTGCTACTGAAAGTCTGTGAATCTTATTCCAAAGGCTAAGAGGATTACATTTACGATTTACATAGCGAAGCGGATTACATTTACGATTTACACTCGTAAGAGAGGCGCTTTAGTCTCTTAATGCGCCGGAAGAATGAAATTAAACCGGATATCAACGGGGTATAACTCCCTAAATTAAACTCTTGTTCTTACGCTGAAAACATGTTTGAGTCACTAAGAGTGAACGATATTCTGTGCGGCATAGATAAATGAGGGCATGCAGGGCACAGTTAACGATAACCTGTTTGATCAGGCAGTCCCAGGTATGTCAGAGATAAGACAATGTGGGATCTTGTCAGAACCATTAAAATTAGCTGTCATCAGTGCACTCACGTTTGTGTGCACCACTTTACCTGTTACTGCCGTCATTTGCAGCCTATTATATACATATACATACACACACACACACACACACACACACACACACACACACACACATATATATATATATATATATATATATATATATATATATATATATATATATATATATATATATATATATATATGTGTGTGTGTGTGTGTGTGTGTGTGTGTGTGTGTGTGTGTGTGTGTGTGTGTGTGTGTGTGTGTGTGTGTGTGTGTGTGTGTGCGTGCGTAGGTTGGTAGACAGCAAGCAACCAGGGAGGTACTACCATCCTGCCAAATGAGTGTGAAACGGAAGTCTGCAACTGCTTTACGTAATGGTAGGATTCCTGGTGTGTTTTTCTTTCTGTCTTATAAACATGCAGGATAACAAGTTCTTTGTGCTACTTCTACTTAGACTTAGGTAACATGACACATTCGTGTACACGTACATGTATACACACCCTTCCGAGTTTTGTTTTATTTTTTCTTAATAGTTCTTGTTCTTTTTATTTCCTCTCCATGGGGAAGTTGAGAAGAATCCTTCTTCTGTAAGTCATTTGTGTTGTAAGTCAACTAACCTTACTCTGTAAGCCATGCGTGCCGTAAGAGGCGACTGAAATGCCAGGAGCATGCGGCTCAGTAACCCATTCTCCTTAATAAATTACTAAATATTAGAAGAAAAATCTTTATGAAGTTTTCTTCTTTTTCGGACCACTTTCCCTGTTTGAGACGATCGGTACGTTAATATATATATATATATATATATATATATATATATATATATATATATATATATATATATATATATATATATATGCCGAATAGGTAAAGCCGGTCAGTTAGCAAGAACTCGTTTAAAATTAAGTCCTTACTAAAAAAATTTCTTATATGTTGAAATATATATTTTTTTCATTTATGTCAATGTAAATATTAATAATTTTGTACCATGAGAACCTTAGAAAACTTACCTAACCTTATTATAACAAGCTCAATTGAATTTAGCCTAATCCAAATAAATATATTTTAGATACGTTTACAATAAACAAACACAATTTAATATATTTTTTTTCGTTAGGTTCAGAATCATTTTTGCGAAATTACTGCATACACAAATTTTCGTTTGCCTTATTCAGCAGAACGTTCAAAACTAGGGACGCCAAGCCCATGATGATTCTCTGTAAATCGCTTGTGCTCTCTGGGCTAGAATACTGCTTTACACTAACGGCCCCCTTCAAGGCTGGCGACATTGCAGACCTGGAGACTGTACAAAGAACTTTCACAGCACACACAAGTACGATAAGGCACCTAAATTACTGGGAACGGTTGAAGGTCCTTGATCTGTATTCCATCGAACGCAGGCGAGAGATACGTGATAATATACACTTGGAAGCGTCCTGGAGGGATTGGTATCAAACCTGCACACGAAAATCACTCCCTATGAAAGCAAAAGACTCGGCAAGAGATGTAACATTACCCCGTTAAAAAGCAGGGGCGCCACGAGCACACTGAGAGACAACACAATAAGTGTCAGGGGCCAAAGATTGTTCAACTGCCTCCCAGCATACGTAAGGTGGATTACCAACAGACCCCTGGCTGTCTTTAATAAGGCACTGGACAGGCACCTAAAGTCAGTACCTGACCAACCGGACTGTGGTTCGTACGTCAGCTTGCGTGCGGCCAGCAGTAACAGCCTGGTTTATCAGACCCTGATCCACCATGAGGCCTGGTCTCAGACCGAACCGCGGGGGCGTTGACCCCCGAAACTCTCTCCAGGTAAACTCCATGTAAACGACATATATAATATTCTAGTAGTGGTTATTGCTCAGCTGTGAAAGCATACAAAATTTTGATGGTTAAAGTCTCTTAACCCATGGAATCTGAACTACCCGTCTTGGAACAACCGAGTCTCCCCTCCATTACCCAGCTCGTAATGACGCTTTCGGGTTTAGCGCGTTCTCAGTAATAATAATAATAATAATAATAATAATAATAATAATAATAATAATAATAATAATAATAATGATAATGTGAAAACATCCTTGAATTTTCTTTTGAGTTCTTCATACATTTCCTTATGCTTGTCTTTGAATAGATCGTCAACATTCCATAGACTGTTTACCTGCTGCCATTTTAGTCTTATGGCTGTGTAACAGTTCGAGTCTTTCTTTGTTTTGCAGTTGTTTTTATATCAAATCACCTGAAGATTCTTCTCTTCCTCCGCCCCTTAGAAGGAATACAATTTTTTGTCAATATTTCATTTTGAACGCAAACTTACTTTGCAGTCTAGCGTAACCTTACTAAAATTTCCGTAATGTAGATAATCTAATTTATGTAGAATATCTAAGAACCTACCTGGAGAATGTTCCGGGGATCAACGCCCCCGCGGCCCGGTCCATGACCAGGCTTTTCATAATTAAATTTCACTGATGTCCTTGGGAGGGGACGAATCTTTTGGTGATCCGTCATATCTCCATTTTACCCATTATTAGAACTGTATGAGGAGTTTTCCTTCATCTCCATATCAAGTCCGCTTCAGCCCCCTACCACCCTGCAGGCAGGAGGGAATGAAGGAAGGGAAGTAGGCAGGGAGGGAAAGTGAGATAGGGAGTGAGTCTGGAGTCAGAGTGAAAATAAAAATACATTAATGTTTACATTTACTCAAATACCCAATTTAAAGTTGAAAAAAACAAGAAAACCCATCCGAAGCGGTAGCGCAGGAAAAACTTTAAAGATTTGCAGGAAGTAGTTGGAAATCCCTTAATGTCAGGGAAGCGAGAGGTGCATTGATTTAACATGCTCAATAGCGGTGTGGCCAAGCCCAAGACAAACAAACAGTGAACACAGATGAGCCGGCCTCAGGACCCACATAATCCCACACACCGAGACTCGACCTCACCAACGCTACGCAGAGTCCATCCTTTCCTAAATTATCTTACGTTATTTCCAACGTCACTATCTTAACGCTTCCTGTAAACTTATAAATACTACTTTTTTATATATTAAGTTTGGTTAAGTTCTATTTGATCAGGTTAGCTCACATTGGGTTAAGTTACATGAATATATAGAAAGGTACAGAATCCTTGTATCCCAATATGCAGACACTGAACTTATCAAATATAGTTTTCATAAATCTGACTGTAATATCCACTGATTATAAAACCCACCAAAAAATCAGCAGCTAAAAAAAGTATGAGTTTCATGTGCCTTGATACTTTATTTTTTTAAGATTATGGTTAGTCATAGACATTCCTGGTGTGAACTAAGTCAACAGGGGACGAGGGTGCCACGCCGCCTTCAACTAATTTAGAGAAAATACTGACTCATAAGTGGCTGCAAAGATTGCCGAAATTATTTTAAGAAACAAAGTTAACTGACGTGAGGAAGGAGAAATATTGACAAGATAAATTTGTTTGCTCTGGGAGATATGTTTATCGTGTACCTGTAAGATTATTGTTGGGTTAATGCGTGTTCTCAGAGTGTGTGTGTGTGTGTGTGTGTGTGTGTGTGTGTGTGTGTGTGTGTGTGTGTGTGTGTGTGTACTCACCTATATGTGGTTGCAGGGGTCGACTCACAACATATGTGTATGTGAGTGTAGCAGCAGTAGCAGTTACTAGCTGTCAAAGGCACTTGTCGATAGACACTTGTCCTGTTTCGCATGCGCGTGTGTATGTAATACAGTAAAAGTAGTAACTAGTTGCCAAAAACACTTATCAACAGACACTTTGCCTGCTTGTTTGTGTGTGTTTGTGTGTGTGTGTGTGTGTGTGTGTGTGTGTGTGTGTGTGTGTGTGTGTGTGTGTGTGTGTGTGTGTGTGTGTGTGTGTGTGTGTGTGTGTCCATCTCATCACAACATAAACAAGTATATAAAAGATAATATGTAATGTAATATGTCGTTTAGGATTTTCAAGAACGCAAAGGAAATACAGTAAAGAACAGAAAATAAAAAAAAATAACACCAACAATAGTTTTATTCAAATCGTTTGTGCTCTCACGTCTAAAATATTGTTGTGTGTTACATCTCAGCTGAAAAATTTACATAGATCGTTTACCGCGTGCAGAAGGCATATAAAGCATTTAAATTACTGGAAATGTCTCACATTACATGAAATGCTTTCTTAGGGGCGAAAGAAAGCATGCACATGGGAGATATTGGCGGGAGAAGGTGCACATTTACGAATTACCAAAACAACCTACTAGAGTGAGAGATATAGGAGGAAGTACATCAGAAGCTAGTAAAATGCAGTGGCACCAGACACAGTAAGAGAGCACTGTATCTACGTGTTTGCTACCATCAAATAAAAGAAATATTGAAGAATTGAGACACTTATGTAACATATGGGAATCTTTATTGAAGAAACGTTTCGCCACACAGTGGCTTCATCAGTCTTATACAAAGCAGGAAGGCATAAGGAGACAGGAAGTTCGAGGTAATCAGTCCCTCAGCCTGAAATCGATGTGTTCAGTCCATCACTCTTGTAGGAAGTACAACAGTGCCAGAGAGATGGCTTATATACTGTAGTCAGGTGAATAGAAGCAGGAGGAGACGGGATCACAGTGGGACCATCCACTAGTGTAAGTAGGCCTTCGTCCAAAGGTTGGACAAGTGTTGAAGAATTCTTTGTATCAAGATTCCATGATGCTGCAGTGTCTGACAGACATTGCTTTGTATTGGATTGATGAAGCCACTGTGTGGCGAAACGTTTCTTCAATAAAGATTCCCATATGTTGCATAAGTGTCTCAATTCTTCAACTTGTCGGTTTTCATAACCATTTATCACCAAAGAAATATTGTCGGAACAAATGAAAGTCTTTAAAGAGGAAACTGGATCACTACCTTTGCGAGGTGTCAAATCAATTAGGCTGTGAGGGTGGGCCAGCGTAATGTTAACAGCAACAGCCTTAAGGAGGCTTGGCTTAAGGCCAGGCTAATAGGGTAGAAAAGCTCTCAAAATCGGTCGCAAATACATCTGAAGGTACAGTTCCACTAATAAGACACTTGTCCGATCCTTGCACTGGTTACCGACGTCATGCCATTAGAATGAACCACTTTACAAATCAAACTTTTAAGTATCTCAGATCTATTCTTGGTGTAGCTAGTGACTTTCATCGAGCAAATCTGAATAAGGTTTCTAGTTAGACCAAAAATATTCACGATATCTATTTTTTTTTTTTTGTAACGAGGTCTACCCCAATAGTTTAAAACCTGTAAAGTAAAAGGACACGAGTGCAACTAATGTGACATTTTATTGTGGCAACGTTTCGCTCTCCAGGAGCTTTGTCAAGCCGTTAAAATGTCACATTAGTTGCACTCGTGTCCTTTTACTTTACATATTGTCGGTAATTCTACAAACATTATTACAGTTTAAAACCTTCTGAGGTAGTGTATAGCACCTTCTCTTTCAGCTTTGTATTTTCTCTATAATGTAACGCTATACTTGGCGAGACATTAGCTATGTAAAAACATTTAAATGTTGCACTTGCATGGAGCCTTAATGTTGGTAGCACTTATTATACAATCGTTTACTGCTTGTTTAATGTGAATATAGCTCCATCCTGACACCCGTGATGAATATATTATCTTCCAGAGTCATTCCACCGCAGTTAATGGTCGTGCCTCAGGAAAGAAGACTAAGACGCATATTACTATTAAGAGGGATTTTTCCCTTTAGCTGAAAATCAATTTTTATAAGATCAACTATATGAAGACATCAGTCGAAAGACAACCAAGATGGGAACTAAACAATATGTATACGTATACGTAGGTCAAAAAATTACAAATTAACACTATAATTAGCTGTAAAGCCCAAAGTATAAATAGCATTTCGGGCAAGTAGAATAGTATAGAAAGGTAGGAAGAGAGTGTAAGAGTAGTGAAAGGTAGGAAGAGAGAAGGGAAATGGGGACTAAGAAGGAAGAAGGGCAGACCTAGTGGTAGAGGGCCGAGAACGGAAGGCAAAGGGCAGAGGAATGAGGTATATGAGCAGAGAATGGAGGGCATAGGTCGAGCCGTCGGAGGACAGCGGGACGGAGATCGGTTGATGGCAGAACGGCAGGACGGAGTGTGGAGGACGGATGGCTGAGGGAGGGGAGCTACATAGCGTTGGTGTTGGTGAGCACAAGAGTACCGTTGATGGTGGTAGTGGTGGGTGCAAGAAGACTCCGCTGTTTGTTTACACTACATTATTGCACCTGGGGGGAGGGCAAAGCAAGCGCCAAGCATGATCTTAAATCCTCGCCTTATCCTTAAATATTTTTCTAGTAAGGGATCACTATTGACCATAAATGTTCCAGCTGAGATTCATGTATATATTGTTTCACCTGTGAGTAGATTAGTGTTCATTACCGCTGGCGTATCGTGCTCGTTCCTAGTCACGGAGGATAAAAAGCTTTAATGACAGATACGTCCGAACCATTCGAGGGTTGCGTTACATTTTATTATCTTCTTCTGATGCACTGGGAATGGTATTTTATGAAGTGGTACTATGAAGTACTACTTCATAGGTGGGAACTAAAAGTGTATAACCTGGTATTGTAGGGTGTGATGCAGGGTGGGGACTAAAAATGTATAACCAGGTATTGTGGGGCGTGATGCAGGGTGGGAACTAAAAGTGTATAACCTGGTATTGTGTGGTGTGATGCAAGGGAGCTGGTGATGTTGGGAGGATGCAGTGAAGTAGAGTCGAGCTGTGGCGCGTGCAGTGGAACAGGGTAGAGTTGTGGGGGATGGGAGTGCAGTGGAATAGGGTAGAGCTGTGGCAGGTGCAGTGGGGCAGCGTAGAGTTGGAGCGGGTGCAGAGTAGGTGGATCTTGTAACGTGGTATTGCAAAGTCTGATGCAAAGGAGTTGGTAATGGAAGGAGGTAGGTGGGTGCAGGGAGGCTGATACTTTTAATTTTTTTTAAATTATTAGGTGAAGATACAGCAAGCCTCCAACCTGATATAAAACCAAGCCTTCCAGTGGGTCACTGATAAATAACAATAACAGAATAAAAGACATACTCAACCCACTCATTAGAACGTAAGTCAACTGTGAGATACCTCGGAGTGAAGTGTCAGGTCTCACGTTCACAACTGCAAGAAAAGTGATTGGTTGGATAACTAGAATCTTCAAAAGAAGGAATATCAGGCCAATGATAACTCTCTACCGGTCACTCGCTCTCTCTAGGCTGAAGTACTGCTGTGTACTAACGGCCCCCTTAAGGCAAGCGAAACTGCTGAGCTGGAAAGTGTACAGAGAACCTTCACAGCTCGTATAAACACAGCCAAGCACCTAAATTACTAGGAGCTCTTGAAGTTCCTAGAACTGTACTCCTTAGAACGAAGGAAAGAAAGATGCGTTATTCTCTACACCTGAAAGATACTAAAAGAACTGGTACCAAATTTGCACACCGAAATTACTGCTTATGAAAACAAGAGTCTTGGCAGACGATGGAAGATACCTCCAATAAAAAAGCAGGTGATGAGTAGAAAGAGAGAACTCAATAAGTGTTAAGGGACCGCGACTCTTAAAGTCCTCCCTCCGAGCACGAGGGGGATCACCAACAAACCCCTAGCTGTCTTCAAGCAGGAATTCGACAGATTCCTCAAAACAGTTTCTGATCAACCGAGTTGTGGTACATACGTTGGACTGTAGGCGGCAAGCACTGACAGCTTGATCGATCAGACAAACAACTAGGAGGCCTGGGCTGGGACCGAGCCGCGAGGGCGGTGACCTCCGGAAGTGACTCCAGGTAAACTCCAGGAAGCGATTCCAGGTACACGAAGACCTTTTTACCCAACACATAAATAATTCCAGCAGGTGCTGGAGTTTCTTACGCGCAGGACCGGAACATTTTCTTACAAAAGCTATGACATAGCAGCAAAATTGGAATATTCTTACACAGGACTTGACATTCCAGCAGTATTCGGGAATTCTTACATACGATACGACATTTTTACCCTGGATGTGACCCACAACAATCAGCTAACAAACAGATACCTAGTTTTACTGTTAGATGAGCAGGAACAAAAGGGATGTAGAGAAACTGCTCATATGTTCCTCCGTGCCAATGAATCGAACCCGAGACCCTGCGATTGCAAGTCGAATGCTCTCACCAGTAAACTATGTGGTATTCCGGGGATGATGCTGGGGCTGATGCAAGAGGTGATGTAGGAGGGATGGAACTGGGGAGGGTGCAGGGGAATAGGTGGTGCTGGGGAAAGGGTGAAGCTGGGGCGAGTGCTGGAGAATGAATGTAGCTGGGGCGAGTGCTGGGGAATGAATGTAGCTGGGGCGACTGCTGGGGAATGAATGTAGCTGGGGCGGGTGCTGGGGAATGAATGTAGCTGGGGGCGAGTGCTGGGGAATGAATGTAGCTGGGGCGGGTGCTGGGGAATGAATGTAGCTGGGGCGGGTGCTGGGGAATGAATGTAGCTGGGGCGAGCGCTGGGAAATGAATGTAGCTGGGGCGGGTGCTGGGGAATGAATGTAGCTGGGGCGAGTGCTGGGGAATGAATGTAACTGGGGCGGGTGCTGGGGAATGAATGTAGCTGGGGTGAGTGCTGGGGAATGAATGTAGCTGGGGCGATTGCTGGGGAATGAATGTAGCTGGGGCGAGTGCTGGGGAATGAATGTAGCTGGGGCGGGTGCTGGGGAATGAATGTAGCTGGGGCGAGTGCTGGGGAATGAATGTAGCTGGGGCGAGTGCTGGAGAATGAATGTAGCTGGGGCATGAATGTAGCTGGGGCGATTGCTGGGGAATGAATGAAGCTGGGGCGGGTGCTGGGGAATGAATGTAGCTGGGGCGAGTGCTGGGGAATGAATGTAGCTGGGGCGGGTGCTGGGGAATAAATGTAGCTGGGGCGGATGCTGGGGAATGAATGTAGCTGGGGCGGGTGCTGGGGAATGAATGTAGCTGGGGCGAGTGCTTTGGAATGAATGTAGCTGGGGCGGGTGCTGGGGAATGAATGTAGCTGGGGCAGGTGCTGGGGAATGAATGTAGCTGGGGCGGGTGCTGGGGAATGAATGTAGCTGGGGCGGGTGCTGGGGAATGAATGTAGCTGGGGCGGGTGCTGGGGAATGAATGTAGCTGGGGCAGGTGCTGGGGAATGAATGTAGCTGGGGCGGGTGCTGGGGAATGAATGTAGCTGGGGCGAGTGCTGGGGAATGAATGTAGCTGGGGCGGGTGCTGGGGAATGAATGTAGCTGGGGCGGGTGCTGGGGAATGAATGTAGCTGGGGCAGGTGCTGGGGAATGAATGTAGCTGGGGCGGGTGCTGGGGAATGAATGTAGCTGGGGCGGGTGCTGGAGAATGAATGTAGCTGGGGCGGGTGCTGGGGGATGAATGTAGCTGGGGCGGGTGCTGGGGAATGAATGTAGCTGGGGCGGGTGCTGGGGAATGAATGTAGCTGGGCGGGTGCTGGGGAATGAATGTAGCTGGGGCGGGTGCGGGGGTATGAATGTAGCTGGGGCGGGTGCTGGGGAATGAATGTACCTGGGGCGAGTGCTGGGGAATGAATGTAGCTGGGGCGGGTGCTGGGGAATGAATGTAGCTGGGGCGGGTGCTGGGGGATGAATGTAGCTGGGGCGGGTGCTGGGGAATGAATGTAGCTGGGGCGGGTGCTGGGGAATGAATGTAGCTGGGGCGGGTGCTGGGGAATGAATGTAGCTGGGGCGGGTGCTTGGGAATGAATGTAGCTGGGGCGGGTGCTGGGGAATGAATGTAGCTGGGGCGAGTGCTGGGGAATGAATGTAGCTGGGGCGGGTGCTGGGGAATGAATGTAGCTGGGGCGGGTGCTGGGGAATGAATGTAGCTGGGGCGGGTGCTGGGGAATGAATGTAGCTGGGGCGGGTGCTGGGGAATGAATGTAGCTGGGGCGGGTGCTGGGGAATGAATGTAGCTGGGGCGGGTGCTGGGGAATGAATGTAGCTGGGGCGGGTGCTGGGGGATGAATGTAGCTGGGGCGGGTGCTGGGGAATGAATGTAGCTGGGGCGGGTGCTGGGGAATGAATGTAGCTGGGGCGGGTGCTGGCGAATGAAGGTAGCTGGGGCGGGTGCTGGGGAATGTAGCTGGGGCGGGTGCTGGGGAATGAAATGGGTAATGAATGTAGCGGGGGCGGGTGCTGGGGAATGAATGTAGCTGGGGCGGGTGCTGGGGAATGAATGTAGCTGGGGCGGGTGCTGGGGAATGAATGTAGCTGGGGCGGGTGCTTGGGAATTAATGTAGCTGGGGCGGGTGCTGGGGAATTAATGTAGCTGGGGCGGGTGCTGGGGAATGAATGTAGCTGGGGCGGGTGCTGGGGAATAAATGTAGCTGGGGCGGGTGCTGGGGAATGAATGTAGCTGGGGCGGGTGCTGGGGAATGAATGTAGCTGGGGCGGGTGCTGGGGAATGAATGTAGCTGGGGCGGGGCGAATGTAGCTGGGGCTGGGGAATGAATGTAGCGGGGGCGGGTGCTGGGGAATGAATGTAGCTGGGGCGGGTGCTGGGGAATAAATGTAGCGGGGGCGGGTGCTGGGGAATAAATGTAGTTGGGGCGGGTGCTGGGGAATGAATGTAGCTGGGGCGGGTGCTGGGGAATGAATGTAGCTGGGGCGGGTGCTGGGGAATGAATGTAGCTGGGGCGGGTGCTGGGGAATGAATGTAGCTGGGTGCTGGGGAATGAATGGTGCTGGGGAATGAATGTAGCTGGGGCGGGTGCTGGGGAATGAATGTAGCTGGGGCGGGTGCTGGGGAATGAATGTAGCTGGGGCGGGTGCTGGGGAATGAATGTAGCTGGGGCGGGTGCTGGGGAATGAATGTAGCTGGGTCGGGTGCTGGGGGATGAATGTAGCTGCGGCGGGTGCTGGGGAATGAATGTAGCTGGGGCGGGTGCTGGGGAATGAATGTAGCTGGGGCGAGTGCTAGGGAATGAATGTAGCTGGGGCGGGTGCTGGGGAATGAATGTAGCTGGGGCGGGTGCTGGGGAATGAATGTAGCTGGGGCGGGTGCTGGGGAATGAATGTAGCTGGGGCGGGTGCTGGGGAATGAATGTAGCTGGGGCGGGTGCTGGGGTTTGAATGTAGCTGGGGTGGGTGCTGGGGAATGAATGTAGCTGGGTGCTTGGGAATGAATGTAGCTGGGGCGGGTGCTGGGGAATGAATGTAGCTGGGGCGGGTGCTGGGGAATGAATGTAGCTGGGGCGGGTGCTGGGGAATGAATGTAGCTGGGGCGGGTGCTGGGGAATGAATGTAGGTGGGTCGGGTGCTGGGGAATGAATGTAGCTGGGGCGGGTGCTGGGGAATAAATGTATGAATGTAGCTGGGGCGGGTGCTGGGGAATGAATGTAGCTGGGTCGGGTGCTGGGGATTGAATGTAGCTGGGGCGGGTGCTGGGGAATGAATGTAGCTGGGGCGGGTGCTGGGGAATGAATGTAGCTGGGGCGGGTGCTGGGGAATGAATGTAGCTGGGGCGGGTGCTGGGGAATGAATGTAGCTGGAGCGGGTGCTGGGGAATGAATGTAGCTGGGGCGAGTGCTGGGGAATGAATGTAGCTGGGGCGGGTGCTGGGGAATGAATGTAGCTGGGGCGGGTGCTGGGGAATGAATGTAGCTGGGTCGGGTGCTGGGGGATGAATGTAGCTGGGGCGGGTGCTGGGGAATGAATGTAGCTGGGGCGGGTGCTGGGGAATGAATGTAGCTGGGGCGGGTGCTGGGGAATGAATGTACTGGGGAATGAATGTAGCTGGGGCGGGGCTGGGGAATGAATGTAGCTGGGGCTGCTGGGGAATGAATGTAGCTGGGTCGGGTGCTGGGGTATGAATGTAGCTGGGGCGGGTGGTAGGGAATGAATGTAGCTGGGGCGGGTGCTGGGGAATGAATGTACCTGGGGCGGGTGCTGGGGAATGAATGTAGCTGGGGCGGGTGCTGGGGAATGAATGTAGCTGGGGCGGGTGCTGGGGAATGAATGTACCTGGGGCGGGTGCTGGAGAATGAATGTAGCTGGGGCGGGTGCTGGGGGATGAATGTAGCTGGGGCGGGTGCTGGGGAATGAATGTAGCTGGGGCGGGTACTGGGGAAGGAAGATTGTGCCAAAACAAGTAAAAGAAGTTTTTTTTTCAAGCTATACAGAGCAATAATAACATTTCTACGCATTCCAAAAAGGATATTTTTACATTAGTGTTTTCACAATTATCGATACAGTGCTGTACCACAAGGTAACAATAACATGAGTGTGTGCAAAATATACCTTAACAAAAGCTCAGAGTGTCAAAGCTCCTCTTGCACTAGCAGCTAAGAACAACACAATAAATCACCAGAAGAATAATAAACAATACATTTAAACATAAGATAAGATATCCCCTTATATGTCCACAACATAATCATAAGGAGTGAACTGACTGCCTCAAACTGCTAATGGTCTATCTCTCCCCTTTCCCTGGTGTACTGGACTTCCTGCTGGCCCCACCAGCTGTGTTCGAGAGTTGTCCTGGTGTACTGTACCAGCTGTGACTGAGAGCTGCCCTGGTGTGTTGGACCAGCTGAATGGTTCCACCACCTGTGCCTGAAATTCGTTCCGGTGTGCTGGACCAGCTGGCTAGTGGTTTCAGCTGTGCCTGAGAGCAGTCCTGGTATGCTGGAGCAAGTGATTGGTCCCAACAGCTGTGCCCGAGAGCTGGTCATTAACTGGAGCACAGCCTCTGGGCCTTGTTTGTTTACACTGCTCCCTGGGCACCTGCTACACCACAGCCTCTCCTTGTTGACACCGCCTGACTCTCCCCATCCCTTCCTCCCTCCGTCCTTACCTCCACCAGCTGTGTAGAAACACCACCGGTGGTACAACCTTGTTCCCTCCCTCCCACCAGCTGTGTAACTACACCGGTGGTGCAACCTTGTCCCCTCCCTCCACCAGCTGTGTAGCTACACTACCGGTGGTGCAACCTTGTCTCCTCATTCCCCCTCCCCCCCCCCCCCCCACCGGGCCCAGACTCGTGGAACTCTGTATTCATTAAGAATTGCAAGAAACCCCTCTCGCGTGCCCTAAGTAGACTATGGAGGAGGAGCTTGGACATGGGTGAAATTCCACAGTCACTTAAAACAACGGATAAAGCCCCACTCCATAAAGGTGGCAGCAAACCATTAGCTAAGAACTACAGACCAATAGCTCTGACGTCCCACATCATAAAAATCTTTGAAAGAGTGCTAAGAAGCAGGATTGCAAATAACCTGGATTCCCAAAATCTGCACAATCCAGGGCAACATGGGTTCAAGGCAGGTCGCTCCTGCCTCTCACATCTACTGGATCACTATGATATGGCCTTGGATGCACTAGAAGAAAATCAGAATGCAGATGTAATATACACAGACTTTGCAAAAGCGTTTGACAAATGCGATCATGGCGTAATAGCGCACAAAATATGTGCTAAAGGAATAACTGGGAAAGTGGGGAGATGGATCTTCAACTTCCTAACAAATTGAACACAAAGAGTAGTGGCCAACAAAGTTAAATCGGAGGCTGCCATAGTGAAGAGCTCTGTTCCACAAGGCACAGTGCTTGCCCCCATCTTGTTCTTCGTCCTCATGTCGGACCTAGACAGGGATATACACCACAGCACCGTATCATCCTTTGCGGATGATACTAGAATCACCATGAGGCTGTCATCTGCTGAGGACACGGTTAACCTCCAAGAAGATATAAACAAAGTTTTCCAGTGGGCAACGGAAAACAATATGATGTTCAATGAGGGCAAATTCCAACTACTCCGTTATGGAAAACTGGAGGAGATAATAACTAGAACAGAGTACACTACAAACTCTGGCCATACAATAGAGCAGAAAAATAATGTAAGGGACCTGGGAGTAGTAATGTCTGAGGATCTCACTTTCAAGGATTACAACAGTGCCACGATTACAAGTGCAAAGAAAATGATAGGATGGATAATGAGAACGTTCAAAACGAGAGATGCCAAGCCAATGATTATCCTTTTCAAATTACTTGTTCTCTCTAGGCTGGAATACTGCTGTACATTAACATCTCCATTCAAAGCAGGTGAAATTGCAGATCTACCACCACTGGTGGTACGTTTTGTGCGTCCTGATGAATGCAATTCTATAAGTGCATTCTAAGGGGGCATCTAGATGACCGTATTCTGACACATGCGTCCTGATGGGTGTGTCCTGATGGGTACTTCCTGATGGGTGCGTCCTCAAGAGTACGTCATGATGGGTGCGTCCTCAAAAACGCGTCATGAAAGTTATTTCCAGGCGGATGCGTCCTGACCACAGGTGTGTTGAGAGGTACATCTTGATAACTGCGTCCTGCTTGGTATTGAGTGCATCTTGAGTGGTGCTGTAAACGCCTTAACTAACCCTCGTTTCTGGTCTGTTAATACCTTCTACACTAATAAATTATACATTTTTTTTTTCATAAAATCGGCCATATCCCACCAAGGCAAAGTGACCTAAAAAGAAAAACGAAAGTTTTTCTTTTTTGGGTCAAAACGAAAGATTTTCTTTTTAAATTTAGTAATGTATACAGGAGGAGTTCCTAGCCCCTAACTCCCGGAATTTTAGTCGCCTCTTACGACACGCATGGCTTACGGAGGAAGAATTCTCTTCCACTCCCCCATGGAGATAAGAGGAAATAAACAAGAACAAGAACCTAGTAAGAAAATAGAGGAAAATCCAGAGGGGTGTGTATACATATATGCTTGTACATGCAAGTGTAGTGTGATCTAAGTGTAAGTAGAAGTAGCAAGACGTACCTGAAATCTTTCATGTTTATGAGACAGAAAGACACCAGCAATCCTACCATTATGTAAAACAATTACAAGTTTCCATTTTACACTTACTTGGCAGGACGGTAGTACCTCCCTGGGCAGTTGCTGTCTACCAAGGAAACTATACATATAAGGAAATAAACATATGAACTAAAAATTGGAAGATTTAGTATAATGCAAGAGTTTGTTTCTTCAGAACCACTCAACATTATTATACAGTATATTTATATGAAGCGCTAAACCTATGCAGGCTGTTTTACGCAAAGAATGAAGGCTCGATCTTCCGTCAGCTAAGCGTAAGATCATGCTGCGGATGGTGGCGCTTTGAAAGCATGTAGGCCCTAAATGGACTAGCCGGAATATCTGGATATGTACTATTTATAAATTGTCTTTCTTATATCTTTTGCAATCGCTGAAAATACTTGTTTAGAATTTTTGGCATGTTGTCATTATTAATAAAGATACTCTGAGATGTCAATATATCGATATAGTTTAATGTACTGTATTTCTATGTTAATAAGTGAACAATCATGCCCATAGGGAGGGGGGGGAGGTTCAAGTCAGCCTGATAACTTTACAGAAAAGTAACTTAAAGTTGACTGAATACTTTACAGTTAGTTTGATTATCGTCTGTGTACATGCCAAGTTGCCACAGGCACTTGTAACTAAACCTAAGTTTGGCTGCTATACAATTCGTCAGTCTACGAGTATTTACAGTGTAAGTTGGTCTGTAAATGTGCTTACTTATGTTCATGTTATTACAGTGAGTTACAAATCTACTGACGCTTTAAGTATATTCTTGTCTCATTCAAATACATTAATTATTTAACTCCGATAATATTATTTCCAAAGCATGATGCAACTTATTTCTTATTTGTTACTATCTGTCGATTTACCTATAGACGACTCCGACAGTCACTGCACCTACTGCGAAGTTCAAGACCAAGCCTTTTTGTTGGTAGCTTGATCAATCAAGCTGTTGGTGCTAACCGCAAGTAGTCCAATGTAGGCACAACTACACGCTATAATAAGTACTCTGGTATAATAATAGTTTTACTGATTCCAAGATGCCTTGATACATTAAATCATCACAATATTTTGGAAAAGGTAATAACGAATACGATTTGACAAATCCCAGATGAGCCACCCTGCTTGCCCGCTTAGTTAGTTATTATATTCACGCAAAATGTGCTAAATCCCCATTTGTCTTTCAGCAGTTCATCCTCACCACACCTGAAAAATGTTCCGATTTTAGAAATTGGTGTTTGATAATACAAACAAAATGTGTGCGGCGAAAATGAGTTACATTCACCACTACTGTCCACAGTAATCGCATTAGATGACTGCTTGGAGTTTGTTCTGAGGGTCAACGCTCCTGGGGCCCGGTCCTTGATCAGGCCTCCTGGTAGATCGCCCTAGGGCCTGATCAACCAGGCTGTTACTGCTGGCCGCAAGCAAACCAATGTACGAACCACAGTCCGGCTGGTCGGGCAGTGACTTTACATTACTACGCACTATACTGACCCTCCTCTGGGGCACAGTGATCACTCCGACTCCTGCAGGCTCCCAACAAGTACCAGTATTGCTTACATCCACTTTTGCGTGATGCTCATTTATTGCCATGAGGCGCCACACATGAGTTACGCACCCATACCCCATGACACATGATCCACCTTACACCGGCGCACCCATGCCATAGTCACAACAACATCAGATGCCTGAGGATATTAGCGTGCCCCTTAGTGTAATCTTTGCGGATCATAAACATCAGTGTCGTATAAAGAATGTTAATAAATACGTTAAGCAAGAAACAAAAGGGTTACAATTAAAAAAAATTGTAAATATCAAAATGCATTATACCTGGAGGTTATTCCGGGGATCAACGCCCCCGCGGCCCGGTCCATGACCAGGCCTCCCGATGGATCAGGGCCTAATCAACTAGGCTGTTACTGCTGGCCGCACGCAGTCCGACGTACGAGCCACAGCCCGGCTGATCCGGCACCGACTTTAGGTATCTGTCCAGCTCTCTCTTGAAGGCAGCCAGAGGTTTATTGGCAATTCCCCTAATGCTTGATGGGAGGCTGTTGAACAGTTTTGGGCCCCGGACACTTATGGTGTTTTCTCTTAGTGTACCAATGGCGCCCCTACTTTTTATTGGCGGCATTTTGCATCGCCTGCCCAGTCTTTTACTTTCGTAGGGAGTGATTTCTGTGTGCAGATTTGGGACCATTCCTTCCAAGATTTTCCAAGTGTAGATTATGATATATCTCTCCCTCCTGCGTTCCAACGAGTACAAGCAAGTGCTTCCAAGCGTTCCCAGTAGTTAAGGTGCTTGACAGAACTTATACGTGCAGTAAAGGATCTCTGTACACTCTCTAGATCTGCGATTTCACCTGCTTTGTATGGAGATGTTAATGTACAGCAGTATTCCAGCCTAGAGAGAACAAGTGATTTGAAAAGGATCATCATGGGCTTGGCATCTCTCGTTTTGAAAGTTCTCATTATCCATCCTATCATTTTCTTTGCACGTGCGATCGTGGCACTGTTGTGATCCTTGAAAGTGAGATCCTCAGACATTACTACTCCCAGGTCCCTTACATTATTTTTCCGCTCTATTGTATGGCCGGAGTCAGTAGTATACTCTGTTCTAGTTATTATCTCCTCCAGTTTTCCATAACGGAGTAGTTGGAATTTGTCCTCATTGAACATCATATTTTTTACCGTTGCCCACTGGAAAACTTTGTTTATATCTTCTTGGAGGTTAACCGCGTCCTCAGCAGATGACAGCCTCATGCAGATCCTAGTATTATCCGCAAAGGATGATACGGTGCTGTGGTGTATATCTCTGTTTATGTCTGATATGAGGATAAGGAATAAGATGGGGGCGAGTACTGTGCCTTGTGGAACAGAGCTCTTCACTATGGCAGCCTCCGATATAACTCTGTTGACCACTACTCTTTGTGTTCGATTTATTAGGAAGTTGAAGATCCATCTCCCCACTTTCCCAGTTATTCCTTTAGCACGTATTTTATGGGCTATTACGCCATGATCGCACTTGTCAAATGCTTTTGCAAAGTCTGTGTATATTACATCTGCATTCTGATTTTCTTCCAGTGCATCCAAGGCCATGTCATAGTGATCCAGTAGTTGTGAGAGGCAGGAGCGACCTGCCCTGAACCCATGTTGCCCTGGATTGTGCAGATTTTGGGAATCCAGGTGATTTGCAATCCTGCTTCTTAGCACTCTTTCAAAGATTTTTATGATGTGGGATGTCAGAGCTATTGGTCTATAGTTCTTAGCTAATGCTTTGCTGCCACCTTTATGGAGTGGGGCTATATCCGTTGTTTTAAGTGACTGTGGAATTTCACCCATGTCCAAGCTCCTCCTCCATAGTGTACTTAGGGCACGCGAGAGGGGTTTCTTGCAGTTCTTAATGAAAACACAGTTCCACGAGTCTGGGCCCGGGGCTGAGTGCATAGGCATGTTGTCAATGGCTTTTTCGAAATCTATCGGAGTTAGGGTAATGTCGGAAATCTGGCATACATTTATGGAGTTTTGAGGCTCATTCATGAAGAAATCATTTGGGTCGTCGATCCTCAGACCGATTAGTGGTTCACTAAACACAGAGTCGTACTGGGATTTCAATATTTCACTCATTTCCTTGTTGTCGTCTGTGTAAGTCCCATCCTGTCTGAGTAAGGGCCCGATACTAGATGTGGTATTTGCTTTGTTTTTGGCATATGAAAAGAAATATTTTGAATTTCTTTCAATTTCACTAATAGCTTTAAGCTCCTCCTGCCTCTCCTGGTTCCTGTAAGAGTCATTTAGCTTAAGTTCGATAGTTTCCACTTCCCTGGTCAGCGCCTCCCTTCGTGTATCAGATATTCTAGCACTCCTGAGGAGCTCAGTGACTCTTCGTCGTCTTCTGTAGAGGGAGCGTCTTTTTCTCTCCAGTTTACTCCTGCTCTTCTTCTTTCTTAGGGGAATATGCCTAGAACATGCTTCGGCTACCAGGAAGTTGATCCTTTCAAAACACTGGTTTGGGTCCATGTCATTTAAGACATCTTCCCAACCTGGTCCCAGTTGATGTTCTTGTTGTTGAAATTGTATTTTGTGAAGACACCTTAACAGGTACATGCATTCTGTTGTTCAGGACCCCTATGCATGTACGTCTGGACTTCGATTAGATTGTGATCGGAATTAGTTGTTTTTGATATTCTTATGACAATATTATTTAAATCGATTGTTTATTAGACGCAAGGAAAATGTTAGGTACATTTTCTCAGAATCTTCAAGAAAAAAATATATAAGACTTGTTTTTAGCTCATGGAAAGACCGAATATATTTCATTTTGGTAGGAATTAATTAGGAAAAAAGTGGAAAACCCGTCTTGAGCGATGGTTCTACTTGAGAGGTGCTTCCGCTTGAACGGTGATTCGTCTTGAACGGTGGTTCTCCTTGAACGGTGGTTCGTCTTGAACGGTGGTTCTCCTTGAACGGTGGTTCTCCTTGAACGGTGGTTCGTCTTGAGCAGGGTTTAGCGTGATAACCATGATCCGGAAGCCGAGAAGAGCAATCTTGAGAGAGACGTCACAGACGTATATAGGTTTTGAACATAACCTCATGATGCACAGACAACGGCAACAAGTACTGCTTCATACCTGATAAACTGAACTCTGTACAGTTCAGTTTTTCAAGACTTGGAATAGTTTAAGACAGGACAGTATGTGTAACAAGACTTACCTGTGACTGTCCAGGGCTCAGTACAGCTCCAAACAAGCAGAGTAATCATCACTTCTGTTACTGTCTAGAGCTCAGTACAGTTTCGAAATGTGCAACGGAACTCTAGTGTAAGATTATACATTTGTCATGTTAGCAAAGTAACCTGGTCTCATGCCCGGCTGCTAGGGTAGCAGAGCCCTTAAAACTGTTCATACGTGTCTCACAAGGATAAATTAAAAATAATTCCTATGGGTTAAGAGCTTCCCCATCGATATAATTATAATATTAATGTATATTTACATAAAGTAACTTTCTGATCACCGGGCTAATTCACGAAGTGAATATTGTATATAGAAATTCACTTTATAAGAGAAAACGGCAAGTACTCCAAAAGAAAAATACCTGTGGCAAAGGAAACGGGAAACATTTCGGTTTGAACGTTTATCTGTCTTGGCTCGAGAATGCGTTGGAGAGAGAGAGATAGAGATAGAGATAGAGAGAGAGAGAGAGAGAGAGAGAGAGAGAGAGAGAGAGAGAGATAGAGATAGAGATAGAGATAGAGATAGAGATAGAGATAGAGAGAGAGAGAGAGAGAGAGAGATTGTATGTCTCATAACAATGAAAATGCTTTCAAATAAGAACATAAGAACGAAGGAACACTGCAGCAGGCCTACTGGCCCATGCGAGGCAGGTCCAAGTCTCCTACCGGCTTAAGCCAATGCACCCAACCTCGTCAGGTCAGGTCACCTTGACTTAAGGGAGGAACACGGCAACCGACCTGGTAGCACAAGCTAATCAGGTCCAACTCACACCCACCCACATCCACTCATGTATTTATCCAACCTATTTAAAGCTACACAACGTTCTGGCCTCTATAACTGTACTTGGGAGTTTGTTCCACTCATCCACAACTCTATCACCAAACCAGTACTTTCCTATATCCTTCCTGAATCTGAATTTTTCTAACTTAAAACAACTGCTACGAGTCCTGTCTTGGCTAGATATTTTCAGCACACTATTTACATCCCCTTTATTTATTCCTGTCTTCCATTTATACACCTCAATCATATCCCCCCTAATTCTACGTCTTTCTAGAGAGTGCAGATTCAGGGCCCTTAGTCTATCCTCATAGGGAAGGTTTCTGATACATGGGATCAACTTTGTCATCCTCCTTTGTACATTTTCCAGAGCATTTATATCCATTCTGTAATATGGTGACAAAAACTGTGCAGCATAATCTAAATGAGGGCTAACCAAGGATGTATAGAGTTGAAGAACAACCTGAGGACTCCTATTATTTATGCTTCTTGATATGAAGCCAAGGATTCTATTAGCTTTATTGCGAACACTTATGCACTGTTGTCTTGGTTTCAGATTACTGCTAACCAAAACTCCTAAATCTTTTTCGCAATCCGTAATATTAAGATCTACATTATTTAGTTTATATGTGGCATGGTTATTTTCCTGTTCAACATTTAGAACTTTGCATTTGTCTATATTAAACTGCATCTGCCACCTCTCCGACCACTGCATCAGTCTACTCAAATCTTCCTGGAGTGCTCTAATGTCCTCGTCAGAATGAATTCGACGGCCTATTTTGGTGTCATCGGCAAACTTGCTGATGTCGCTCTTTATGCCCTCATCTATGTCGTTTGATGAACATCAAAATGGTATATAATACCGACAGGTTGGTAGGTATGACACATAGGCAACATAGCCTAACTGTTGCCTATGTGTCTTACCTACCATCTATGTCGTTTATGTAGATTGTGAACAGCAGGGGGCCCAACACTGACCCCTGTGGAACACCGCTCGTAACGCTTCCCCACTCTGATTTCTCCCCATTTATGCAACCATGCCTCTATCCAGGAAAAAATTTCTCCTATTCCATGTGCCTTAATTTTCCTCAATAGTCTCTGATGTGGGACCCTGTCAAAAGCCTTACTGAAGTCCATATACACGATATCATATTCATTACCATGAGCTGATGTAGGTAACAGCTCTTAGCTTGTCAATAAAGTTGGGAATCCTTAACCTGTAAATAGCTTGTCAATAAAACTAGGGATCCTTAACCTTGTCAAACCCTGTGTAAAGAGAGAGAGAGAGAGAGAGAGAGAGAGAGAGGAGCAAGCGCTACCATCCATCACTCATCTAGGACCTACTATCACCAGGCTTAAGAATCCATTCCACGCAACCTGGAGTCTACCCAGCTGGTCGGGCACTGACTTTAGGTACCTGTCCAGTTCCTTCTTGAAGATAGTCAGGATCTGTTGGTAATCCTCCTTATGCATGATGAAAGGCAGATGAACAGTCTTGGGCCCCAGACACTTACTGCATTTTCTTAGTGTACTCATGGTACCCCTGCTTGTCACTGAAAGTATGTTGCACCATCTGCTGACTTTTGTTGTTAAAGTTAAATCTGGTGAAGGCACCCTCGTAACTGTTTACATTTTGTTGGTCAGGACCCCTATGCATACCAGTATGAACTCCCATTAGGTTGTGACCTGAATTAACTACCTTCAATACTATTATATTTCATACCTGTGTATCACTGTTCGTAAATATAAAGTCAAGTGTATTTTCCAGTCTTGTTGGCTCCACTATTTGCTGGCTTAGGGTGAATTTATTAAGAGATTCAACAGCTTTATTGTGATAATGTTCATCTGAGCTCCCTCCTGGTATTATTTCCGTTATATCATTATTTGCTACTTTCTTCGGGTTTATGTCTTCAGTGAAAATCACCAAGCAGCAAGATATTTGGAGCTGGGGCTGGAAGATTTTCCAGACAATAATCAATAACCGTTCCTCGAACTGTTGAGAAGTTGCTTCTGGTGGCTTATTTACAACCACAATGACTAGGTTTTGGTTCTCAGTCTACATCAATTGTGGTGTTTTGTAACTTTGTGCAAATGAGCGACTCTTTAACATACAGGCAAACCCCCCTTGTTGCCTATTCTTGACTCTTGCCTGTTTTCTCAACTGAAGCATCTGGGACCCCATGACTCAACTGAGACCCAATCCCCCAGTCACCAAGATGAGACATCCATCACTTATCCGGGACCCCCTTTCCTTCCCTTTTCCGAGACCAGCCCTGTCACCAGGCTGAGACTTCAGTCACTCATCTGGGACCCCCAACCCCCAATCACCGGGCTAAGGCATCGATTACTCAGCTAATATTTTCATCATTCAGTAATTATGTTGAGGCTGGATAAACATGACCATGATTTAATTGTTTTGGAAACGAGTGTGGGGTCACTTGTGGCCAGCAGGGGTGACTCTGCATCCTGTCTGAGATCCATCCACAGTCACGCAAGAGCCCTTGTACAAACTGGGCTATCACGGTTATTAGCTTTTATTGTGCAGCCAGGAAATTATTTGATCAACTTCTTCAAGATGATGATAGAGCGATTAAAAATGTAAGAAGAAAGTCTTTTCTAACAATTCTGAGTAAGGTTTCCTGGATAAAATTAACCTCTTAAAAGAAACAGAATCCGCTGAAGGAGTCGAGAGATATTCGATCATGACTGATGATGGTACCTTGGGTTTGTGAAGGCATCTTTCGCGGATGTTCCCATTATAACCCTCAACAACCATTATGTTTGCCAGCGATGGTTATTCTTCACTATAACCGTAAGACTTTTTCAGTGTTTAATTTCCTTGACAGTCAGGTTTGTCTGTGAAACAAGCCAGTCAGTAAACTGTTAGATTGCGGCCAGTTTAGATTAAGAGGTAAGAGTCAGCACATTCAACATTCCCTTCAAAGTAAAGGGGGATGCCATGAGACTGCTGAAAGGCTCATGATCAAAGGAATTGGAACTACCCGTCCTTGGATCAAATATGGCTACCGCCCATTATGGGTTCAGTCTTTCCCTATGAATATAACATGTAATAATACTAATAATAATAATTAAATATGAGAGAATAACAGAGCAATATGCGGAGAATGGAAGCAAATACCCCATCAAGACCAGTAGACATTTGTATTTATTAGCGAGGCTCCTCGAGTAGTTTGGACTCGCCTTCATTAATGTCAATACTGAGTACAGAATCTCTTTCATCCATGAGCTGACGATTTACTCCGTCTCAAGTTGTCTTTTACCACACAGTTTACACAGTGAGTTTGTATAGAAAACACAGACGGACATGCAATTGGTCAAACGCACACTGCAACATTCATATTTCTTTTTAACATACACACTGTGGTTAATAAGGCCATTCACGGCGAAGAATTAATACGACAATAATCAAAGATACTTAGTTTCCAAATGTGGAGGTCCTAAATACTTGAAGATCGCGTTCACTGCAGTGACTAATAGTCATTAAAGTTTGCTACACCCTCAGTGTGCGTGACGTTATTAATTTACAGATAAAACTTTACATTAATAATAATAGTATTATGAGTTGCAAATTGCGCCGATATGTATTAAAAACTTCTATCAATAAACAACTAAGACTAGCAGCAGGAGTAGTAGTAATGCACACACACACAGCTTTAGAAGAGGTAAGATAAGGATCTTAAAACCAAGAGAGAGTGGATCTAGCAGCGACCAGCGAAGAGGCGGGGCAGGAGCTGTGACTCGACCCATGCAGCCACATATAGGCGACTACACACACACACACACACACACAATGTGCGCATCATAAAAATCAACAAAGAATTTATATAGGTGTTTTTATACTTTCAGTTTACAGGTGTGGTCACTGCCTTAGTTCACAGGTGCGGCGACTGCCTCAAATAATGATTGTGTCCAAAGACCCACTCAGATCGTGGTTGCAACTATAGATTATAGCTGTGACCACAGCCTCCAATTATGGTTGGGACCATGACCTCATTTCACAGTTCAGCGGGCTAGAGAGACAAAAAGGATGAGGGAAGGTTGCCTCAGAGCTCCACAGTTCAAGTATGAGCAACCCGGGACCTCACACTCGAGAGCTTAGTCATCGCTTTGGTATACAGTATGTACAGTAGTTATTTCCTCCACGAAGATGATATTCTTATCAATTCCATTTTTTCCTATGTGTATGTAGAGGTCATCTTGATGGCAATTCATTCATAATAGTAACTCCAGTTCTGATACAAAGAAACGTTTTAAGGTTTTATAGCTGCAGAACCCATAGTGAAATGTTTGATTATATCCTCAGTGTTGTACTGATGTTCCCAGCTCCTGCTGTCATATTTTAATACTTTATGTATATAGCACATCCTATATGAGTGAATATATTAACAAAATAAGAACATAAGAATAAACGAAAACTGCAGTAGGCCTACTGACCAATGATGATATGACACTATGTATGGGGTTTCGGTATTTTATTAGTAGACGTTTCGTCCGCCAGGGACTACTATGAATTGATAAAAGTCATGGAGAACGAAACATCTTGTAACAAAATATTATAACCCCAGACACTGTCATTATCATAATGTCGATACATAACCATTTCATCTTCCCTATACTAAGCATGTTCTTCTCCACCTCCACCCCAACCCCCTATTACTCATATATTTGTAAAGCCTATTATTATACTATCCAAGGAAATAGCTTCGATCACTCTACTTGACAGATTGTTTCACTTATTTGTAACTCCATTTCTAAACAGTACTTTCCTATAACCATTCTTAATCTGAACTTACCCAGCTTTGAATCCACTGGTGAGATATCCTCACCACCTTGTTTACATCTTTATTTGTATTTGTCTTTCATTTGCATACTTTAATCATATCTCCCCACATTCTATGTCTTTTAAGAGTGCAGATTCAAGGTTCTCTTATCTTCGCAAGAAATATTCCTTATACAGTGGATTAATCTGGTCATTCATCTCCATATTTTCTTCACTGGACAGCACTGTATGACCTAAGGGTCATACAGCGCTGTCCAATGCATTTATATCCATTTTATGTAGTATGTAGACAAACTGCGCCGCAAAATCTTAATTAACGAGGCCTTACTAACTGTGTATAAAGCCTTTGGTATACTGTTACTGGTTACCGCTTGTTTGACATTTCTCGACGCTTCAAAGTGGTCTGAAGAGTTTTCTCACATATATAAACTCTGGCTTGGTCCTATGTAGAACCTTTCCTAGAAAATACTTGAGGGCCTTGTCCCAAATCTGCACACCGCCATAACAACATACTGGAGCGAAAGATATGGGAGGAAGTGCAAAATAAACTCAGTGAAAAGCAGGGTTGCCGTGGGCACAATAAGGGAACACTGTATCAACATCCGTGGCCCCAGACTATTCAACATCTTACCAAAAGATATCAGAAACACTGATGGGACAAGCGTAGAAGTTTTCAAGAGGAAACTGCACAAGTATCTTCACCAGGTGCCAGATCAACCAGGCTGCGATGGATATGTTGGGCAGAGGGCCACCAACAGAAACAGCCTGGTTGACCAAGTAAACACCAGACAAGCCTGGCCCACGGCCGGGCTCCGGAAGTAGAAGAACTCTCGGAAATCATCAAAGGTATATCAAAGTTATTCCTTCAACGGTAGGCGATGAAATGTCTCGGGTAGTGGCGCTCCATTAAGAATGTTGATGTAGTCACATACAATTCTCTCTTAGGAACGTGGTGGAGCTTATAAGAGATTCTTTGAACTTGATCCCCGTTCGGTTTTATTGTTACAATGGGACAAGTATTAAGAGTGTTTTCGATTAACCTTGAATTTAAATTTATCGTTTCTATTGATCATAACGTCCAGAAAAGGAACCTGTCCGTTATGTTCCTTCTCTGTGGTGAACTTAATGGGGGGATTGTACTGTGTTAATGTCGCTGAGAGGATTAACAGTGTTCAGGCGTTTACGAGCGATGTCCAAAATATCGTCCACATATCTAAGCCCTATTTATCACGTTCCTCGGGATATGGATATGGATCTTAAAATCTCTCCTCCGGGTGCTCCATATACAAGTTTGCCATGACTGAAATTAATGGTGGGTTCATCGCCATGCTGACAGATTATACATGGAGTCCCAGCAGCACGAAGTCTTCGAATAAAATACCATAACTCGCACACTGCACCATTATCACCAGAGTGTCAGTATATATATTACTATATATTCTTTGGACTCCTGTTGCTTATACTTCTGATATAAAGCAAAGCAATCTGTTAAGTCTTATTTCGGACTCTAAGGCACTATTATCTTGGCTTCAGATTTCTGTTTACAAAAACCATCAAATTCTTTTCACATTCTTTATGACCAAGTTCTATATTATTAGTTTAACAAGTACGAGTTATTTTCATACCAGAGGCTTAGGATTTTGCACTTTCATATTGAACTTATATGCCACACAACATTAGCTCGTCTAAATCGTATGATATTACTGAAGTTCAATGATATCTTTCTCCGAATTTATTTGTCGGCCAATTTTTGCATCGGAAAATCTATGTATGTTGCTTTTTACTCCCCCATCGGAGTAATTAATGTAAATGTTGAAATAATATGGGAATCAGTCACGAGTGGAACTCCACTCGTGACTGGTCCCCATTTTGATTTTTACCTCATTTATGGGCATTCTCTGCTGCCTGCTTTATCAGCTATGCCTCGATCCACGAAAGGAGTGTTTGTTCTATACCATGTGCTGCAAATCATGGTCTACTGACTCAACTGCCTTATTGAAGAAAGAAAATTTGTTAGGAAAGAATGGCCCTTGTGAATCGGTGTTGAGAAAAATTAAATTACTATGTTCATCAAGGCGGCTCTAAATTATATATGCTTTGCTACTATGATTTACAATAATTTCCTTACTATTGAAGTAAGGCTGACTGGGCAATAATTCATTGGTAGGGATTTATCTTCCATTTTATAGATAAGAATAACATTATCTTCCACATGTCAGGTACGATACTCATTTACATTTATATACAGTTAGTGGCTTATTAAGTTCCATCTTGCTATGCTGAAGGCATTGAAAAGAGTACTTATTTAATACCCATGTCTCCATGTTTATCCATAAGAGATAGTTTTTATTTGATTTAGATTCTCTGTGAGGAATAAATGTTTTTTGGGCATCTGGAATATTTTGGAAAATGTCATATTGGCGGTTATCTTCGTCAGTCTCTGTAAAATCCTTATTCTTAAAATCTTCATGAGGGGGGGGGGGAGAGATACATAGCCAACTTTTATTCACACAATACAATTATACTGCACAGGGTAGTCAAGCTCTGCAGTCGTATTCCATCTTGTTCAGTAAAAAAAATCATGTGGGTAACAGGATGCTTCCAAAACGAAACGACTGCGTGCTCGAGTATAATTTTTTACCAGATTTTTGTCACTAGATTTTGTTCGTATAAATCTTTCCTTTCATTACATCCGTATTCATTTCTTTCCTATACTGTGGCGACAGTTAATATATTGTAACAGTTCCAGCAGTCGTATGGAAGTCCTTAAAATTCACTGATCAGATCAAAAAATATAGAAAGGTGTATAAAAATAAATGCTTACGTTTCTCTAAACTGTGTTAAGCTTTTGTATAGTATACAACTCGCTCACTCTCAGCTGGGATTATTAGGGAGAGAAACAATTAGTTCTTTACGCCGAGAAAGGCACTCCCGAGGCGTTATTTCCCCGAGAGTGCTAGCGATTTGCTAGCATCTAAGAACCAGACTCCCTGAGATAATACTTAACCTCTCAGTCAATGGCTGGGTAGGTACGCCAGATAATATATTGAACTATGAATATTGCATTGTATTTCACTGACGAGGTAAACCTGTGTGGGTCAGTTTGGGCAGAGTGGTGGAGGCTCAATCCTCTGTTTATTAATCACGGTCCTGTCACTGTCCAGTCAGGTTGCTGGTAATTGCTGACCTAGGAATGAAGTAAGTTGTACTGAATATTACAATTGTTTTATACACTATATGGCTGCACAGGCAATATACTTGAACATTCTTCAGAATACATTCTAGTTTACGCAATTTACCTCATAAACTCTGTATATTCATTTGGTCTGATGAATACTACGACAGATTTTCCTATTTAAACTACCTCGCTTGATACGTAGTATTATAGCAAATGAATGCTTGTGTATCAATTTAAACCTTTCACCACTTGTAGCTCGTGAAAACGAAGAATTGATTTGTAAGTGGGCTGTGTAGCTCTCTACTAGCCGCTTTTAAAGTAACCTTCTCTTAGCTTTCTAGAGCAATAACACAGAGACAAAGTCCTAAGGATTTAAAAGCTAATAATTTAATACTTATCGAAGCCTAGCGTGGTCCCATTATCTGATACAACAATAACCGTACACTCTTGCAGTCGAGCCTCATCATTCGTTTCCATTCCCGGAAACGGGCAATTAATTTATTTTTTCTTGAAGATATTGACATGAAGGACTACCCAGAGCCGGTACGAAACCAGTCGCGGGGACACTTACTGGCTGAATGGATGCTCCGTTATATATATATATATATATATATATATATATATAAATAATTATACATATATATAAATATATATATATATATATTATAGGTAGTAGGTTGGTAGACAGCAACCACCCAGGGAAGTACTACCGTCCTGCCAGATGACTGTGAAACAAAAACCTGTAACTGTTTTGCATGATGGTAGGATTGCTGGTTTCTTTTTCTGTCTCATAAACACGCTAGATAACAGGGATATCTTGCTACTCCTACTTACACTTTGGTCACACTTCACAGACACGCACATGCATATATATATATATATATACATACATCTAGGTTTTTCTCCTTTTTCTAAATAGCTCTTGTTCTTTTTTATTTCTTCTATTGTCCATGGGGAAGTGGAAAAGAATCTTTCCTCCGTAAGCCATGCGTGTCGTATGAGGCGACTAAAATGCCGGGAGCAATGGGCTAGTAACCCCTTCTCCTGTATACATTTACTAAAAAAGAGAAGAAGAAAAACTTTATAAAACTGGGATGCTTAAATGTGCGTGGATGTAGTGCGGATGACAAGAAACAGATGATTGCTGATGTTATGAATGAAAAGAAGTTGGATGTCCTGGCTCTAAGCGAAACAAAGCTGAAGGGGGTAGGAGAGTTTCAGTGGGGGGAAATAAATGGGATTAAATCTGGAGTATCTGAGAGAGTTAGAGCAAAGGAAGGGGTAGCAGTAATGTTAAATGATCAGTTATGGAAGGAGAAAAGAGAATATGAATGTGTAAATTCAAGAATTATGTGGATTAAAGTAAAGGTTGGATGCGAGAAGTGGGTCATAATAAGCGTGTATGCACCTGGAGAAGAGAGGAATGCAGAGGAGAGAGAGAGATTTTGGGAGATGTTAAGTGAATGTATAGGAGCCTTTGAACCAAGTGAGAGAGTAATTGTGGTAGGGGACCTGAATGCTAAAGTAGGAGAAACTTTTAGAGAGGGTGTGGTAGGTAAGTTTGGGGTGCCAGGTGTAAATGATAATGAGAGCCCTTTGATTGAACTTTGTATAGAAAGGGGTTTAGTTATAGGTAATACATATTTTAAGAAAAAGAGGATAAATAAGTATACAAGATATGATGTAGGGCGAAATGACAGTAGTTTGTTGGATTATGTATTGGTAGATAAAAGACTGTTGAGTAGACTTCAGGATGTACATGTTTATAGAGGGGCCACAGATATATCAGATCACTTTCTAGTTGTAGCTACACTGAGAGTAAAAGGTAGATGGGATACAAGGAGAATAGAAGCATCAGGGAAGAGAGAGGTGAAGGTTTATAAACTAAAAGAGGAGGCAGTTAGGGTAAGATATAAACAGCTATTGGAGGATAGATGGGCTAATGAGAGCATAGGCAATGGGGTCGAAGAGGTATGGGGTAGGTTTAAAAATGTAGTGTTAGAGTGTTCAGCAGAAGTTTGTGGTTACAGGAAAGTGGGTGCGGGAGGGAAGAGGAGCGATTGGTGGAATGATGATGTAAAGAGAGTAGTAAGGGAGAAAAAGTTAGCATATGAGAAGTTTTTACAAAGTAGAAGTGATGCAAGGAGGGAAGAGTATATGGAGAAAAAGAGAGAGGTTAAGAGAGTGGTGAAGCAATGTAAAAAGAGAGCAAATGAGAGAGTGGGTGAGATGTTATCAACAAATTTTGTTGAAAATAAGAAAAAGTTTTGGAGTGAGATTAACAAGTTAAGAAAGCCTAGAGAACAAATGGATTTGTCAGTTAAAAATAGGAGAGGAGAGTTATTAAATGGAGAGTTAGAGGTATTGGGAAGATGGAGGGAATATTTTGAGGAATTGTTAAATGTTGATGAAGATAGGGAAGCTGTGATTTCGTGTATAGGGCAAGGAGGAATAACATCTTGTAGGAGTGAGGAAGAGCCAGTTGTGAGTGTGGGGGAAGTTCGTGAGGCAGTAGGTAAAATGAAAGGGGGTAAGGCAGCCGGGATTGATGGGATAAAGATAGAAATGTTAAAAGCAGGTGGGGATATAGTTTTGGAGTGGTTGGTGCAATTATTTAATAAATGTATGGAAGAGGGTAAGGTACCTAGGGATTGGCAGAGAGCATGCATAGTTCCTTTGTATAAAGGCAAAGGGGATAAAAGAGAGTGCAAAAATTATAGGGGGATAAGTCTGTTGAGTGTACCTGGTAAAGTGTATGGTAGAGTTATAATTGAAAGAATTAAGAGTAAGACGGAGAATAGGATAGCAGATGAACAAGGAGGCTTTAGAAAAGGTAGGGGGTGTGTGGACCAGGTGTTTACAGTGAAACATATAAGTGAACAGTATTTAGATAAGGCTAAAGAGGTCTTTGTGGCATTTATGGATTTGGAAAAGGCGTATGACAGGGTGGATAGGGGGGCAATGTGGCAGATGTTGCAAGTGTATGGTGTAGGAGGTAGGTTACTGAAAGCAGTGAAGAGTTTTTACGAGGATAGTGAGGCTCAAGTTAGAGTATGTAGGAAAGAGGGAAATTTTTTCCCAGTAAAAGTAGGCCTTAGACAAGGATGTGTGATGTCACCGTGGTTGTTTAATATATTTATAGATGGGGTTGTAAGAGAAGTAAATGCGAGGGTCTTGGCAAGAGGCGTGGAGTTAAAAGATAAAGAATCACACACAAAGTGGGAGTTGTCACAGCTGCTCTTTGCTGATGACACTGTGCTCTTGGGAGATTCTGAAGAGAAGTTGCAGAGATTGGTGGATGAATTTGGTAGGGTGTGCAAAAGAAGAAAATTAAAGGTGAATACAGGAAAGAGTAAGGTTATGAGGATAACAAAAAGATTAGGTGATGAAAGATTGAATATCAGATTGGAGGGAGAGAGTATGGAGGTGAACGTATTCAGATATTTGGGAGTGGACGTGTCAGCGGATGGGTCTATGAAAGATGAGGTGAATCATAGAATTGATGAGGGAAAAAGAGTGAGTGGTGCACTTAGGAGTCTGTGGAGACAAAGAACTTTGTCCTTGGAGGCAAAGAGGGGAATGTATGAGAGTATAGTTTTACCAACGCTCTTATATGGGTGTGAAGCGTGGGTGATGAATGTTGCAGCGAGGAGAAGGCTGGAGGCAGTGGAGATGTAATGTCTGAGGGCAATGTGTGGTGTGAATATAATGCAGAGAATTCGTAGTTTGGAAGTTAGGAGGAGGTGCGGGATTACCAAAACTGTTGTCCAGAGGGCTGAGGAAGGGTTGTTGAGGTGGTTCGGACATGTAGAGAGAATGGAGCGAAACAGAATGACTTCAAGAGTGTATCAGTCTGTAGTGGAAGGAAGGCGGGGTAGGGGTCGGCCTAAGAAAGGTTGGAGGGAGGGGGTAAAGGAGGTTTTGTGTGCGAGGGGCTTGGACTTCCAGCAGGCATGCATGAGCGTGTTTGATAGGAGTGAATGGAGACAAATGGTTTTTAATACTTGACGTGCTGTTGGAGTGTGAGCAAAGTAACATTTATGAAGGGATTCAGGGAAACCGGCAGGCCGGACTTGAGTCCTGGAGATGGGAAGTACAGTGCCTGCACTCTGAAGGAGGGGTGTTAATGTTGCAGTTTAAAAACTGTAGTGTAAAGCACCCTTCTGGCAAGACAGTGATGGAGTGAATGATGGTGAAAGTTTTTCTTTTTCGGGCCACCCTGCCTTGGTGGGAATCGGCCAGTGTAATAATAAAAAAAATATATAATATATATATATATATAATATACATATGTATATAATATATATATATATATAATATATATATATGAGGAATCACTTGAATTTAAGGTGGTCAACATTTAGACAGATCAAGAAACAGAAGAATGACTTTACTTTGTCTAAAAAAAATATGCTGATGCTGCTATGAATGATGATATTTCCCGAACCATTCAACACGACCTCCGGATCTACTGTACACAACCACACTTTCCTTGTACTTACTACTGCCCGGATGTGCATATACAATGTCGTATATTAAGCAATTATCTCCCCCTACATCTGCTTAACCCTCCACGGATCTGCTTAAAACGCCCAGCTGCTACTAATCACTCTTAACTGCTACTTAACAGACCATCATTCCTTCTTGTTGACACATTTAAGCTCAAAGTCAACAAGCTCGCCGCCCTATAAAGTTAGTCGCATTTGATTACATTAACACCAACGAATATCAAGTAAAAAAAAGTATACAAAAGACACGAACGTACAGTACATATATAGTCCACAGATAGGGCCATAAGTTCTAGGTTTATTTTCCTAACATATTTTCACTACGCACACAATCTCGGTAATAGAGAACATGACCCTCGCGCCTCGACCCACGCGTCAAAAGTGTTGATGGGACGCCCCTCATCTCCTCATGGTACTGATGGTCCACCCTTTACCACCTCATAATATTGATAGGCCGCTCCTTCTCTCCTCAGAACTAACTGATCGACCCCCTCCCCTCCCTCAAGACACTGATGGGGAAGGCTCTTCCTTCTCAGGACATAGGTGGGCCGCGTCTTCCCTCCCGAGGACACTATTAGACTATCACCCCTCCCTGAATCTCCTAATAGCACCGATGGGCCCATCCAATCGTCCCTCTCACACTACACGACGAATAACTGGGAGTGATATGAGTGAGAAGAGCTGGATTTGAGAAAGACCTGCCTAACAAGGGTCAGTAGACTTACTGAAGTGCTCTTTTATTTTTACGTTTTATGTTATCTGAGCCCCTTTCCATGGATATCTGTATATTCTTTCTCGGACAGTTAGCTTTTTTATGGATAATTGGGAATGGTTCGACAGGTGTGTGTGTGTGTGTGTTACTATATACAGCTGTTTTTGTTACACTTATGCTACAATTATTCGGTAAATACAATACCCCGAAGATTTAGTACTATGGCAGATCAATGATGCTTAACCCACCTGGGTTCAATTTCACAACAAAAAAAAAAAAATCTGAAAATTTGTAATACTGCCTTAGTCATATTTATAATTATAAATTATTAAGTAATAATATATTTCGTATGTAATTGTTTGGTTAATAGGACTAAAGGCCTGTCTACTACACGATTATACTGCACCATCAGTCAAGAATACCTTACTCCTAAAATAGGGTTCAAGAGTACTTTAATCCTTGAAATAGGGATTAAAGTAAACTCTCAGTGAATATACAATGAGAGACATACATCTCTCGGTGTATATATCTTGTATGCATAACTTTGTAAAATAAAAGAGGATAATCAAATATAGTAAATCATATTTAATATATAATTCGGTAAAGGTTAGTAGTTGCTACCAATACCAAAAGCATAGTAATTCTGCGTACTGAAAACAATGCTATATACATTTAAAATAAATCAAAAGGTGTAGAAATTTAATAACAAACTTCCACATCACCAGTCGATTATTAAGTTATTAATAAATTCATGCCAAGGCGTTTAACCTGCAGGGAGTCACCACAGCAGCAGCCTGGTTGACCAGGCAAGCACCAGACGAGCCTGGCCCATGGCCGGGCTTCGGGAGTAGAAAAACTCTCGGAACTTATCAAAGGTTAAAAAGACTAAAAACTAAAGGATCATTCAGTGTCTGGGTATTGGGAGATAATCCGGTTTAATTAAAGGGAAGGTAGCTCCAAATCCTTGAGTCAAAAACCCTTCAACACCATAAAGGGACCTTCCTTGGAAGAGAGCCCCAGTAGAAGTGAAGGAAAACAAGGTTAGTTCAGGAAAGACCTATAAATGTGGGCTCCTGAGGTTTAATCAAGAGGAAGATGCCCTGTAGAAGTGCTGCACCTCGCAATGTCCTCGTTTATCCTAGGACGGGGAAGGTAAGCCCTACAAGTGCTGCACTTCGCAGTGTGGGAAGTGACTAACTAGTGCTACAATTGGCAATGTCCTCGTCTGTCCTATGACGAAGGAGGTGACTCTTATAAGTGCTATAACTAGCAGTGTCCTCGTCTATTCTAGGACAGGGAAAGTGAAGCCAAAAAATACTGCAGCTGGCAGTATCCTTGTCCATTCTAGAAAAAAAATGCCGCTCTTGGAAAATGTAAACATAACGAGTGCCCTTAATGGCCGCATACAATATTTGCATCTTTGCAATAGTGATCAATTTAATATAAAAATAAAAGACGACAAAACATCAACACCATATAAACAGCTTCAGCGTCTTTAGAATAAAGATGACATAAGATTAACACCATATAGATATCTTCAGTGCCTTCACAATAAAGATGACAAAACATCAGCACTATATAGACAGCTTCAGCGTCTTCAAAATAAAGACTTCAGATCAACATATAAATAGTCTCAACATTTTCAGAATGCACTTATTTTCCTATTTTCAAAATGCAACACATACTTTAATTATTGACTAAATATGTATAAGACCTATGGGGACGACGAGAAGTCTCCATGGTCTCATACCACTATATATCTCACAACACAAAACATTAAGGAATAATCTTAAATAACAAAAAAAGTCTGAACGACCCCTTACCTCTCCTCCCTTCCCTCCATCACACAACAATAACTGCCACATGGGAGCTATGAAGCTCTCTTATTTATACCCATAAAACTCCTAAATGTATAAGTGAATCATACTTTTAGCCATTTGTATGTTCGAGACTCTTAAACAATAATATTAACCCAGATCTTAAACAATCATGAACGTTATAAAATATACAAGTGCATTTTAATGTTACTCAGGTAAAACTTCATCTATAGTTAGTTGCTGTATTAGGCTTAAAAGCCTATCGCCTACACGAGAGTCATTAAGGCTGCATGTCACCGGTACATCACTAAGGACGCCTTAATCCCAGCAATAAGTATTAAAATAATCTGTGGTATTGATTCAATACCACTCGTTCGTGGTATTGAATCAATAACAACACTGCGACAAGCCGAGGATTCGAACCCATGTATGTACACCTGAGACATCTGAAACACACTTGTGATACATCGGAAACACATGAAACACACTATATAAACACCTAAACCACACCTAAGACACATAAGATGCATGTTTAAGACACCTATGACCAGTTCGAGGGTGCTTCAACAGCTGCAATAGCCTAAGGCCCTTATTTCCTGTTGACCCTAGTCAACCAGGTTGTTTGTGTTGGCGGCCTGCAGGCCCATATAGCTATCACTTGTAGAAGGAAGCTGTCCAAATGAAATCAATCTTCAGTGATTTGATAAAGCTCTACACAGAGTGAAATGTTGCAACAATAAAAACTTGTTCTGCATCATTATTTTTTTCATTACTGTGGGCAGCATGTAGCTGTACGCGGTCAGTGTTTAATACACTTTATTCGTTGTATTCTCTTGAAAGGTGTAAAACAATGGGGTGACATTGTAAGATTCTAATTATGTTATTACTGCTTTATTGTACCAATTATTATTATTATTATATTTAAGGGAAAGCTGTAATATCATAGGGTACATACAGCGCCTGAGGAATGGGAAGCAATTATATTGACTCAAGTGGTGAGCAGCTCAAATTCCCTGGATGAAGAGCCCATTTACAAGCATCACGGCATCTCTCTTCAAGGTTGATGGTGCAGGAGTGTACACACAGGTACAAATCTCGAAACGGTGGAATTAAATGCTGATACTTTTTATAATAACATAATAGTAAGGCCTCACCTAGATTATGCAGCTCAGTTCTGGTCTCCGTATTACAAAATGGACATAAATTCGTTAGAAAACATTCAGCGTAGGATGACTAAATTAATACATAGCATTAGAAATCTTCCTTATGAAGAAAGATTGAAGACTCTTAAGTTACATTCACTTGTTAGACGAAGAATGAGGGGAGACCTGATCGAAGTGTATAAGTGGAAGATAGGTATTAATAAAGGGGATATTAATAAGGTCTTGAGGATGTCTCTCCAAGAGAGAACCCGCAGTAATGGATTTAAATTAGATAAGTTTAGATTTAGAAAGGACATAGGAAAGTATTGGTTTGGAAATAGGGTAGTTGATGAGTGGAACAGTCTACCTAGTTGGGTTATTGAGGCTGGGACTTTGGGTAGTTTCAAATCTAGGTTGGATAAGTACATGAGTGGGAGGGGTTGGATTTGAGTGGGACTTTCACATCAGAGCTTATTTCTTGGGTGGCATTGAAAATTGGGTTGGGCAAATGTTTTGTTAGTGGGATGAATTGTAAAGGACCTGCCTAGTATGGGCCAGCAGGCCTCCTGCAGTGTTCCTCCTTTCTTATGTTCTTATATATAATGATTGTATGAAACGAAGGATATAGAGGAACATATTAAGTTATTACATATATAACTGAAGCAAATATTTGGCAATTTTTATCCTTTTGTTACTTTTATTGCTGTTATTTTTAATATTACTATTAATAATTATAATAATAATGATAATAATAATATTATTATTACTACTAGTAGTAGTAGTAGTATCTCTCATTACATTAAAAAAAAGCTCTAAGCCGTGTGGGCTAGTTAGCATTGCACGGAGAAGGTAATCCGGAGGTCAAGTCTGTGAAGAAAGTCATATACAGGTGTTGTAATATTATATTTCCAGTAATTACTAAACCCGTATGGATCATACAACGCCGTAGTTGGTGTAATGCACACCAATCACATGACAGTGATAATAATTTCAATTCCATAAAATACAGTACAGCATACAATGGACATGGTTACATTTTGGTGATAGTGTACACCAGTGCATAGATATGTTCTGGTGGTGACGGTATAAAAAAACATTAGTTACGTGCTGGTGGTGACGGTATAAAAAACAGTAGTTACGTTCTGGTGGTGACAGTATAGAAAAACAGTAGTTACGTTCTGGTGGTGACAGTATAGAAAAACAGTAGTTACGTTCTGGTGGTGACAGTATAGAAAAAGAGTGGTTACGTTCTGGTATTGGCTGTGTACACTAAGTCTATAGCTACAGTGTGGTGGTGATAGTGTACACCTAGAGCGTATGAAGTAAAAATAGCTTTGTCCATGAATCACAGTGAATAACAGAGTTTTGCACGTGATACAAAATAAACAGTACTCAAGAGAGTGCCAAATACCAGACGGAAAATATTTCAAATGACGAGTCATGGAATTGCCAATTTTTAGAATATTAACAAAATTAATCAGTAGTTTACTTTGATAATTTGTTTAGAAAACGATAAAAGTTAAAGAGACTATAAAAGTAAATAACATGCATCAGTGAAGTGACTGGTGTCCACAAACCAGTGTGCACTGTATAGAAATAAATACGTGAGCAAATTTATAGAAAAGAAATGTGAAGAAAACTATAAACAGGAAGTTGGTGCAAGACTAAATACTGACACCACAAACAGTGTCGGGAGTACATGGTTGGCTCAGATGGTTGTGGCACCCCGAATCAATTTTGCTTTGGGACAAAAATTCTGATTAAAATAACATTATACAATTTTGTTATTTATTTCCTCCAATTTATTTTTTTAATACCTAAAAATGATTTATTTTTAAATTCAATTCAATAGACAAGTAGCATTTGTAATACACATACCTGTTAAAATTTTGACTTCGAATATTAAACTTTTAGGGTCTCAGCAGCTGCAAATATTTGGATTATTTGAACTGGATCTAAATCCTTGCCAATGGCATTTTCAGATGATAACGTTGCCAACCCATCCAACCAATATTGCTTTAAAGTGAGATAATTTTTAATTAATTTCGTGTGAAAATTTTTATTCTGCGCTTATCACAGATACTTTGATGTTACAATAATACTCAGCATCACCGATGCCGTAAACGATGCTACAAATTGTTTGAGCAAATGAACTGCAAGATTTTCGCTGCCTTCGAAATGATTTTGCAAACATTTTAATTCTCTTACTTTATGTGCCCTAAGTTTCTATGTAGAATTTCGAATGGGAAAATAATGTACCAGTATGGTGTCCAATGATGAAAAAATTAACTAATTAAGTATGGCTATAATGAAGAGCTCAAAACGAGCACGATACAGCATGTACGGAATACAGGGAGATAGTATCACATAACGCAAGGAACGGGTTAAAGATATGGGAATAATTATGTCCTGAGATCTGTCACCTGGTGAATGCAATAAGGCAAATGCAGCAAAGGACTGGAAAATGACAAGTGGATTACGATAATTTCCTGAAAAAGACAAGGAATGCCAATTTAATGGTTCTCTCACTACTTGAATATTTTGTGTTCACAGCTTCTACCAAGAATCAATAAAACACAAAGTAGTATTGGAAATGTCTCAAAACATTTGGATCATTCTCTCTAGACAGAAGAGAGAGAAAGAAGTACCTAATGAAATACTCATGAAAGATACTCGATGGCCTGGTTCCTAACCTGCACACTGTTATAACTTACTAGGGTGAATGATATGGAAGAATGTGTAGAATAAACCCAGTAAAGAGGAAGAAGTCATTTTTATAATTGGAGAATACTGTAACAATATCCGTAAGTTAAAATTCTTCAACCACTACATGCATATACCAGAAATACTGCCGGAACGAAGGCAAAAGTTTTTAAGAAGCTGGACAGCTTCCTGCTACACGTGCCGGCTCATTCAGGTTATGAAGGTTGTGGGGGCCTGCGGGCCGCTAGGACAACCAAGCTGGTTCACCAGGCACTCAACAGGGAAGCCTAGACTCAGACCGGGATGTGAAATTGGTCACAGGCATATTACAGGTATGTGGTAGTGACGGTGTACACACCATAAGCATAGCTATATTTTGGAAACGATGGTGCACATTAAGCGTAGTTATGCTGTGGTGATGATGGAGCACACCAAGGATGGGGATGATGTACACCAAGACGATGTACAACAAGAGTGTAATTACACTGTGGTGGTGACGGCGTACACCAAAGCAGTTAGGATGTAACGGTGACGGAGATCTCTGTCAAGGGATAATGTGAGTGGCTGGGTGACGCAGAAGAGAGGACATGGCCGCGCCCGGTAATTCAACACCGGCCCCAGTACCCCGGTTTATTTACACCCATGAGACCAAGTTTATTTGAACACTTATTATTTAATGATATATATACCTTCCCTATCAATCTGAAAGATAGTTTAAAGTAAGAGTTATTTATAAAATTCTGCTGGTCATTATTAAATGGTTGGATACTGTTTATTTTATCAAGGCTTCTCCAAACTTGATGAGACCCCACAGGGTTTTATGAGAACCCCAGCCATATTTGGCTGCTTCCCTAAGTACTATAGACTCAGGACAACAACCACAACAACTACAACCACATCAAAAACAACCACAAGGATGGAGACTTATATACCGGAGCCAGAGAAGTGCAGCAATTGAAGATATCGTCACTACCCACTAACGGAAGTAGGTCATGTGCAAGAGATGGGCCAGGGGTTAGTTAGTTTAATATGTTTATTATGCACCCCATACCCATCCTGTGGGCGGTAGTCAAAAGATTACAGAGGTCCATAATTGGTCCAGGGACTGGACTCCAAAGTTTTGATAGCTGAGCAAGTTACAGAAGTAATGAACTCACAATTTACAAAGGTAATGAACTCACAATTTACAAAGGTAATGAACTCCAAGTAGGTCTGGTCAGCAATAGAGCTGTAGATGATATTCTTTATATCAAGATTCCATGGTGTCAAAGTTTCAGACAAGCATCATTATATTAATGATATATAATACCATTAATAATGTGATAATACTTGTCATTATATTAATAGTATACAACACCATTAATGTTATGGTGTTTTTCATTACATTAATGGTATACGGTACAATTATTTAATGTAATGATACACAATATCATAAATTAATGCAATGATACTTGTATGACAAAGCAACACCGTGGAATCTTGATACAGAGGATATCGTATAAAACTTACTAACCTTTGAACCAATACTTTGACACGACCTCTTCTGCTATTGAGTCTCGTCCACCTGTGACGATATCTTCAATTGCGGCACCTCTCTTCCGGTTCCAGTATACAAGTCTTTATCTTCATGCATCCGCTTTAGATTCGTCAAAGTTAAGGGAATGAACACTTATCAAGGCTGAGGGACTGAACAACTCAAGATTATCTCCTCACTTTTGTCGTGTCTCCAGTATACAGTCTTTGCACTGGGTTTAAAAAAAAAAAAAGCCACTGGGTGGCGAAAAGTCTCATCAATAAAGGTACCCGGGTGTTGCACAAGTGTTAATATTCAATGGTACAAATGAATACACGTGGAAAAAGTAACTCAGGAGGAAAAAAAAGCACTATATTTCGGCCTCATAATTAGGCTCTCTTCAGCATGTTGAATATGTACAAAAAAGTGGTGGATCAAATCAAGCAGTGGGTCAACTGCGGTAAGGAGTTCATGTATATCGTGTAAATTCATGTGAGTTAAAACAAATTATTTAGCCATTGTCATAAAATTTAACCCTTGGATTTTTTCACTTCTACAGCAAGATGAAGGACGACTATCTGGCCCCCAGCGAACATATCCATAGTGAGTATTCCAGCCCGGGCCTACACCGACCTCCACTCTCTCCTCCCGACGCCTCAGCAACTCATTTAAGTAAAACAAGACTGTTTACATTTTTATCAAAACTAACAACCAATACAAATACATGGAATATCTGATACAACTCAACAGATGTGCCTATAGTCCCATATATGAATATGATAATTATGTAATAAATAATTTGAAACTTTACCTAAGTATTTCTACTCACACATTTCTTAACCCATCATTTTTGTGTTTTCTGAAAATATGTATAAATGAACGTAAGAAATGAGGAACGTGTTATTAATAACTTATTATAGTATTCATGTTTTGAAGGACTGTATTAGCCCTTCAAAAACATTAATAAACATCAAAATGCTTTACAAGGGTAAAGTTGTATGTGTTCTCTTTAAATGAGTGACTTGCCTGTTAGATATTGTGGCAAGAGGAGGTTTTAAGAGGAGGCGATACATTATGACACTTAGCTGTTGGCGGCCCCGGCGTCGACCACGGAAACAACTCAGTCCGTGTCACTGCCCCAGGATAAATAAACAAACATTCAGATGGCACTGGATATCTTTGCTTTTCTTTCTCTTCTTTCGCCTCAATTTCTCTCTCTCTCTCTTTTTTACACAGGGTTTGACAAAGTTAGGTTAAGGGTCCCTAGCTTTATTGACAAGCTATTTACAGGTAAAGAATTCCCAACTTTATTGACAAGCTAAGAGCTGTTACCTACATCAGCTCATTTGAAAGCATTTTTATTGTTATGAAACATACAGGTAGGGAACAGGATGAAGTTGGAGCCATCTGTGGACCAGCATTTTCATTTGATCAACTGACTATTTCGCTGACATCATAACACTGTACGAATGTGTTCCAGACTTGAGTCATCCTGGGGATAAATAATCTCAGATGAAGTGATGTTCTGGATAAGGGTACAGCCAGAGTGAAGTTGCTGCTTTCTGCCAGTCTTGTGGTACAGAAGCTGGCTTCTCGCTGTCCTCGAAGTGGATCCAAGTGTGGTACTTTGACAATATTGACCTTGTACATAACAGTAAGGCCACCCACATCCCTCGTGTGTTGAAGGCTGCTGAAATGACAGATCTCTCTCTCTCCTCTCTCTCTCTCTCTCTCTCTCTCTCTCTCTCTCTCTCTCTAGCTCCACATCACACACACTATGCACCCCATGCACTTGGCTACTGGTAATGTCCTTGATTGTGGTGGAAGTGGAGGTAGATACTTGGAATGAGGTATTGGAAAAGATGTTGGAAACGTGTTTGGCAATGGAGTTGGTGGGGAGGACTATGTCTCTTCTCTCCGCAGTGTCTTCTCTATGTGTATTGAAGATGTTATATGCCCGGCGTCTGCAGTCTCTAATGAAGTGCCGAAGATAGTGAAGTTTAGAAAATACTTGTTCAATTAGCGAGCATTCTTCCTCAAGGAACTCATTGTTGCAGATTCGGAGCGCACGCAGGAAAAGGCGTGCACTACAGCAGACCAACAGACCAGCTGCAGTGCTCCACTATTCTAACTTTTTTTATTCTCATGTAGATTTTCTAATAAAAACCCTACAAATCAGTCCTCTTACTGCTCAAATAGATTTTTCTAACAAATGCCCTACAATGTAATTTTCGACTACTCATGTTGGTTTTTTAACAAATTCTTTACGAAGTATTATTCGGCTACTCATGTTGGTTTTCTAATAAATGCTTCACTAAGCAGTCCTAGACAACATGGAGGGTGTTACGCCAAATGGTCCGAACTAAGCATTTCCTGTTCACTCAACCATTCCTACTCATGAAAACAGAAAAAAGTTGCACATAAAACTTTTATTGAGACGTTTCGTTTTATCAAGACATGACTCGAGCGAAACACTGTCCTAATAAAACTTTTTCTGCAACCAGTATCTTTGTCTTTATAACTTTGTCTTTAAAACTATTTCCCTTTCATGGGGGATGATGATGTTAGGAACGCCTTATATGTGTTCTGGCTTGCTGTCAGAGGCTCTGGTCTGTTTCAACTATATGCTAACTAAGGAGAGAGGAGAGATGGAGTACAAGGGACAAAGGTGGTTGTAGGAGTGCGACAGAGATCAGTAAGAGCCGTGGCAGGTTAAACCACGGAACGGGTGGGTTTGAACCCATGGAGAGTGAGTCCTTAAACTCCAAGCCAGTGCTTAAGTCACTCGGCCGAGTGGCTTACGCACTGACATTTTGTTTTACGACTCACTCGCCATGGGTTCAAATCCCACCCGTTCTGTGGTTTGTTTGTAATCGTGTTATTACGATTTCTTGAGTCATGATACAGGCTGGTTGCCAGGCAAGCACCAGACAAGCATGGCTCAGGGCCGGGCTGCAGGAGTAGGAAAACTCGAAAAACATCAAAGGCATAAACTTATATCAAAGGTAGATAAAAATTAAATTTGTATTTTTTGAGTGCATAGTGGCATTAATGAAGTGTACAACTTTGTGAAAGCATATAATTAAGAAAATATAAATAAGGTTCTTAAAATAACAATTCAAAAGAGATCGAAACAAAGGGTTAAAATTAGAAAAGTTTAAAGTCAGAAAACAAATAGATAAGCGCTAATTGGAAAATAGAGTTACATGTCATAAACCATACCCCGGCCGGGATTGAACCCGCGGTCAGAGAGTCTCAAAACTCCAGCAATCGTGTCATTACGATTTCGTGAGTCACGTTAGAGTTACATGTGTTCGGAATAGGTTAGCATAAGCATTACTGAAGTAAATAAACTAGATATTTGTGTGGGTGATATGGCACAACACTTACGATAATCGCTGTATATAAACAGGGTCTGCCTATCTTGACAATATTTCTCATACTGCTACTCTTTCTTTTATTTCTTGGACATCTACTCTTTGTATTGTTTCTCATTCATCTACTCTTTGTATAAATGCTCACACATCTACTCTTTGCATTATTTATCACACATTTATTCTTTGTATTATTTCTTATACATCTACTCTTTGTATTTTTACTCATACATCTAATCTTTGTATAATTTCTCATACATCTATTCTTGGTATTATTTCTCATACATCTATTCTTGGTATTATTTCTCATGCATCTATTCTTTGCATTATCTCTCACGCATCCATTGTATACAAAACCCAGGAGGATCATTAAATAGAACGCAATGAACACGTGAATGACCTGGGAGTAAATAAATAGGTTAACCTTTCTTTCAAACACAATAAGGCAATGTCACGAGATTTAGAAAAACGACTAGATGGATAATGAGAACTTTGAAAACAAGGGAAATAGTATCAATTGTGACATTTTTCAAATCGCTTCTGCTCTCTTGTTTAGAGTATTGGCCAGCGTCGACGGCCCCGTTCAGGATAAGAGGAGATATCATAAATGGAACAAACACCAGTTATTTAAATTACTGGGAATGCCTCTAAGTCCTAAATATGTACTCGCTGGATCGGAGGAGAGAAACATAATACATCCGTTAAAAGTACTTTAGGGCCTAGTTCCATATCTGGAGTGAAAGATATGAAAGGAAGTGAAAAATAAACCCAGTGAAAAACAGGGGCACCGTGGGCACAACAGGAGAACGTTGTCAATATCCGCGGACCCAGACTATTCAACATCTTACCAGAAGATATCAGAAACACTGCTGGGGCAAGTGTAAAAGTATTCAAGAGAAAACTGGACAAGTATCGCCACAAGTGCTAGATCAACCAGGCTGTGATAGATATACGGACCAACAGCCTCGTTGACCAAGCGAGCACCAGAAAAGCCTAGCCCAGGACCGGGTTCCGAAAGTATAAATACAAGCTCTCGAAACTCAAAAGCATACTATCTTTGTTATATTTCTCATCTACACTTCTTATACCTCAACCTTAATGCTGTTATTACTCTTTTTCTTTATCTGTTTTTATTTTAGTTTCTACAGTTTTCTTTATTGTAAAGTTTTTATCTGGTGGGGTGTTGAGACTAGCTCTGAGCAGGGTTGTGTGTGTGTTCCCCATACAGGCTACGGTGGAGGCGAGCTGGCAGATGTCATCAAGAGGGAAGACGAAGCCTACCACTACGCAACCCCCACACCACACCCTAACCACCATTATAGGTAGCTATAGCACACCATCTACCATTATTGTTAAGTATCTTAATATGTAATACCAACTACCATTACAGGTAACCATAGTCACTGTCGCAACTACCATTACATGCCGACACATGCAGCCCCTGGGATGGATTCATGGAATTCTTTATTTTCAATGAAGTGCAAAATTCCACTTGCATGTATTCTAGAGTCTAGATCTAGGTGAAATCTTAAAAGTTCTAAAAATGCAGACATAGCTCCTCTGCACCCTGGGCGTAGTAAAACTTAGACAAAATTACCGGCAAGTAGCATTAACATCACACATTATTAAAGCCTTTATTTAATACGATAGTGAGTCACCAAATTACAAACCTATAGTAAAGTACAACCCAAATCATCATGGATTTAGAGCAAGAAGATTATGCCTGTCATAAATGCTAAACCAACGCGACAAGTTCACGGAGGCTCTGGATAAATATCAAAGCAGATGTGGTCTGTACGGACCTCGCAAAGGCATTTTACATATGCCATCATGGAATGATAGTCTATTAAACAAGATCAAATATAAAATGAAAACTAAGCAGTTGGATATTAAATTTTCTGATGAATAAAACACAAAGAGCAGTGGTAAATAAGGAATAATCTACTCTTAACTAATTAGGTTAAAATATTCAGTATCCCAACGCATGGTACTGGCACTTTTATTTTTTTTTTAATTACCATAACAGACACAGATAAAAACACTATAGCCACAGTTTCACATCAGTCTTGGAAGATGATACTAAAATAAGTATATAAGATATAAGCAGACTTTCAATGGGCGGTAGAAAATAACTTGATTTTTAATGGTGACAATGCCAATTGTTCAGAAGTGAAAAGAATGAAGAACTCAAAAGCGGCAATGTATACAAAACACAAGAGGACCAACTGATAGAATGAAAGGAACAAATGAAAGAGCCTGAATATAATGTCAGCTGACGTATCATTTAAAGAACACAATATGACAAATGTTGCAAAAACCATGAAAATGACAGGGTGGACAATGACAACTTTCATGGCAAGACAAATACTACCAATGGTGACATTTCAAATCACTTACGTTATCTCGCTTAAAATACCGATCAGCGTCGACGGTTTTGTTCAGGGCAGGAGAGATCTGAGTTGAAACAGATACAAACTTCGTTTAAAGTTAATAAAGCATTTAAACTTCTAAGAACGCCTCTAAGTACTTAAAACTTACTCTCTGCAGTGGTAGAGAGAAATACCTAGTATCTATTGTGAGCTTACACACTTCCATAACAAAGTACTAAAGTGAGAGACGGGAGGTGTAAAATAGACCTAGTGAAAAGCAGGGGGTACCACTGGCATAATAACAGTAAAACTCTCGAAATCAGTCGCAGATATATCACACACAGGAATACATATAGGTATCATAACTATCACACTAACCACCATTACGAGTGAGTAACCTCACCAACTGGTATTACGGGTAACCACTGTATCTTTCCCATATCACAACAAAAAACTATCGTTATAGCAAACTTTCATCACCATCATGCCTTATTACAATCGCCACTATGGAAAGCTAAACTTGTGATATACTTGGTCATAGAGCTTTATATCACTTGATACATGAACACTTACTCAAGAGTAGAAATTTGCATGTCGCACAACTCTGTGCAAGAAACAAAATATTGCTTCCTTGATGCTGACAGTTTAGTTTAATTTCAGTTACTGTAATTATCTCATGGCAACCATCACTTGAGATCAACTAGTGCAACTCTAGTTTTCATAAATGTTTATTGATGAGCTTTATTGTACCTATCAGCTTATTTGCCAATCCTATTACACTTATGCAATATTATTTTATATATTTTAAATGGATATGGATTATTTATATGTGTATCTTTAAAATGTTTATATACCATCATGTGATATATATTTGAACGTTGAATGCTTTATGGAAAAGGTAGCCATTTGTACACATATTGTTTGTGGTACAGTAATTTGTGTATTTAATTGCATTTTCTCTCTCCTTGTCGAATGGCATGACGTTGATACTCCGCTTTCTACCACTGTATCAAGACCGGACATGTACCCAAAACTCATGCACATGCCCACCACTGACCCAGAGCATCATGCCTCCGTCAAAACCTACGATCAAATCAATTCCACCAGCACCCCGCATGTCTTCGACGCACCCAAAATGTATGATAGTAAACTCTACGACACTTCAAAAGCCTACGACAAGCTCTACGGGGGAAAGGAGTACGAGAAAATGTCCTTAGACCAGATGGAAAACACAACCTACGACAGTCACGATGTCAAATCATACGACAAAATGTATGCCACTAAAATCCACTTGGAGTCGCAAATAGATGATGGGTCATACGAGAAATGCTATGAGAAAACTTACAAGACTCTCGAAACGTCGGACCCGACGTCTTACGAGAGACAATACGACTCCTCAAAGGTGATCGAGCCGGTGGACTCGACCACATACGAGAAGACTGTGCAATCGCTGGACACACCTTCATCCATCCCAGAAACCCCAGAAAAATCTCCATCACGCGGATCCAACGGCAGTAAAAAGGTAAAATCCTAAGCATTTCTCAAAAACACGTTTCAACTGCTATAACTTAGCATTCTTAATTTGTTGCAGTCTTAGTAGTTCAACTGTGTGAGACTGTTCATCCAAACAGGCTCCTGAGACTGATTTTGCCATTACAGTCTTTGTTGCGTTCTTTTTTTTTTCATTTTAGGTGCCTTAGATTGAAGTCTCCAAGCAATAGTAAAATTGGAGCTGGGTTTGATATGTCCTCAAGATAGTGCTCAATTTTAATAGTCTTTGAACTGTTTTAAAGTTGCATCTGGTGGGCTATATACAATTACAATTGCTAGTTTTTTATTTTGAATTTTAACCACCAGAGCTTCAACCACATCATTTGTGGTATTAACTCGGTGCATATGAGCGACTCTTTAGCATACAGACCATCTCCCCTCCTTGTTTGTTTTTCCAGTCACACCTGAGTAGATTGTACCGAGGAGCCCAAATTTCGTTGTCTAAGTAGTTTTTACATAGGTTTCCATAAACACAGCAAACATTGCATTGGACTCAGTGAGAAGACCACTGATAAATTGTATTTTGTTGTTGTTACTCGGTTTAAGACCTTGAATGCTTGCAAAAACAAATGATGTTATACGTTATTTGTCACTGTGCTGAGGGCCTTTTTCTTGGATTTAATATGTATGGCTCCAGTGAGCCCGCCAATGACTTTCTTTTCAGTACAGGATGTTCCTGGGTGGCGATATATTCTTACCACTTGTTGCCATTCTATTCTGTTTCCTGGTACTAGAAAATCACTGCTGCCAACATGGTTTGAATTTCTATGAACATTTGTATGTTCATATTACCTTACAGTCTTCGTTTCCTTCACACAGAATGCTGAGTAGTTTGTATAAAAGTAGTGACCCTTGTATAGAGTCATGACACAATGACGGGTGGAAGTATGTGCAAGTCTTGAAATGACATACTCCTTTATTCAAGAGTATGGCATTTCCTTGGGTTGTCATATTTACACATACCATTTCTTTTTGCAGCTGGTCTACATTTGCAAATTAACCAGCAGTAGTGCCGACACTTTTTTTTTTTACGATATCCCTGTTTTATTGAGTCCGGGTTGGGGACCACTTCGTTTACAATGATTGTAACTGACTTCTGTGCTACTAAATATATAATGGAGCTTGTAGTGGGGTTTGTAGCCAAATCAATACTAAGACTGGAGGCTGTGGGGAAGGGGGTTTTATTGTTCTGGTTACATGTACCTTTTCCAGCGAGTCTACACTCATATCCGAGTCACTTGCTGAAATTTAAATGTTTTGGATATTATCAATAGCCTCTCATTCACATTCCCGCTCTGAGGGAGCTGTCCCGTGGTTCTGTTGGTTCCCAAGTCCTATAGCTGGTTTATTCTCCTATGCTTTATATATCTCGGGTAGACTATCCTCCTGATTACTGCTATTCAGTACCCTCCTTAGTACATTCCTGAATCCTCTCCAAAGCCCCATATCCTTGTTGCAATCTCAGAATCACGCTAATAAATAAAACTAAAGATTATGCTAATTTCACATTATATACAAACTTAAGACCTATCAAAACAAAATATTTATTTTTATAGTAATAATGCAATATTAATAAAAAATAATTTTTTACGTAGTAAAAACTCATCTACAATTACAAAAAGATATCTTTAGTCAAGGATATATACACCAAGAGGCGTGCATCTCTCAGTGTACATACACAGAGTTTAATTTAACCCTTATTTTAAGAACTGTATAATCTTAATTGGTGATTGGTGGTTTACAGGTTAGAAAGAACGTTAATGACCATATAACACTCACACTGGGAAATAAACAAAAACTTCTTGTACAGAAACTTATTGTTCCTGGTTTATATCTTCCAGGAAGAGAACACGAGAGACACAAGTGACTCTGATCCCAACAAGAAACCTCCGTACTCCTACGTCGCCCTCATCGCTATGGCCATCAAGGAAAGCCCGGAGAGAAAACTACAGGTGAGCAGAAACAGGAAGGAAGGAAAGAAGGAAGGCAAGTAAAGGGAGGGAGGGGGTTAAAGGAGGGAGAAGAATGAAGGTGAAGGGAAGACGGATATAGGTAAAGAGAAGGATGAAGGTGAAAGGAAGAAGGATGGAAGTGAAAGAAGAAGGGAGTAAGAAGGCGAAGGGAAAGAAAAGACGGATATGAATGGAAGAAGAAAATGAAGGTGAAGACTGGAAAGGTAAAAAGGGAAGAAGATAAATAGAGAAAGGGGGAGAGGAAGGAAAGGAGGAGGTAAAAGAGAAAAGAAGGAGAAGGAAGGGTAGAAGGAAAGAAAGGACGGAGGAAGCAAGGCAGTTAAGAATAAAAGAAAAAGCGGTGGGAGGAAAAACAGTTGAGAGGATGGAAATGGCGAAGGAAAAATGGAAGGCAGTCAACTGAGAAAGACAAAAGAACTAATGGTGAAAGAACAGATGATGCTGAAGCCACATGATACAACTCGATCGCACATCACACGTTATACATTTTCGTCAAGACGACAACGTTTTATTTGTACAACATTTTTTTTTTCAAGTCGGTAGAGATAGCTGAGGAGAGCATCGTAAAAAGGCAGAAGGAAGAGTCAGATGTGGCAGTTAGGTGCGGTACAAGTAGAAAGATTCAGTATGATGGTAATGTATTACCTGAGGCTTGGCCAACTGAAAACTTCCTTTCTTTCGAAAAATAGCGCTGGAATTTTTTTTTTTACCCAGATCTATTTTACAGGCTAAGAGTTTATTTCAAAGTTCAGACTTATCTAAGGTATACTATCACCCCCTGGGATACGACCCACAACAGTCGACTAGCATCCAGGTACCTATTTACTGCTAGATGAACAGGCGCAGCAGAGGTAAGGAATCATGCCCAACGTTTCCACTCGTGCCGGTAATCGAACCATGGACACTCAGCATGTGAGATGAGTGCGATACCCCGTCATTAGGGCTGTTTTTAAATACTGTCTTTAATTTATCATCCTTTTTTAATGATTTCACCAAGTTCTGTCCGAACCAGAGCGCTCAGCTGCATGGATTTAGAGAGTAAACGTAAAGTAAAATAAGTCACAATAATGTGACTAAAACAAAATGACAATTAACCCACAATTCTGAGAAGAAACTGTTGACGATGTTTCGGTCCTTCTTGGTCTACTCGCGGTTAAGGACGTACCGAAACGTCGTATAAAGTTTCTCACTTATTCGAATTATTCTTTCACACTACAAAGGGAACAAACAGACACGCACACACCAGGTTGTATGTACACACAAGCACTCGCACACTCTCCAAAACTTCAGTAAATATGAATTTATTTGCTGCACTGATTACAATGTTTATGAGAGCAACACACCAAAGTTTCACAAGAAGAAAAAATTCAATACAAAATCTTAAAAAATCAAACGTGTACAAGGCACATTCGAGTACGAAACATAGGTCATATGAAACTCGGGAGAGAAAGAGAATGATGAGAGTGTGTAAATAATAAACAGAGATAGCGTAAGAATCTAAAGTGGAGTATTTGAGAGAATTTCAAGTGCGAGATGACAGTTACGAAGAGGTCGGAATTCTGGACTAAAGATAAAGGTGACTTCAGCATTTGATGTAGCACTAACAACAACACTAATAACCTGATTATGCAATGCAAGATGCTAATGTTGTTCGGAAGACGAGAGGATTTAGATAGAAAATATGCGCTGTAGTCCCAGCAATATTAAATAACAATGTTGTGTGTGTGTGTGTGTGTGTGTGTGTGTGTGTGTGTGTGTGTGTGTGTGTGTGTGTGTGTGTGTGTGTGTATGTGTGTATGTGTGTATGTGTATGTGTGTGTGTGTGTGTGTGTGTGTGTGTGTGTGTGTGTGTGTGTGTGTGTGTGTGTGTGTGTGTGTGTGTGTGTGTGTGTGTGTGTGTGTGTGTGTTATAACTGCGTAAATTAATCTATCGAAAAATTAACATTTAATTTACTGTAAGTAACACTAAGTAATACGCGTCATTTAAACATATTAAACTACTGTATTCTTAACAATATTTTTAGGAAATTTAGAATAAGCCAGAATCAGGTCACCTGAAGATTCGCTTTATTTTGAAGGAAAACTAACCTAACCTCACTTTGCTATAACTTATGTAACATAAAGCTATTTAATTTACATGACCTATATAATAATTTTCATAATTATGTCTCAGTGTTTTACTCTGGGAGAAAGGAGAGGTAAAATCTTTATATGGCCCCAAGTTTCTTATATGTTACTTGATTTTTCCCGATGAAGGAGATATACACCGAGAGGTGACTCACGAAATCGTAATGACACGATTGCAAACAAACCATACCACGGGCGGGGTTTTTTTTCACCGAGAGGTGTTTATCTCAATCTATGTACACCGAAAGTTTGATCACTATTTTAGAGATTAAAGTACTCTTGGCTCGTGGTGAGTAGATTGCATGCAGTCTTAATGACCCTTGATAGGTTTTAAACACAATTAACCAACTAACCAACTTTTACATTATATAACTGCACAGGATATTTATACACTGAAATACAATCTCTTAACGGTGCCTTTCTCAGCTGAGTGAAATCTACCAATGGATCGCCACAAAATTTCCCTTCTACGCCCAGCAAAACGCCAAGGAGAAGCAGGGATGGAAGAATTCCATCCGCCATAACCTGAGCCTCAACGAATGTTTCGTGAAGACCCCGCGGGAGGGGGGCGGAGGCGGTGGCAAGGGCAACTACTGGACGCTAGGTAGGTCCTTATGATCTACTTTTGAATACTATATTTTAGCAGCTGTTAAGTTAAAAACAGATTTTGGTTGCCACTGTGTGGGAATGGGAGGTAGGAGGCATATTTCAATAACTACAAGTTAGCAGATAGATATCAATAATTGTAAGGTAACAAAGTAGACGCTGACTCTAAATAAGTGCAAGGTAGGTGTTAATTGCAATGTGGAACCTAGCTGTCAATAATTCCAAAGTACGTAGGTGCCAGTCATTAATGAGTCGCGGTATATATTAAAAACACTGAAGATGGTTTAATAAGGAAGATAATAGACCTCGCGACTAACCAGAGGAATTCTGTTACCCTATAAACTTATAATGCAAACTGGACTATGTTTCGGTCCGCTCAATTTGCAGGTTGTTTATTAATTGTTCCAGCCACGTTATCGTGATTTATTTTACTCCTATGACGTTGTTTTCTTGCTCCACACAGATCCAATGCACGAAGACATGTTCGAGCACGGTAACTACAAGCGCCGACGGAGGATGAAAAGGCCCAATATGTACCGACACGCCTACGCTTACCCAGACTACCTAGGTCTCACCTCCAGAGCCTTCTTTCCAACCTCTCCGTGAGTACTGCTAATTAGTTTAAGGCGGTATGCTCACTTATGGGACATCCGTGACACACCTGTTATCATTTTCAAGGGTTCTTCGTCTCTAGCTGCCAAGCCTGAAGACATATTTTCTTGTTAACTGTGTGGTTAATTAACCAGGCTGTTTGCTGCTAACAGCCTTCACGCCTACAAAATCCTCACAATCTGCCCCTCGGAGCATTGTTTAATCCTCCCACTCTGGTATATCTGCTGCCTTATTATATATTCAGGTCTGCCGTACGTGAGGTTTCAATTCGGATATAGTACCTAAGTGTTGTGCTCTATCATAGACAAGTTTTTCATTCTGCACTGAGAAACCTAGGCGTTATATAAGTCGCAAGTACTGAGGGATTCTTCATATGCTATATACTGTGAGTATTATGTCAGCCACAAGTGCATAAAACTTCTTCATATGTCATGTGCTGTGAATGTTTTGTTACCTGCAAATGCTTAAGTGTTCTGCCTATCATGTCATATACTATTTTTCATGACTCAGGAAATTAAGTAGTGTTCTAGTTTCGTATAGTTTTGTGTGCTGCTGGCCATATTTGTCTTTGCAACCCTTATGTAAAGTATTTTCCGCTACGTATGTGTGTGTACTCACCCACCTATTTGTACTCACCTATTTGTGGTTGCAGGGGTCGAGTCTTAGCTCCTGGCCCCGCCTCTTCACCGGTTGCTACTGGGCCCTCTCTCTCCCCGCTCCATGAGCTTTATCAAACCTCGTCTTAAAACTGTGTATGGTTCCTGCCTCCACTACGTCATTTTCTAGGCTATTCCACTGCCTTACAACTCTATGACTGAAGAAATACTTCCTACTATCTGACTCATTTGTGTCTTCAACTTCCAATTGTGGCCTCTTGTTTCTGTGTCCCCTCCCTGGAACATCCTGTCTTTGTCCACCTTGTCTATTCCACGCAGTATTTTATATGTCGTTATGTCTCCCCTGACCCTCCTGTCCTCCAGTGTCGTCAGGCCGATTTCCCTTAATCTTTCTTCATAGGACATTCCCCTTAGCTCTGGAACTAACCTTGTCGCAAACCTTTGTACTTTCTCTAGTTTCTTGACGTGCTTTATCAAGTGCGGGTTCCAAACAGGTGCTGCATACTCCAGTATGGGCCTGACATACACGGTGTACAGTGTCTTGAATGATTCCTTATTAAGGTATCGGAATGCTGTTCTCAGGTGTGTGTGTGTGTGTGTGTGTGTGTTAGTTACCATTTGGTCCTAGACACATGTCGATTAGACACTAGGTCTGTTGTATGTGCATGCGTGTGTGTGTGTGTGTGTATGTGTGTGTGTACTCACCTATTTGTGGTTGCAGGGGTCGAGTCTTAGCTCCTGGCCCCGCCTCTTCACCGGTTACTGTGTGTGTGTTACCATTTGGTCCTAGGCACTTCACCGGTTACTGTGTGTGTTACCATTTGGTCCTAGGCACATGTCGATTAGACACTAGGCCTGTGGTATGTACATGCGTGTGTGTTAGTTACCATTTGGTCCTAGGCACATGTCGATTAGACACTAGGCCTGTTTGTGTGTGTGTGTGTGTGTGTGTGTGTGTGTGTGTGTGTGTGTGTGTGTGTGTGTGTGTGTGTGTGTGTGTGTGTGTGTGTGTGTGTGTGTGTGTGTGTGTGTGTGTGTGTGTGTGTGTGTGTGTGTGTGTGAAAACGGAAAACTGCAATAAACAGTTGCAACCTGTCCATGGATTGCAGAGGATCGAAACGCTGGCAAGAATTTACAAGCTCGCTGCGTGTGTATGTCTGTCCGTGTTTGTACTCGCCTAATTGTGGTTGCAGGGGTCGATACTCAGCTCCTGGCCCCGCCTCTTCACTGAGTGCTACTAGGTCCTCTCTCTCCCTTGCTCCATGAGCTTTATCATGCCTCATCTTAAAGCGATGTATGGTTCCTGCCTCCCCTACCTCACTTGCTAGGCTATTCCACTTCCTGAATACTCTATGACTGAAGAAATACTTCGCAACATCCCTTTGGCTCATTTGGGTCTTCAGCTTCCAATTGTGACCCCTGTTTCTGTGTCCCCTCTCTGGAACATCCTGTTTCTCTCCACCTTGTCTATCCCACGCAGTATTTTGTAAGTCGTTATCATGTCTCCCCTAACCCTCCTGTCCTCCAGTGTCGTCAGGCCGATTTCCCTTAACCTTTCTTCATAGGACATTCCCCTTAGCTCTGGAACTAACCTTGACGTGCTTGATCAAGTGTGGGTTCCAAACACGTGCTGCATACTCCAGTATGGGCCTCACGTACACGGTGTACAGTGACTTGAACGGTTCCTTACTGAGGGATCGGAACTGTGTGTGTGTGTGTTAGTTACCATTTGGTCCAAGGCACATGTCGATTAGACACTAGGCCTGTTGTACGTGCATGCATGTGTGTGTGTGTGTGTGTGTGTGTGTGTACTCACCTAGTTATACTCACCTAGTTGAGGTTGCGGGGGTCGAGTCCGAGCTCCTGGCCCCGCCTCTTCACTGATCGCTACTAGGTCACTCTCCCTGAGCCGTGAGCTTTATCATACCTCTGCTTAAAGCTATGTATGGATCCTGCCTCCACTACATCGCTTCCCAAACTATTCCACTTACTGACTACTCTGTGGCTGAAGAAATACTTCCTAACATCCCTGTGATTCATCTGTGTCTTCAGCTTCCAACTGTGCCCCCTTGTTACTGTGTCCAATCTCTGGAACATCCTGTCTTTGTCCACCTTGTCAATTCCTCTCAGTATTTTGTATGTCGTTATCATGTCCCCCCTATCTCTCCTGTCCTCCAGTGTCGTCAGGTTGATTTCCCTTAACCTCTCCTCGCAGGACATACCTCTTAGCTCTGGGACTAGTCTTGTTGCAAACCTTTGCACTTTCTCTAGTTTCTTCACGTGCTTGGCTAGGTGTGGGTTCCAAACTGGTGCCGCATACTCCAATATGGGCTTAACGTACACAGTGTACAGGGTCCTGAATGATTCCTTATTAAGATGTCGGAATGCTGTTCTGAGGTTTGCTAGGCGCCCATATGCTGCAGCAGTTATTTGGTTGATGTGCGCTTCAGGAGATGTGCCTGGTGTTATACTCACCCCAAGATCTTTTTCCTTGAGTGAGGTTTGTAGTCTCTGACCCCCTAGACTGTACTCCGTCTGCGGCCTTCTTTGCCCTTCCCCAATCTTCATGACTTTGCACTTGGTGGGATTGAACTCCAGGAGCCAATTGCTGGACCAGGTCTGCAGCCTGTCCAGATCCCTTTGTAGTTCTGCCTGGTCTTCGATCGAGTGAATTCTTCTAATCAACTTCACGTCATCTGCAAACAGGGACACCTCAGAGTCTATTCCTTCCGTCATGTCGTTCACAAATACCAGAAACAGCACTGGTCCTAGGACTGACCCCTGCGGGACCCCGCTGGTCACAGGTGCCCACTCTGACACCTCGCCACGTACCATGACTCGCTGCTGTCTTCCTGACAAGTATTCCCTGATCCATTGTAGTGCCTTCCCTGTTATCCCTGCTTGGTCCTCCAGTTTTTGCACCAATCTCTTGTGTGGAACTGTGTCAAACGCCTTCTTGCAGTCCAAGAAAATACAATCCACCCACCCCTCTCTCTCTTGTCTTACTGCTGTCACCATGTCATAGAACTCCAGTAGGTTTGTGACACAGGATTTCCCGTCCCTGAAACCATGTTGGCTGCTGTTGATGAGATCGTTCCTTTCTAGGTGTTCCACCACTCTTCTCCTGATAATCTTCTCCATGATTTTGTATACTATACATGTCAGTGACACTGGTCTGTAGTTTAATGCTTCATGTCTGTCTCCTTTTTTAAAGATTGGGACTACATTTGCTGTCTTCCATGCCTCAGGCAATCTCCCTGTTTCGATAGATGTATTGAATATTGTTGTTAGGGGTACACATAGCGCCTCTGCTCCCTCTCTCAATACCCATGGGGAGATGTTATCTGGCCCCATTGCCTTTGAGGTATCTAGCTCACTCAGAAGCCTCTTCACTTCTTCCTCGGTTGTGTGCACTGTGTCCAGCACTTGGTGGTGTGCCCCACCTCTCCGTCTTTCTGGAGTCCCTTCTGTCTCCTCTGTGAACACTTCTTTGAATCTCTTGTTGAGTTCTTCACATACTTCACGGTCATTTCTTGTTGTCTCTCCTCCTTCCTTCCTTAGCCTGATTACCTGGTCCTTGACTGTTGTTTTCCTCCTGATGTGGCTGTACAACAGTTTCGGGTCAGATTTGGCTTTCGCTGCTATGTCATTTTCATATTGTCTTTGGGCCTCCCTTCTTATCTGTGCATATTCGTTTCTGGCTCTACGACTGTTCTCCTTATTCTCCTGGGTCCTTTGCCTTCTATATTTCTTCCATTCCCTAGCACACTTGGTTTTTGCCTCCCTGCACCTTTGGGTAAACCATGGGCTCATCCTGGCTTTTTCATTATTCCTGTTACCCTTGGGTACAAACCTCTCCTCAGCCTCCTTGCATTTTGTTGCTACATATTCCATCATCTCATTAACTGGCTTCCCTGCCAGTTCTCTGTCCCACTGAACCCCGTTCAGGTAGTTCCTCATTCCTGTGTAGTCCCCTTTCTTGTAGTTTGGCTTCATTCGTCCTGGCCTTCCTGCTTCTCCCTCCACTTGTAGCTCTACTGTGTATTCGAAGCTTAAAACCACATGGTCACTGGCCCCAAGGGGTCTTTCATATGTGATGTCCTCGATATCTGCACTACTCAAGGTGAATACTAAGTCCAGCCTTGCCGGTTCATCCTCTCCTCTCTCTCTTGTAGTGTCCCTTACGTGTTGGCACATGAAGTTGTGTGTGTGTCTTTGTGTGTGTCTCTCTCTGTGTGTGTATGTGTGTATCTGTGTGTGTGTGTGTGTGTGTGTGTGTGTGTGTGTGTGTGTGTGTGTTAGTTACCATTTGGTCCTAGTCACATGTCGATTAGACACTAGGCCTGTTGTATGTGCATGCGTGTGTATGTGTTAGTTAGTTACCATTCTGTCCTAGGCACATGTCGATTAGACACTTGGCCTGTTGTAAATAAGTGTGTGCGTGCGTGCGTGAGTGTGTGTGTGTGTGTGTGTGTGTGTGTGTGTGTGTGTGTGTGTGTGTGTGTGTGTGTGTGTGTGTGTGTGTGTGTGTGTGTGTGTGTGTGTGTGTGTGTGTGTGTGTGTGTATGTGTGTGTGTGTGTGTGTGTATGTGTGTGTGTGTGTGTGTGTAAATGTGTATATGTAAATGTGTATATGTCAATGTGTGTGTAAATGTGTGTAAATGTGTGTGTGTGTGTGTGTGTGTGTGTGTGTGTGTGTGTGTGTGTTAGTTACCATTTGGTCCTAGGCGCATGTCGATTAGACACTAGGCCTGTTGTATGTGCATGCGTGTGTATGTGTGTGTGTGTGTGTGTGTGTGTGTGTGTGTGTGTGTGTGTGTGTGTGTGTGTGTGTGTGTGTGTGTGTGTGTGTGTGTGTGTGTGTGTGTGCGTGCGTGTGTGCGTGCGCTTTTGTTTTTTCCCTCTCTACTATGAAGTGCATGCAGTAAGTGAGGAAGGGAGGCTGGCTGTGATCACCTGGGAATGACTCACAGCACTGTGAACTCAGCAACATCAACACTGCTGAGAAACAAGAGACATGGTTAGGCATGCGAATCCGTTAACAAGCAGAGACATCAAGAGCGAGCCAGACCATTTATACTCTATAAAGTCGATCTCCATACTATGATACCCCGAGGACCTGGACCTTAATGGAAATGTTACAGTATATGTGAACGTGGCAGCTTCGTGAAATTGGTATACTTATTGCGTGACACAGAATATGTACATGATGCATTAGACAGACAGAAGTGCTCCCGACGCTGCGTGAGCACACCTGAGCTCGTTACAAGAGCTGATTCTTAACCACTACAAATAATTTAGCCTTTAAAACCACGGTACGGGTGGGGATCGAACTCATGGCAAGCGAGTCGCAAAACTCCAGGCCAGTGCATAAGCCACTGGGCCACCTGGCTACAATAAGATTCATCCAACTAGGTATATTTATACACCATAGGGAGGTTAGCATGGGCCCCACTGTGACTGGCCTGGAGTTTCACGACTCACCCTCCACGAGGGTTTGTTTGCAATCGTGTTATTATGAGTTCGTGAGTCAATTTAGCCATTATATATATATATATATATATATATATATATATATATATATATATATATATATATATATATATATATATATATATATATATATATTCATTTATTTATTCTTCGAATTACTTGATTGGGCTTATTTCTTGATCACGAGTCTCCGAATAAGCAATTTGTTGGTTTATGAAATTTAAAGCCTATCGAGGGTACAGACCCAATGAAGTGAGGACAGACGAACAATAGATCCTGAGTCGGAGAGAAAGAGCCAGGGCTTGACCCAGCCACGGAGAAATCATGGCACGTTGAGCACTGCAGGCAGACAAATCAATGAACGCGGCAGGCCCAGGATCTAGAGACACAGGATCCGGCAAGTGAGTTCTTAGATCCTACTCTCGATGGCTTGGTGTAGTTCTAAGCAGAAGTAGAGGTGGACAGTGTGTATGATATTCTATGATCTGGAGGATGTCGTGAGATCCTACAGATCCTTGCTAGTGAGAGTTCCCAATACTGGAAACTCTCACTAGCAAGGAAATAGAAGTTTAGTCATGAAGAAAAACAAGCTTACGAAAGCAAGACTATCATTATCATCTTTGTACTTGATTCATAACAAGATCCTACGTTACTAGAACAAAATGAATGGTGCAAGTTGTGTCTCAGGACAGTGTGTTTCGCAGTTGTGCAGTATATCACTGGTTGAGTAGATGATATCACTATGTACACTTGTGAATTTTGCAGTGCTTTCACGTGTTCCTTGACAGTCCAGTAGTGGTCATATAGTTGTTGCATTTGGTGAAGGTGTAGCACATAATATTGCTGTTGGCTGCAATTTCTTCTTGGTTGTTTTCTGAAATGTCGGTCATTTCGTACTGCAGTTATGGTTAAAGCAATGGTAGCTTGTCTACCTCTGGGATAAGCACACTGGAGTTGTCAGATTTGATTCTGTGTGTTTAAGTGGAGTTAACACCTGGAAACTTTATTTCTGGAAGGTTGTTAAGACGAAATATTCCACTGGCGACTTCATCTGAGGTTCCTGGGTAGGTGAGAGCCAGAAAAGCATTTAAATTACTGGAAACGCCTTAAAGTCACGGGAGCACAGGAGAGAGAGAGAGAGGGAGAGAGAGAGAGAGAGAGAGAGAGAGAGAGAGAGAGAGAGAGAGAGAGAGAGAGAGAGAGAGAGAGAGAGAGAGAGAGAGAGAGAGAGAGAGAGAGAGAGAGAATGATAATATATTCCTAGAAAGTACTTGAGGGTCTTGACCCAAATCTGCCCAAAACCATAATATCATATTGGACTGAGGGACATGGGAGGAAGAGCAAAATAAACCCTGCGAAAAGCAGGGGAGCCGTGGACACAATGAAAGTACATTGTATCAACATCTTACTAGACGATATCAGAAACACTGCTGGGACAAGTGTAGAAGTCTTCAAGACGAAACTGGACAATTATCTTCACCAGGTGTTAGATTAACCAGACTATGATGGATATTTGGGTCAGCGGGCCGCGGCAAGCAACAGCCTGGTTGACCAGAGAAACACCAGACAAGCCTGGCTCAAGGCTGGGTTCCCGGAATAGAAATACTCGAAACTCATCAACGTAAATCTTAAAGATTTACATTCGATTCATTGCAGATGCAGTGTTAGTGAGGCTGTTGAGTGACTTGTAGGATCTTCTGAGTGTCTGGCTGTGGGAGCGTGATTGCTGCATAAGCAGACGTTTTGGTAGTGCTGAATTTTATCTGGTCTTCAAACTTCTTGATTTCTTTCCGAAATGGGCATTTGGCTGCAAGGGTATGGTGAACACTTTTGCAGTTAAGGTGTTTTTACCTAGAAGTGGCAGAGCAGTAACTGTAAGTGTGGCCTTCATTGCCGCATTCAGAACAATATCTTCTTTTTATCTTAGTGGGCAGTCCTTGGAAATGTGGGCATATGAGTAGAAAACTCAGTATGGGTCAATGTGATGGTAATGCTCCTATTCTTTGGTCTTTTGGTTGATATGGTAGTAAAAGAAGTGTAGATCGTTGTTAAGAGCTTGAGAGGCCATGGAGATCTTTGTGAATTTGACCTTGAACATCTAGGAAGCGTTGGGAATTTTCATGATCTCGTCTACTATGGGCCAGTCGTTCTGGTCCTTGGTGAGGTTTCTCGCATCGCTTGTTGATTGGCAGGTAATATCACGCACGGTACAGCCTCTTGATGAATTGTGCCTTCTTGGCCCTCAGTATCGATGATAGAAGGACTTCAAAATGTTCTTCGAGCACCTTCATAGCAGAGGTAGTAACTATCTTGTCCGCCTCATCGTGGCTGCAGTAGTCAGCAAAGAAGATGTAATTTGCTGTGATCAGGATGGACAGTTTCATGTGTAGGATGTTCCTCAGGAAGGAAGCAAGAGTTCTCTCCAGCAGGTCAGTTATTCCCCACTAAGTGACTAAATTTTCACTCGATGTGACTGCACCGTGGTGAAAAAATTCCTCCCCGATGGGAAACGAAAAGAGAATCAGAGGTTGACCTGCAGCTGCTTCCTCGCTTAGTGCAAGAATGATTCCACGAGGGTTCTTAAAGCTGCATTTCACATATAAACTATCAATGATACTTTAATTTTTAAAATAAATATTTAAGTACACTCAGCACATATACTATGAGATATATATACCTCTCAGTGTATACATTACGTGAGAATTATTTTCTAATTACTTTATGCTTAAATATTGGCAAGGGCCTCTACAATGCAAAGGAAACAAAACGGTTATTTCAGGGAACGAATTTAGATACAGAAATATGGTATGCAAGGTTTAATTTTCTGTACCATATTTGACATGATTAATTATTTTAAGTAGTTTACATCTGCAAGAATATATAATGATTATCTGAAGATTGAGACACTTATGCAGCATATGGAAATCTTTATTCAGGAAACGTTTCGCCACACAGTGGCTTCATCAGTCCAATACAAAGAGGAAGGCGTAAGGAGAGGAGGAGAATGAGGTAATCAGTCCCTCAACCTGGAGTCGATGTGTTCAGTCCATCAATCTTGTAGATTGAGGGATTGAGGTTGAGGGACTGATTACCTCATTCTCCTCCTCTCCTTACGCCTTCCTCTTTGTATTGGACTGATGAAGCCACTGTGTGGCGAAACGTTTCCTGAATAAAGATTTCCATATGCTGCATAAGTGTCTCAATCTTCAACTTGTCGGTTTTTCAAACCATTCATCACACATAATGATTATCTGTTATCTGTCAGTGATTCTGGCGATTTTTCTACGGCCCGGTCTAAGATCAGGCTTCACAGGTTGGAAAGGAAACAACACAGGATTGAAAAGTACATAAGAAAATAAAGGAATGTGTGTACTGAATGTAAGCAGAAGTTTGTAAAAATAACCAGTCATTTTATGTGTCCATAAAAGAGAAAGAAAATATCAGCAATCTTCCACGGTGCAATTTTATTTTATTTTTATAAGAACATAAGAACGAAGGAACACTGCAGAAGGCCTACTGGCCCATGCGAGGCAGGTCCAAGTCTCCTACCGGCTTAAGCCAATGCACCCAACCTAGTCAGGTCAGGTCACATTGACTTAAGGGAGGAACACGGCAACCGACCTGGTAGCACAAGCTATCAGGTCTAACTCACACCCACCCACATCTACTCATGTATTTATCCAACCTATTTTTAAAGCTACACAACGTTCTGGCCTCTATAACGGTACTTGGGAGTTTGTTCCACTCATCCACAACTCTATTACCAAACCAGTACTTTCCTATATCCTTCCTGAATCTGAATTTTTCCAACTTAAAACCATTGCTGCGAGTCCTGTCTAGGCTAGATATTTTCAGCACACTATTTACATCCCCTTTATTTATTCCTGTCTTCCATTTATACACCTCAATCATATCCCCCCTAATTCTACGTCTTTCTAGAGAGTGCAGTTTCAGGGCCCTCAGTCTATCCTCATAGGGAAGGTTTCTGATACATGGGATCAACTTCGTCATCCTCCTTTGTACATTTTCCAGAGAATTTATATCCATTCTGTAATACGGTGACCAAAACTGTGCAGCATAATCTAAATGAGGCCTAACCAAGGATGTATAGAGTTGAAGAACAACCTGAGGACTCCTATTATTTATGCTTCTTGATATGAAGCCAAGGATTCTATTAGCTTTATTGCGAACACTTATGCACTGTTGTCTTGGTTTCAGATTACTGCTAACCAGAACTCCTAAATCTTTCTCGCAATCCGTAATATTAAGATCTACATTATTTAGTTTATATGTGGCATGGTTATTGTCCTGTCCAACATTTAGAACTTTGCATTTGTCTATATTAAACTGCATCTGCCACTTCTCCGACCACTGCATCAGTCTATTCAAATCTTCCTGGAGTGCTCGAATGTCCTCGTCAGAATGAATTCGACGGCCTATTTTGGTGTCATCGGCAAACTTGCCGATGTCGCTCTTTATGCCCTCATCTATGTCGTTTATGTAGATTGTGAACAGCAGGGGGCCCAACACTGACCCCTGTGGAACACCGCTCGTGACGCTTCCCCACTCTGATTTCTCCCCATTTATGCAAACTCTCTGCTGCCTATTTGTCAACCATGCCTCTATCCAGGAAAAAATTTCTCCTCCTATTCCATGTGCTTTAATTTTCCTCAATAGTCTCTGATGTGGGACCCTGTCAAAAGCCTTACTGAAGTCCATATACACAATATCATATTCATTACCATGATCTACCTCCTCAAATACCTTAGTGAAAAAAGTTAATAAATTCGTAAGGCAGGAACGCCCCTTTGTAAAACCATGCTGAGATTCGTTGATTAATTTAGGCTTTTCAAGGTGGCTATGAACAGCCTCGGCAATTATTGATTCCATAAATTTTCCCACTATGGAGGTTAGGCTTATTGGTCTATAGTTTGAAGCTAAGGACCTGTCACCTGTTTTGAAAATAGGTATCACATTTGCCATTTTCCACTTATCTGGCACCATGCCAGTTTGTAGTGATATGTTGAAAAGATTAGCCAAAGGTGTGCTAAGCTCCTCTTTACATTCCTTTAGAACCCTTGCATACAGTTCATCAGGGCCTGGGGATTTGTTAGGTTTTAATTTATCTATTTGCCTAAGGACCATGTCACTTGTGACCCTAATAGTGCACAGTTTATTATCGTCCTGTTCTACATAATTTATCATTACTGGAATATCGCTGGTATCCTCCTGTGTAAAAACTGAGAGGAAGTATGTGTTAAAAATTCTACACATTTCCTTATCACTGTCAGTGACCTGACCCGAGGAACTTTTGAGTGGGCCTATCTTGTCCCTGATCTTACTTCTGTATACCTGAAAGAATCCTTTTGGGTTAGTCTTCGATTCTCTTGCAACTTTAACCTCATAATCTCTTTTTGCTTTTCTAATTCCCTTTTTTATTTCTCTCTTTAACTGAATATATCGATTTCTCAATTGCCCCTCTCCTCTTTTGATTTGCCTATATATGCCTCTCTTTTGACCAATCAGATATTTTAATCTATTGTTCATCCATTTAGGATCATTTTTGTTTGATCTGATTTCCCTATTTGGAACATAATTTGACTGAGCAGCTAGAACTATGCCCTGGAAAGCATCATATCGGCAACCATCACCACCTACCTGACCCTTAGTCAGGTCATTCCAGTTCAGCCCACCTAAGCAATTTTTCAGTCCTATGAAATCAGCCAAGCGAAAGTCAGGGACGGAGACTTGATTGCCATTATTAGGGGAATTCCATGATATATTAAAACTGAGTGATTTGTGATCACTTTCCCCAAGCTCATCATTAACCTCAAGATTATTAATTAGTGTTTCCCTACTGGCAAGAACCAAATCAAGGAGGTTATTTCCCCTAGTTGGCTCTGTCACAAACTGTTTTAAAAAACAATCCTGGATCGTATCAAGAAAGTCACCTGACTCTAAATTTCCTGTCAAATTGCTCCAGTCAATCTGTCTATAGTTGAAATCTCCCATTAGCACAACATTTTCGTATGTAGATGCCTTACGAATTTCGTCCCATAGAAGTTTACTGCACTCCCTATCAAGATTTGGGGCCCTGTAAATCACACCCAAAATTAGTTTTTCTCGGCCCTCGAGAAGCTGTAACCAAACAGATTCAGTGGCTGACGCTTCTAATTTAATATCTTGTCTAACACAACAATTTAAATTGTCTCTGACATACATCGCTACTCCACCACCTTTCCTGTTGACCCTGTCAGTGTGGAATAATTTATAGCCTTGTATGTGACATTCAGAGGGCATCTCTCTATCTTTCAGATTGAGCCAGGTCTCTGTTATAGCAATAATATCTATGTTTCCTGCACTTGCAATTAATCTTAGCTCATCTATCTTATTTCTTACACTCCTGCTATTAGTATAGTAAACCTTAAGGGAGCTAGTCCCTTGCTGCCCTCTGCTGTCCCCCTTTGTTTGCTGACCTGATCTATTGTCTTTATTTATAACTTCATGCTGAATGCCTTTTATACATTTACTGTTTCCAACCCAAGTGTTGCAACCTGCTTGTTTCCCACACACACCCATACCTCTATCTTCCATCAGTTTAAAATCATAGGCATTTCACCAATGGCCTTCTCAATCGAGTCTGCAAGTGCTACCACCCCAGCCCCAGAGAGATGTACCCCATCCCTTGCATACATATCATGTTTGCCATAAAAGTTGTTCCAGTTGTCAATGAATGGGATTGCAAGTTCCTTGCAGTATCTGTCTAGCCAGCAATTTACACCAATTGCCCTAGACAACCATTCATTTCCTACTCCCATTCTAGGCAAGATGCTACATATGATTGGGATCCCTCCCTTAGACTTAATGAAATCTATAGCTGACCTGTACTTATCTAGCAGCTCTTCTCTCCTACCCTTCCCAATATCATTTCCACCAGCACTGAGACAGATAATGGGCTTGTTCCCATTACCTGACATGATATTATCCAGCCTGTTGACAATGTCCCCAACACCAGCTCCAGGGAAGCACACTCTATCTCTCATCTTCTTATTCCTATTACAAAAAGCACGGTCAATATATCTTACCTGAGAGTCACCAACCACAAGAATGCGCTTACCTCCATTAGCAGGGGCAGTAGTACCCTTACCTTCACTGGCCACTGAAGTACATTCATCCTGAAGAACAGAGAAGCGATTTCCTACCTTCAGATCTTCACTCTTAACTTTCCTTACTCTGATGCGCCTTCCATTACTGTGAACCACTCGCCACTTGTAGCAGGTGCTGGACTGCACCTCACTGCTGGTAGCCGTTGCTACCTCCCCAACTACAGCCTCCTCACAGCGAGAGACAGACTGCACCTCACTGCTAGAAGCCTCATTCCCCACAACTCCAGCCACCTCACACTCTCTCCCAGACCCATTGAGGTGGACCTTCAGCCTCCTAATCTCCTCCTGGAGAAGCAAGACCTCCTCCTTCAACTCTCCAACCTCGATTTTTAAAACACTGCAGAAGCAAGCCATGCTTTGTAACCGTCCACACTAATCCCCAAAGCAGCTCAGGGTCTGTGACCTCACGTGACGACTGACCACTGACGACTGACGACTGACCACTGACGACTGACGACTGACCACTGACGACTGACGACTGACCACTGACGACTGACGACTGACCACTGACGACTGACGACTGACCACTGACGACTGACGACTGACCACTGACGACTGACGACTGACCACTGACGACTGATTCAATGTTGAAGTAGGTCGTGCCCAAAGAGCAAGAGAAGAATTCCCAAGTATTAAGATCCCAAGAAGTTGCAGTGTCTGACAGGTTTGTAGATGAATGGTTCAGAGAACCGACATGTTGATAAATTAGACACATGTGCAACTCTTGGGTATCTTTATTGAGGAAACGTTTCGCCACACAGTGGCTTCATCAGTCCATACAAAGGAGAATCTTGAAGAACAGGAGGAGAATGAGGTAATCAGTCCCTCAACCTTGAGTCGATGTGGTCAGTCCATCAATCTTGAATAGAATACGGCATACGTGCTGAGAAGGAGCTTATAAACCGTTGGCAGGAGAGGTGCAGCAGTCATAGGTCGTGTAACATTTGTTCAATGTTGAAGTAGGTCGTGCCCAAGAATTAGGCAAGCGAAGAATTCCCAAGTATTAAGATCCCAAGAAGATGCAGTGTCTGACAGCTTTGTAGAATACCCAGCCGGACCAAATAGATTTATAAAATGTCACAACAAGTTTAACAAATAAAGTGGAACATGCAAATAATTATTTTTAAGTAATTTTTAGCCTGTTGCTCTGAACGATTAACTAAACTGGCAACATTAGAAGCAAAAAAATGTCAGTAAAGCATTACTTAAATCACCTTGGAACATTTGTACTTTTATTTCACAGCTGTTCGGCTGGTTTTCCTAATCCTTACTAAGTCTGGATACAATTCAAAGAGAGAGCAAGAAGAAAATTCCGTCTTGTGAGAGAGTTTAGCTTCCTAAAGTAAACAGAAGACTGTCAAAATTGGAAGAAAAGTCTTGATTTAGGATCAACAACTAACAATAGGAGAACAAAATTTTACGCTGTTTAAATTCTGACTAAATTCTAACTGAAAAGAATTTGCATGTTAACTGGAAATTTTCTCCATATATTTTTTCTTTATAAAATAATAACTTTAACGCCTTCACAGTGAAATAAGTCCATATTTGTATTTCAAGCATTAACGCATTTCACTGCTTAGGAATTGACTGCAATTATTTCATAGTTGCTTTTGTAGTTTAGTGTTTACAAGACAGTATCTCGTTTCCCGGATTCACGTGGTATATAATTTAAAAACATCTAAGCAGCTCGGGAACTAACTGCATTTATCTAAATTATGTATGTATATTATATATATATATATATATATATATATATATATATATATATATATATATATATATATATATATATATACATATATATATATATATATATACATATATATATACATATATATATATATATATATATATATACTATATATATATATATATATATATATATATATATATATATATATATATATATATACATATATACATATATACATATATATATATATATATATATATATACATATATATATATATATATATATATACATATACATATATACATATATATATACATATACATATATATATATATATATATACATATACATATATATATATATATACATATATATATATATATATATATATATACATATACATATATATATATATATACATATATATATATATATATATACATATACATATATATATATATATACATATATATATATATATATATATACATATACATATATATATATATATATATATACATATATATATATATACATATATATATATATATATATGCCTATATATATATACATATATATATACCTATATATATATACATATATATATACCTATATATATATATATATATATATATATATATATATATATATATAGATATATATATATACATATATATATATATATATATATATATATATATATATACATATATATATATACCTATATATATATACATATATATATACCTATATATATATATATACATATATATATACCTATATATATATATATACATATATATATACCTATATATATATATACACATATATATATATACCTATATATATATATACACATATATATATACCTATATATATATATACATATATATATACCTATATATATATATATACACATATATATATACCTATATATATATATACATATATATATACCTATATATATATATATATACATATATATATACCTATATATATATATACATATATATATACCTATATTTATATATACATATATATATACCTATATTTATATATACATATATATATACCTATATTTATATATACATATATATATACCTATATTTATATATACATATATATATACCTATATTTATATATACATATATATATACCTATATTTATATATACATATATATATATTCCTATATATATATACATATATATATATTCCTATATATATATATACATATATATATACCTATATATATATATACATATATATATACCTATATATATATATATACATATATATATACCTATATATATATATATATACATATATATATACATATATATATATATATATATATATACATATATATATATATATATATATATATATATATATACATATATATATATATATATATATATATATATACATATATATATACCTATATATATATACATATATATATACCTATATATATATATATACATATATATATACCTATATATATATATATACATATATATATACCTATATATATATATATATACATATATATATACATATATATATATATATATACATATATATATACCTATATATATATATATATACATATATATATACCTATATATATATATATACATATATATATACCTATATATATACATATATATATACCTATATATATACATATATATATACCTATATATATACATATATATATACATATATATATACCTATATATATACATATATATATACCTATATATATATACATATATATATACCTATATATATACATATATATATACCTATATATATACATATATATATACCTATATATATATATATACATATATACCTATATATATACATATATATATACCTATATATATATATATATATACATATATACCTATATATATATATATACATATATATATACCTATATATATATACACATATATATATACCTATATATATATATACATATATATATACCTATATATATATATACATATATATATACCTATATATATATATACATATATATATACCTATATATATATATACATATATATATACCTATATATATACATATATATATACCTATATATATATATACATATATATACATATATATATATATATATACATATTTATATACATATATACATATACATATATATACATATACATATATATATATATATACATATATACATATACATATATACATATACATATATGTATATACATATATACATATACATATATACATATACATATATACATATATATATACATATATATATATACATATATATATATATATACATATATATATATACATATATATATATATATACATATATATATATATATACATATATAAATATATATATATACATATATATATAGGTATATAGGTATATATACACCTATATATATGCAAAACAACCACTCTGAAAGAATAGAGAAATTCCAAGCGCTTTCGTGACTACTCACATTATCAAGGAACTATGAAAGTAAAGCATCCAAGGAAGCTATATAAGGGGTCTGGTCGGCACCTCACTATCAGATCCCACAACGGTTTAAACACCTGACGCGCGCCGACCCAACTTGGAAAGGTCCTTGGCACAACTCACCCCACAAACTATTCTACCCAAGAAATAAGAAATTTTAAAGATTATTTGTCCAGTGTATTATTAAATTCTTCCCAAATTCTATTAATTATAAATGGATCTAATTTATATAAACCAAAGGAAATATTCATATTATTGTCAAAACTGCTTTTTATGAAACAAGATTCAATTATATTCCTGTCGACCATGGACTTGCTTGATACTAGTTTCTCAACTTTTTGAAAATCATTTGGATGGTTAAAATCTCTTACATGAATAAATAGAGCATTGGAATCTTGTCCAGTTCTAATGCTATATTTATGTTGTTTTAATCTTAGTTCGAGATTTTTACCAGTTTGACCGTAATAAACTTTATCGCAAATTTTACAAGGAATCTTATAGACACATCCATCAGCATTTTGGGGGGAATTCTTTATCAAAAGTTTTTTTACTGTATCGAGATTTTTGAATACAACTTTAATATTAAAAGTCTTAAGAAGAGAAGGCATATCAACCAAGTTTTCATGGTAAGGGAGAACCAACATATTTTTATTTGAATAAGGCTGATGTGCCTGTACAACAGCTTCGGATCAGATTTGGCTTTCGCTGCTATGTCATTTTCATATTGTCGTTGGGCCTCCCTTCTTACCTGTGCATATTCATTTCTGGCTCTACAACTATTCACCTTATTCTTCTGGGTCCTTTCCCTTCTATACTTCTTCCATTCTCTAGCACACTTGGTTTTGGCCTCTCTGCACCTTTGGGTGAACCATGGGCTCATCCTGGCTTTTTCATTATTCCTGTTACCCTTGGGTACAAACCTCTCCACAGCTTCCTTGCATATTGTTGTCACGTATTCCATCATCTCGTTTACTGACTTCCCTGCCAGTTTTCTGTCCCACTAAACCCCGTTCGGGAAGTTCTTCATTCCCGTGTAGTCCCCCTTCTTGTAGTTTGGCTTCATTCGTCAGTGTGTGTGTGTGTGTGTGTGTGTGTGTGTGTGTGTGTGTGTGTGTGTGTGTGTCGTGCCGAATAACTAAAACTTGCGATTTTGGCTTAAATAGCAACGCACTTCTTGCTGAAGAGGGCAAGCTAAAATTTACGTATGCAATAATTTTCCAAAAATCTTTCTGAATCTAACGAAAAATATATTTCATTGTGTTTGTTTATTATTAAATTATTGTAAGCTTATATACAATATATTAAGGTGGATTAGGCTAAATTAAATTGCGCTTGTTATAATAAGGTTAAGTAAGTTTCCAAAGGTTCTTTTGGTACAAAATCATTAACTTTTATATTAACATAATGAAAAATATATCTTTAAATATATAAGAGAAAATTATAGTAAGGACTTAATTTTAAATGAGTTCTTGCTAACTGACCAGTTTTACCTATTCGGCACGACATTTATATATATATATATATATATATATATATATATATATATATATATATATATATATATATATATATATATATATATGCATACATACATTGAATGATTCATACACTCACCGTATGGGTAACATGTATACAGAAATTGTGAATAATTTCGGTCCAAGTAAGGACACTAGGCAATGTTCGCGTCGGAAAATTCATAATTTTAATTTTATTATACTTGCACTTTTACTACTGTAAGAATCTGTAGATAATAGAAAATAACATGGATTAGAACACTTATATTATGATGAACAGTTATAGAAGTGCCAGATTATTGATCGTAATCAAATAATAGAAAATAAGACATTCTCCAAGTAATACTAATTTATAAGTAGAAAGCTACTTTGTGTCGCAGAAAAATGAAAATTCTGATTACTATTGTTATTATTATTATTACTGTCCCACCAAAAATGTGCTAAACACTAATGGGGTCACTGAGCTTTGTACACTGATAGAGAGGTGCAATGTTGCTTATCGCGCTACACTGATACTCACCAGAGGGTCGCAGTGTATAACCTATGTTATGAGAAACAAAGCTGTTATATCTAGTTCAATATGCTGTGGTTTCAATGCCTCGTTGCAAGCCTTACACACAACTGCACTTGTTGGTTCCGGGAACTTCATGCAAGACAAATGAACATTAACACATATTTGATGTGGGTTTGACCCTTTCTGTAAACAGGTTTTGACAAATCAAATGAGCATATGTCTCTTAATATCTCGGGGATTAAGTTTCCGCAGCCTGGTAGATGATCAGGTATCAAACGGGAAAGGCACTATTACAAGAATAAGAACTACCAAGAAATAAGCAGAAAAGTGAAGTTAGGTGTATACTGAATGTTGTTAAAACTTTTAAAATTTACTTGTCATCTGACATGTGCACGAGACAGAAAAGTCCCGACAGAGTGCAAAACATTTAACAAACATTTTTTCACACTCTTATTCAATGCCCTAGAAGGTGGCTCGTAGCTCGGTTTTGAGCCTTCTGCTCACATATGAAAGATCTAGGTTCAGTGTCGGTAGAGTTGAGATGAAAGGGCATGACTCTTTATTACTGTTGACCTTATTCATCTAGCACTAAACAAGCATATGTGTGTTAGCTAACTGCTGTGGGCCATATCCTGGGTTGGTAATATACCACAGATAGGGCTGGACTTCGAAATGAACAGAAAAACGATAACAGCTTTCAGCTTGTAAATTCAGTGCCATAAACAAATAACGTCAACACCTATTCGATGGCCTACGCTATCGTTATGAAAATTAAACGAGGATCCACATAAATTCGGTGATCTGAATAACTAAGTATAAAAAGATGTCTTGTGAAGTACACCTTAGCACCTTTGTTTCTTAAAAAAAATAGCAAAGTGAGCAAAACAGCGAGGGGTTGAGCTGTTACGTCAAATATATAGCAACAGGCGCCGCTGAGTTTAAAAACTGCACCTCCTGTTTCCACGTCAACCTTTTCACCTGCTTCACTGTAGGATATCAGATATGGATGACTAGCAAAATAAAATCTAGCACAGCTATGTGTACAGTAGCATCTTTCTGGATATACAACAAGGGGGTTCCTTAGCACCTGTGCTCTCCTTCCTTGAAGGAAACTTGATTGCTTTCAATTCTCAGATGCTGTATAACCTCCTTACAGTTTAATGCTTAGAAGAAGAAGAAGAAGAAGAAGAAGAAGAAGAAGAAGAAGAAGAAGAAGAAGAAGAAGAAAAATCCCGGATAACATGAGTAATAATATTGCGAGGCACTTGTTATGGAGGAACGGATGTAAACAAGCCCTCGATCATCAGCAAGTCTCCGTGCAATGGGGTTCAAAATGACATCTAGTTCGAATTTCGAACTATCTTCAATATCCTGTTTGTCTCCAACACCCTGTTTGTCTCCACAACTCTACTTATTTCTCCGCTACCCTGCCTGTATCTTCATTACCCTGACCATGTCTCCGCAACTCTGTTTCGGCTACCTTATTTCTGTCTTCCCGGCGTCACCTCTTTCGCCGACCTTTCACCCCTCTGACCTGAGAGGAACCTTTCTCACCATCTTTGTCCTACGCACTCGTCTCGATTTTCTCTTCTTCTTTGCACTTCCCTGAAACCTCTCATATCCCCTGCATATCCCCTTCCCTCTTAATATCTCTTCCTTCTTCATTAACATCCCCCCCTCAGGATCTCGCCTTTCCTTCAATGTATGTATACCCTCTTTATTATATGTCTCCCTTTGCAACATCTCTATCTTCCAACTTATTATATCTCCATTCACTCTTAGTATCCTCCTTATAGTATCTTTCTCCCTTCATAGTATCACTCCGTCCCCTCTTACTACCCCTCTTCTCCGTTCTTGCAGCTACAGTATAGTGTCACAGCTCAGGTTGGTATATAGAATTATCTAACGCACAAAACTTATCCTGTATGATGCAGTACAATGAGGAAACATAACTAAATTCTCATATATTGTAGCAGCACGCTGATGTTATACCCAATTGTGTTAAATAAAAAAAAAACCTGCCTCTTGCACCTGAGTGCGGTCGTCAGGGTATTGGAGGCAGCAGAGCTGACAGTTACTGGGGTTCCTATTCCCTCACTCACTCTGCTCCCCTCCCATTCCGTCACTGAATTATTTCTCCTTCCTCCTTTTCCACGCTTTCCCCTCCTTTTCACACACTTATCCCATACATCTCTCCTACTATTTCTCTTTGTCTCCCATCCCATTACACTCCTCTCATATCACATTCCAATCCATTACGATTTCCTGCCACTCATATTTACATCTTCGCGAGTACAGTTTAGTAGTGCGTCTGATTCGTGCTCAAGAGACAGAAGAACCACCCTCGATCTCTACTTGTGTTAAATGACTTCTCTCACGTCAGTTCTCTTCTAGAGGGAAGTGCCCTGATGCTCATGAAGGGTTCTTCATTGAATGAATTTAAGCTACTGTCCCCCAGCCTTTAATCAAATCTGATTACCTCCCATTTCCCAGGTGCTGTATAACTGAGATGAGTTTGGCGCTTCCCCATGAGGTTGTCCAGACCTAGTTCTCAGAGGTCCTATACACTTAAAAGAACTCTTTCTGATTTGTTTTCGATTCACTAGTTACTCTATTTCTATTAGTCTCGTTTAGCCAATCTAGTCCCCTTCTTTAACTCTCTTTTAATACGGATATATTGAACAAGAGAACATGAAACCATGAGTTAATGGGAATATCAAAGCAAATATTTTGGTTAGTGGGTTTGGGTTTGAGAAGGGGCTGCTTAGTATTGGGCAGTATGCCTGCTGCAACGTTCCTCCTTTCTTATGTTCTTATAATAATAATAATAATAATAATAATAATAATTTTAATAATAATAATTATCAAGTCGGTTTGCGTGTGACGATGCAAAATCAACTTGGACACATGTTTCACATAGTCTTAAGGGGCGAGCTTATTACGCAACACCACCCATCATCGTATGAGTGAACACATGAATGAGACATGTGCTACACTAGAGCATCTTTAGTATGGAGACGTTTCGCTAACTAGTGACTATCATTCTAACACACGTCACGTCTTACACTGTCCCCAGTAATTAGAAATCAGTCCCCCCAGTTTTGATCAAGGCTGATGAACTACCACCTCCAATTACCTCTTCACGTCTTCCACCGTCTCCAGCAAATATTCTCTGTACTGGTTTGCGAAGCATCTCCATTATATAGATAGCCAAGTGTTGCAATATATCCCATTCATCCATTTATCGTTTTTTTATACCATTAATATAATATACAATGCATTTTGGCCCGAATAGGTGATACGCCACTGCCGAGTGTTACTCCATACTTGACCGCTTCAAAGTCAAAATATCACTCAAATGTACAAATATATGCCAGGGAAAACAATAAAAAATATACAAATTAAAGTGAAACTATAAATTTGCTTGCTTATCAACAATTTAGTGTACCAGGAAATATGTGGTGGTGCTATTGTACAGCCATCAGTTTGTGCTCTTTGTTTGCATGAAAAGTTAGCACAACGTTTCTCCTAGTATGCACTGTAGATGGTCAAATGTCAGTTTAAATTGCACTCAAGACGACTTGTGGTTTCTTGCTCATAGTCTGATTAGTTTCTTAATACCTTTGAGAGCACGAGGGCAACTACGACTGCCAGCTGTACACCCATAGTCAGACACTTTACCTCCTAATAAAGAAGTAAAAGCAAACTTTCGATGTATAAGAAGTGAGAGATATTCTCAACTCTCGATGTTTATACGCAAGTCTTTATAGTGTTTATCTGTATAAAGAACACGCAGGTGCTTCAAGGTAGTTACCAATTTTCTCTCTGATCACTTTCGTTAATTTACTAATTAAATGTTATTATGTGCAATAGTAAAGCAGCAATAAGTACAATGTGTTACCAGTAGGAATTATCTGTACAGCATTAATGTAATGATTATAGGTACAGTAGTTCACTGGCATGCATGAAGTAGAATGAACATACAACAAGAAACAAACCATCAAAATATATACAAGTTACTGACTCGAATAAAACTGCCATCCTCGAAAATGTGTGCAGCATTTGATTGGCTGTTGCTCATCTGCACAGTTGTTCACATTTTTAAAGTACCAATGGCTGAAACTGCGTATATATCTAAAAGTTACTGTGTATCATTGAACCGGAAGATTACATGAGCAGACGAAACATACTGAGCATTTCTGAGGGTTCGAATAGGAATCATAAACCAGTCATGTTTAAATGCATAAAATAATCACCTGCAAAAAACACACTTTGTACTGGAAACTTCAGACGACGCTTCGATCTGTCTTGGATTATCCAGTCACAATAGATGTGGTTCGAAAACGGTTCAGGATGGACCCAAATTTCGCCAATAAAATTTCTTTTCAAAAGTACTGATTATTTGTTCCAGTCACGTGAATGGCTTTTTTCATTCGTCGAAGAAACTCATTTGGGTATATCCGGTAGTATATTATTAGAGAACACTTAACGTTCAGACACAAAGGGAACAGAATAACCAGTACACCAACTTTGTTAATAAGCATTGTCCTCATCGCTCTTGGGCCGTGTGGACCTATTGCGCAAACGCTCCTCAGTTACCTGACTGCAGTGGTGTGAGGTTGTACTTATTGCGCCTCTGCCGTCAAACCAGGAGAACTACCATCAGTCAACATGGCGTTTAGTCATAGACGCAGGATCAACACTGTCGGCGTTGAGCTTCTTCGAGGGGCAATAACGCCAGTTTCAGCTCAAGTATTACTACCTAAAATCATCAGAGAGATGTATGGCATTCAGGATGGAGAGTTCTACGGAGTAGCCTTAAACAGAGCACATAGAATTTTTGTGAAACTGCTCTCAGCAACGGTCTATGAATTGTTGGTCAACCGTTTTCAGGACGTAAGTCTTGATGCAACACCAGCTGTTCGTGTGAGGATGGTCGATGTATCCAGGCATTATACAGGGATCAAACTGTGTAATGTCCCCTTTGAGGCTGATGAGAGACATCAGAAGAGTTTTTGAGGAATATGGGACTGTTCATTTGGCCCAGCATGGTACGTGGGTGACGGGTGCCTATGCAGGTCTGCCAGAAGGCACTTTTAACCTAAAAATGACATTACAACACCTCATACCGTCATACATGTACCTACAGGAATTCAGGACACAAATCATGGTTTCGTACGCCAGGCAAAGATGTACATGCAGACTATGTGGGGAATATGATCACATAGCGGCGGCATGTGGGAAGCAGCAACGAGATGGAGGCATTCGCTTCTACAACGGTGGGAGCAGGTGCGGATCAACGATGTGAAGGAGGGCGTGCTCGTCTATGGAGCGAGATAGTGGATGAGGCACATAAGGCTGGGGGAGAGGGTGACCAGTTACCTGGCCCAGAGACACTTCCAGAGGATAGAGTTGAGCAGAAAGTACAGGAGGAAGTGTTGGAAATTGAGGAAGAATTAGCTGAGGTGCTGAAGTCCTTGTCACCGCCTGAGGAGGAGGCCACACTTGGGAAGGTGGTAGATGACGAGTTGACTGCGGTGCAACGACAGGAGAACTATCCTGACGATGGGAGTGACAGCATGACTGGGGTGTCACCAGGATCATTGAAACACTGTACAGTGAAGGTTGAGGTACATTGTGAGGCATCCCCAGGCCAAGCTATGGAGGATGCGATTGTCACAAGGAAGAGGGCCGCTGCATCGGATTCGGATGATGTCCTAACACCAGCGCAGCGGCCTGGGAAGCAAATATGGGCTGAAGGTGAAGATAGTGGTGGCCACGACAGGAGGCACCGAAAGAAGGTGGGGGGAGAGAGAGAGGGAAGTGTGAAGGTGATAAGTGGACCCATAAGTTCTGGTGCCCACCAGAAAAGTGAAGAGAGGAGGCAGGGGTGGAAACTTGCCTCCGGTGTATGACAGTAAATGTTAATGGTTTGTGTAATAGTGTAAAGAGAGAATGGTTTAGAATGTTTCTGAATAAATCTAGAGTGGATGTTGTGTTCCTTTAGGAGCATAATTTTAAGGAGGGTAGGGTGCTGGAGGTGGCAGGGTTTCAGGTGGTAACCATGCCATCTGCCTGTTTGAAAGGAGGAGTGGGTATACTAATTAGGGAGGCGAGCCCGTTTGTTTTGCAGAGAAGTGAGGGGGGGAGGGGGAAGGGTGTGATGTAGTTCAGCTGGGCTTGTGAGGTCTCTGGGGAGACCTAATCTAACCAATTATATGGTCACACCTGCCTTAGCAAATGTCGGGTAGTCACGCCCACGTCTGAGGTCTTTTGTTCTTGATGGCGTCAGACCTCGGCGTCAGGTCGTAACACGTGGTACATACCCCATTGGGGAGGGGGTACTTTGACTACCATATAAGCCCAGGGAACAGCTGAGCAAGGTGGTTGTTGGTGACAGGTCCGGGGAGCGAGAGCTCTGTGTAGCGGACCACGCATTGGGAATCTCGGGTCAGCTGGTCGGTGAATTAAGAGTGAGTACTAGTCCGTGTTACTGATAACATCTACCTTTCCCCCTGGTAATAAGTCTCATAGGTCAATTGTTATATTATGTAAATGTCCATCAGTATATGTGGTATTCTAGCCCTTTTATGTTATTAAGTAAACTATAGCCATAGTTCCCATTTTTTTTATTTTGTACCTCCATATGCTATCCCCTATTCTGTTAAGCACTGGGATACACAGGAGACGTGCTCACTCGCTGTGATACCTCAGGTAGAGTGGGTAGAGGTCTCACAAGGGTGTTGCGCGTGGATGGTTGGTGGATGGGCAAATGTGTGGCCTTTATAAGTGTGTATGAGCCTGCAGAGAATAACGTACAGGTGAAGCAGGATTTTGTGTGTGAGGACCTTGTGTTTTTCTTCCATGCATTACCGGAGGTGGCAATAGTAGGAGGTGATTGGAACTGCTTTATTAGGAGGGCCAACATGGAACCGAAAGGGGCAGGCTATGTGTCAGTGACCCTCAGAGATTTAATGAGGGATATTCGGTTACGGGATGCATTTGAGGGGGGGCATGGGAGACAGAGCATACGTTTGTTAGGAGTGGGTATGCAGCGAGGTTAGATAGAGTGTATCTTTCTTACAGGGTTGTAGTGTGATCTTTCAAAACTGCTGAAGCAGCATGGTCGGATCATAGAGCAGTGTTGGTGGAGGTTGGGTGGGAGGAGCTTGCGGAAATATACAGGAGTTACTGGAAATTAAATATAAGTGTATTGAGTGATGAGGAGGGGTTAGAGAGATTTTCTGTCCTATGGAAGGAGCTTAGCGAGGATGCACAGGGGGTGGACGATGTCATGAAATGGTGGGATTGTGTAGCCAAGTAAAGGATTAGGAAATATTATGTGAGGGAGGGTAAACACACAAATAATTTAAAATATGGACTTTCAAATTATTTAGAGGACAGGTTAAGGAGTTGTTATGGGCAGGGGGCTGTGGGGGGCAACTATCCTATGGATGAAATTGTCGAGGTCAAGGGGAGACTGAGGGAGTTACAAAATGAGAGGTTTCAAGCGGTATGGGTGCAGGCAGGGGTTGAAGAGGTGCTTTGGGGAGACAAGCCATCAGCATGTGTACTGCGACATCAAAAACAAAGACAGCAGGTTACAGCTATTCCGAGGTTAGAGGTACATGAGATGGCGGGAGGTTATAGGGTAGGTCAGGAGATACAGGGTACGAAAGGAATGTGTGCGTATGCGGATAAATGGTATGAAAGGTATTGGACAAGTGGGAGGGTGGGGAATGTGGCTTTAGAGAAGGTGTGTGAGTATGTGACGTGTAATTTAGGGAATAGTGATAGGACGGCTTTAGGAGGGGTAATAACGGAAGAAGAAATAGAGTTGGCTTTAAGGGGAATGAGAAAGGGCAAAGCACCGGGACTACAACATTGGGAGGTGATAAGGGGTTTCATGGTTAGGTTATTAAATCAGATGAAGGAGAAGGGTGTGATGGGGGAGAAGGGTGTGATGGGGGACAAGCAAGCAACAGCAGTTGTAGTGTTGGTCCCAAAGGGTAAGGGGCAGCGTACCCTCAAGGAGTACCGTGCCATATTGCTGTTATGTGCAGATTATAAGTTGTTTGCTAAAGTCTTGGGTAATTGGTGTAAATGTGTGGTAGGGAGAGTGGTTTCGAAAACGCAGTATGTATTGCCTGAAAGGTCGATGATTGAAGGTCATGGAATATTGAGAAGTTTTGTGGAGTCAAAAGGGGGGGGGCGGCATTGTTGACTTTAGACTGGCAAGGGGCCTATGACAAGAGTGGAAAAAGGAGCATTGGGAGCTATACTTAAGAGGCATGGTTATGGGGAAGAAATAGTTAATTGGGTAACCACGTTGTACAAAGGAGCTAAGATGAGGGTACAGATTAATGGATGCTTGGGGGAGGAGTTTGTAATGGGTAGGGGACTTAGGCAGCGGTGTCCCATGTCACAAATATTGTTTGCGTGCATTCAGGACCCCTTCTATAGAATGGTTGAATGTTGTGTATGTAACACGAGTGGGGGTGTGGGGGAGGTAGGGAAAGTGTGGCCTGGAATAATAGGATATGTAGATGATAAAACAGTCCTGGTTTGGGAAGGGATGGCGTTGGGGGTTTTGGATGATGTGCAATTGTTTGGAAGTGCAACAGGGATGCAGGTAAATAGTGAGAAGTCAATGGTCATGGGGTTGGGTGATTGGGTGGAGGTGGGGAGGGAGATGTAACGTTGTGAGGAAACAAACGGTGTCTTTAAAAATTTGTGGTATCATCTATAAGGATGACTTGGATGCTGCTCGAGAGGAACTCAAATAGGTTTATGGAAAGGATCCTGGGGCGTCTGGGTGCATTGTGACCTCATCATCTGACTCTCGTGCAAAGAGTGATTGTAATAAATGTATTATTGTATAGTAAGGTTTGGCACATAGCAGCCATGTTCCCAATAGCAGGGACGGCAATTGTGGGAATTCTGAGACAGGTATTTAAATTTTTGCAGGGTTCAAGGTGCAATTGGCTGAGGAGAGAGGTTGTTATGTTACCTGTGTGCCAGGGTGGGTTGGGGTTGATGGATCTGAGAAGGAGGGTTAAATGTGTGTTACTTAAATGGGAGGTTTTGCGCGAAGGAGTGAGGGGGGAGGCAGCTGAAAAAAATACATGATAGGTTGGGTAAGTTGTATGGAGTTGAGGGAATGTGAAACTGTTTTGAGGGCTTTGATGTTGGTTAGAGAACCCAGGAAAATTCGAATAGGGGTTTTGTGTAGGTTGCTTGCAGGGAGGATTGTTGTACCAACTGAGGAATTGTTCCCCATGTATGCATGGAAGAGTATTTGGTATAGGTTTAGCAAGCTGAAGTTAAAGCCTAGGGTGAGGGAGGCAACGTATCGTTTTCTGCATGGCATACTACCGTCGGGGGAGGTACTAAGAACCAGAAGGGTAATTGTGGGCGGGAGGTGCGGAATCTGTGGTGGGGATGAGACAGCGTTTCATGCAGTATACTTTTGTGAGGGACTGGAGGGTGTTAGGTATTGGTTAAGTAAGGTGGTACAGATGGTAGGGGGCCGAGGGGTGTCGGTTCTGCGTGCACTAAGCCTAAATGTGGGAGGGTTCGACGAGGGTGTCACAAGAGCTTTGGATTATATAATGGTGGATTATATATATATATATATATCTATATATATCTATATATATATATATATATATATATATATATATATATATATATATATCGTGGGTGATGAGGGGGAGGGGAGTTTGTGAGGTGAGGAGGCGGGTACTAGCGGTAACAGTTCATAATAAACAGTACGATGTGTCCTAACAGAGAACTGTATGGGAGGAGGTGGCAGGAGGCCTATGACAGAGTGGAAAGGGGAGCATTGGGAGCTATACTTAGGAGCCAGGGTTATGGAAAAGAAATAGTTAATTGGGTAACCATGTTGTACAAAGGAGCTAAGATGAGGGTACAGATTAATGGATTCTTGGGGGAGGAGATTGTAATGGGTAGGGGACTTAGGCAGGGGTGTCCCATGTCACAAATATTGTTTGCGTGCATTCAGGACCCCTTCTATAGAATGGTTGAACGTTGTGTAACACGAGTGGGGGTGTGGGGGAGGTAGGGAAAGTGTGGCCTGGAATAATAGGATAGGTAGATGATACAACAGTCCTGGTTCGAGAAGGGATGGCGTTGGGGGTTTTGGATGATGTGCAATTGTTTGGAAGTGCAACAGGGATGCCGGTAAATAGTGAGAAGTCAATGGTCATGGGGTTGGGTGATTGGGTGGAGGTGGGGAGGGAGATGTAACGTTGTGAGGAAACAAACGGTGTCTTTAAAAATTTGTGGTATCATCTATAAGGATGACTTGGATGCTGCTCGAGAGGAACTCAAATAGGTTGATGGAAAGGATCCTGGGGCGTCTGGGTGCATTGCGACCTCATCATCTGACTCGTGCAAAGAGTGATTGTAATAAATGTATTATTGTATAGTAAGGTTTGGCACATAGCAGCCATGTTCCCAATAACAGGGACGGCGATTGTGGGAATTCTGAGACAGGTATTTAAATTTTTGTGGGGTTCAAGGTGCGATTGGCTGAGGAGAGAGGTTGTTATATTACCTGTGTGCCAGGGTGGGTTGGGGTTGATGGATCTGAGAAGGAGGGTTAAATGTTAATTGTGGGCGGGAGGTGCGGAATCTGTGGTGGGGATGAGACGGCGTTTCATGCAGTATACTTTTGTGAGGGACTGAAGGGTGTTAGGTATTGGTTAAGTCAGGTGGTACAGAGGGTGGGGGGCCGAGGAGGTGTCGGTTCTGCGTGCACTAAGCCTAAATGTGGGAGGGTTCGACGAGGGTGTCACAAGAGCTTTGGATTATATAATGGTGGATTATATATATATATCGTGGGTGATGAGGGGGAGGGGAGTTTGTGAGGTGAGGAGGCGGGTACTAGCGGTAACGGTTTATAATAAACAGTACGATGTGTCGTAACAGAGAACTGTATGGGAGGAGGTGGGCGAAGGATTTTTCGGAAGGTTATAGAATGTTAACGTTAGGGTTTCTCATGAATCTGCGACTTGGGCTGAGTGAGTAAGGGGTGGAGGTTTGGGGATTACATATGAGAAGAGGGAAGTCAGGGGGGGACAGCGGGGTCGCCTCCTGGGGGGGAGGTTGCCTCCTGGGGGGGAGGTTGCCTCCTGGGGGGGTCGCCTCCTGGGGGGGGTGAGAGCGAGGTGTATGGGTATAGAAGGTGTAGATGTGTGGCGTAAGTGTATGTAGCATGCAAGTGGGTACAGAAAGCAAAGGTGATGAAATCAAGTAATTATGTAGTAACGTATGGAGAATTCTGTGATTGATGTGTCAGGGTCGTCATGACCTGCTTAATATATTAAGTGTGAATGTTGTTAAGATTATAGGTGTAAGACCTTGCAGGAGCTTTTGGGTCTATGTAGATTGTACGTATATAGCCTTTATTGGGCATGTTTCATGTGCGATATTCGTATCGCAATATAATGTGCTCCTCCTGTTTATGAGAGCTGGAAGGCTAATGACTTCCATAAATTAGTAATGACTCATTAATGTTTTGTAATGGGGAACGTATGTATGTTTTAGAGAATTTTCCTGTATCGGGGGTTAGTTGGGAAAGAGTATATACTTGTGTTAACGGAATTATGATGTAGATCACTCGTTTATATGACTAATGTGGAGGTTGTGATTAATGGATATATTTTATAGTGAACATTCTTTCATTTGAATTGAACCTTTGTTACAGTAATATTATGTAACCTATATATATATACCTGAAAGGCTTGGTTTCAATGGATGTTTATATACTTCATATTTTGACCCTGGTACTGAGTGTTATCTGTACGTTATATCATTGTTAGGTTTATCGTGAAATAGGGTCAAATTTAATCATTCTTTATAATGTTATTTTGTTCTGAGATATGTGTATCGCGTTTTGAGGTGTTAAGTTATTTATGCCATGTGTTATGGCGGTTTATGTTAGGACAAACACCTTTTTATTTTATTTGGTATATTGTGGTTGTCCTTCACGCATTACCCTGACAACTGGGGTTTTGTCTCTTTATATAATGTGATCATTCTATGGAAGAGGCTGATTAATATTTATTAAGTGTAAGTGGAGGCTTAAGATTTTCATTATTTTTCATTATTTTCAATGACTAAAGAGGGATTGTAGTGAGGCGTATGTATGTTTGTAGGCAATTTTCTTGTATAGGTTGTTAGTTGTGGAAGATCATGTACTTGTTTTAATGAGATTATGACGTAGGTCAGTCCTTTTATTGACTCATGTGAAGGTTGTCAACCTTTGTTACAGTCATATTATGTTAACTATATAAATCTAAAAGGTTAAGTTTCAATGGATGTTTATATAATTTTATTTATATTTGGCCCGGTTACTGTGGTCACCTGTAAGTTATGTTTGTTAAGGTTTCTAATGAGGTTAGGGGTCGGATCACTCTTTTTTCTTTTTTCTTATTGTTAAGTATGTTATATGGAAATATTTGTGAGTGTATATGGGTGACCTCTTTTGTGTCAGTTACAATGTGTTGTTATATTTTGTCAGTGTATGTTGTGTAGGACTGACCATCATACTGTACTCGTTTTATACCTTTTTATTTTATGTTAAGCTGTAAAGTTTTTTAAATAAAATATCTGTCCAGCTCCCTCTTGAAGGCTCTGCCTCACCTTGCCCGACCTGGTCTTTGTTAGGCCCTGCCTGATCCTTGTCCGGCCCTCTCCTGCCTCACCTGACACTGCCAGATCCTTGCCCGGTCTTACCCTGCCTCACCCGGCATTGGTGGGTTCTTGCCCGGTGTGCCTAGGCTTCACCTGTCGTCAGGCATCATCAGCTGGAGAGAGGGAGCGGGGAACAGTTATGGCGCGGGCAGCTTCACCCGGAGTGACGGCCCGACACTCGCCATCTCAACCATTTCCGCCGCTGCCACATTACTGCCTGCTCCTGTAGTGCTGCTACATAACTGCTCTCGCCTGTAGCAGCCATGGATAATGGATGCAATACAACAGACGAACAGGATTTATTTTTGGCTTCCACTTGATCAGTAGCATATTTACGATGTAACAAAAGTTATCCGTGATAAACAACCTTTTTCATCTTTATATACCCTCTCTCTCTCTCTCTCTTCTCTTGATTCCCCAGGCATAATTTCTTTAACTAAACAGGGACTTCGTTGGCTTGCGACATCACAATTCCACGTGTCAAATTTTCTACATAAGAGTTAAACGGCATAAATTTAATGTCACTAAAATATCTTGCGAGATATACTGACGGTTGTCATTAACGTTCAGATCTCTCAATATCTGTGAAGTAGCCACACCCAAGATTAGGAGATTTCTGTCATCTATTGAAACATACACTTTTATGTGTGTGTGTACTCACCTATTTGTGACTGCAGGGGTTGATTCACAGTTCCTGGCCCCGTTTCTTCGCTGGGTGGTACTAGTGTGTGTGTGTAATTATTATTATTATTATTATTATTATTATTATTATTATTATTATTATTATCATCATGAAGAAACGGTAAATCAGAAGAGGTCACATAACATTTGAGAAATAGGAGACAATCAGATTCGAACCAAAGAAGAGAAATATATCTACATTTCGTAGGATCAAGAGCTCTTTAGCGGCATCAAGGTACCCCTTAAGAAGGGTGTAATTAATTTCGCTTATTTGGGTTGGCTGTCTTCATAAGTTAGTGCTGTACTTATGTTGATCAGGCCCTGATCTACTGGGAGGCCTGGTCAACGACTGGACCGCGGGGGCGCTGACCCCCGGAAAACCCCTCTAAGTAGAATCCAGGTGTTTCCAGATAAAACTTACATTCAACCAACTTATTACACCACAATAAAACTATTTTCTACATCATTTTGTTTTGGGGTTTCTCTACAAACGTTATTTAGGTTATGTTATTTTTGGTTAGATCCTTGTTAGTTCCTGACATGCTCATTTTGGCACGGCCAGTGAAAAATCGCACTTGTGATGTTAAAAGTACGTATGGTACTTAGGCTTGGAGGAAAGCTCTATATGATTTTTTTTAATTATTAACTAGTAAATGTATGTTGAAATTGCTACTTATAATGAATAAGAAAAAACAAACATGATTCTGAGGACGGATTGAGCTTTTTGTCTCGCCGCTTAACTTTCTAATGACATGACATATGACTGGTCCAGTGGCTAACGCGACGGTCTGGAGTTTTGAGACTCTCTGACCGCGGGTTCAATCCCGCCCGTGGTATGGTTTGATATGACATGTATTAGCTGTCATAGTTTGGATTGGGCCCAAAAATGGCGTCAGGCTGTACTGTGTAAGTATGTAGTAGTTCATAAGAACATAAGAAAGGAGGAACACTGCAGCAGGCCTGTTGGCCCATACTAGGCAGGTCCTTTACAATTCATCACACTGCTACTAATACTATGTTCAAGAAGTGATACGTGATGTCTCAACTGACTGAGTAGTTGTCCTGTGACCACTTGTCAAAGTTTCTTGTCTGCTTTATCTATCATATCTTGAAGCAAATTCCAATATATAAGGAGAAAGAGAAAGAGAAAGAGAAAGAGAAAGAGAGAGAGAGAGAGAGAGAGAGAGAGAGAGAGAGAGAGAGAGAGAGAGAGAGAGAGAGAGAGAGAGAGAGAGAGAGAGAGAGAGACTAAAGAGTGGACACTAAAAGAAAGCTAGCATCAGGTAGGGTAGGCTCCAAAACCTGGTAGTCCCTGGTCAAGGACAGACAAAGGTTATCTGCCTGATGAACTCATTCCACCTCTAAATCGACAGGATGGGACCACCTCTACTAGTAGTCAAGAGAGGGCGGACCTCTTTGCTGAATACTTTGCTACCAAAATGCAAGTTCCTGATCCAGCAAGGGACCCTCCTTGGCTAGCTGCAAGAACTGTGTCAAAACTGTCAGTGGTGACAATAAGGCAGGAGGAGGTGCATTTCCTTCTTAAATCGCTTGACCAAGAAAAGGCTGTGGGCCCAGACAAGTTGAGCCCAAGATTGCTGAGAAGATGTGCAGACCAGCTAGCAGCACCTCTAACTCGCATCTTTCAGCACTGCCTAGTACAGTGCAAATGACCCTCTCTATGGAAAGAGGCAAATGTAGTCCCTGTTCACAAAAAGAAGAGCAGAGCAGAAATCAGCAACTACAGACCAGTGTCACTCCTGTCAATCACTGGTAAGATCCTTGAGACAATAATCTCAAGCAAATGACAGAGTTTTTTGACTATCACTCACTACTTTGTGATCGTCAATATGGCTTCAGGAAAGGTTACTCTGCTGCTGATCTGTTGTTAAACCTCTCCACTAAGTGGCACCAGTCACTGGATGAATCCAAAGTCAGCTGTGTGGTAGCACTGGACATTGCTGGCGCTTTCGACCTGGTGTGGCACCAGGGCCTCTCAGCAAAACTTCAAGCACTGGGAATTGCAGGCTCTACGCTATGTCTCCTCAGTGATTACCTTCATGGTAGATCTCTAAGTGTAGTTCTCAATGGAACGGAATCAGCAAGACATCTTATTGGGGCAAGTGTTCCACAAGGAAGCGTGCTGGGACCATTGTTATGGAATGTCTGCTTCAACGACCTTCTTCATCTCATCCCAGAATCACATGCATATGCAGACGACTGTACACTGACATTCACTTATCCAAGAGAAGAAATGCCAGCTGCTCTAAGCTACATCAATCACCAGCTGAGAGCTATATCAGCTTGGGGAAATAGATGGCAAGTAACATTTGCACCTGAGAAAACGCAAATGATGATCGTCTCTAGGCACCATGATGGTAATGCTGGTGCAGTAGTAAGGATGAATGGGAGGGTGTTGGCACCTGGAGAAGAAGTTGATATCCTTGGGGTGAAATTTGACTCCAAACTAACCATGAAGAACCATGTTGTAAATCTTGCAAACAAGACAGCCAGGAAGCTTACAGCACTTCGCCGTATCTCGCACCTGCTTGACAGTAGGGGTTGCAAGATTCTGTACGAGGCACAAGTACGCTCACACCTTGAGTATGCTCCACTTTCTTGGTTTGCCTGCCCCCCCCCCCTCTCATCTGCGACTGCTTGACAGAGTAGAGAACAAAGCAAGACGTCTCATCTCTCGCCTGGACCCATCCTGGATAGATCTGTCACTTCAGCAGAGCCTTCAACATAGGAGGGATGTGGGTGGCCTTACTGTTATGTACATGGCCAATATTGTCAAAGTACCACACTTGGATCCACTTCGAGGACAGCGTGAAACAAGCTTTTATGCCACAAGACGGGCAGAAAGCAGCAACTTCACTCTGGCTGTACCCTTCTCCAGAACATCACTCCATCTGAGATCATATATACCCAGGATGACTCGAGTATGGAACACATTCGTACAGTATAATGATGTCAACGAGATAAAGTCAGTTGATCAAATGAAAATGCTGGCCCACAGATGGCTCCAACTTCATCCTGTTCCCTACTTGTATGTCTCATAACAATAAAAATGCTTTCAAATGAGCTGATGTAGGTAACAGCTCTTAGCTTGCCAATAAAGTTAGGAATCCTTAACCTGTAAATAGCTTGTCAATAAAGCTAGGGATCCTTAGCCTTGTCAAACCGTGTAAAAAAAGAGAGAGAGAGAGAGAGAGAGAGAGAGAGAGAGAGTTGTGGAGGTCGAACTTCTTTCTACTCACTACTGGACCATATTCCTGGCTTCGCGGAGCCCTCTCTTACTTATTCTTAAAATAAAAGTTTGCATGTGTGTATTCATTATAAATCGGTACTAGCCTTAAGTCAGGCTGCGAGGACAAAAGAACCCTCGAAACCGGTCACAAGTATACCTCTCATTCTCATTTGACTGTAGTTGACACCGGAGACGATCAAGGATGACAAGGAAAATACTGTGAATAAGCAAAGTTTATGTATCCATTTATCTAAGGACTGTCCTTCCCGGCTCTGGTGATTCTTAGCAGCTATCAGGCAATTTAGTGCCACCAATATCTACAACCTTCCAAGGGTAAGTGAAAAGAGAAAACTTATTAATAGTCCTTTTCTCGCAAAAAAAAAAAAAAAAAAATACTGGACTTAAGAAATAAGTGAATGACTAGGTTATTTTTTTTTTTTGGTACCTTCAAGGGGACGATGTTGCTTTTACTCTGATGATGACCTTTTCATCCAAGGAATTCGAGCTATATTTCCCTATATTCCCTACGGTTTTAGCGCTTCCCCATGAATAAAATTATTGTAATTTCTTATTTTTTTCTTTTTATGTTGCTTTTGAGCGATTCTTTTCATGGGAGTGTTATGCACTTGTTATGACTGAGAGGCCATTATTATCACTGAGAGCCTCTTCCATGTTATCACTAAGATTTTGAGAACCTCTTGTCATCACAGAGTTTTGGAGCTTCTTGTTATCACAGAGAGTTTTGAGAGCCTCTTGTTATCACAGAGAGTTTTGAGAGCCTCTTGTTATCACCTAAAGTCTGAGAGGGTTTATAGCATCCTGTATCCTGTGCCAGCTCAGCGTCTATGATGCAAATACGATATGAATGGCTTCTGACACTTCAAATACAATAATAATAATAATAATAATAATAATAATAATAATAATAATATATTTGGTCATTATTTGTATTACTGTTAGTATAAATTTCATTAAACTGAACAGTTATAAATGTTTTAAAAAAAATATTATACTTTTTTGTTAGATTAATAACATAAATTTTTACATTATATATTTATATGTACAATTACAAAGGTATACATGCATCCAGTTATATCAGCAAAATGTACACTGAAGTGTGTGTATCCAAGCCTATGCTTACTGACATGCAAAACCCTTAAGGGTCATACAGCACTTGGGGAATGGTAGGCTGCCAGATTTGATGAGTGAAGGAGGTGGGTAGTTCCCATTCCCTGTATCAAGAGCCCTTCACCACCACCAAGAGTATGTGTCAGTGAAACAGGTTTAACGATCAAACTGCAGTCAAATTTAATAAAAATTAAATCGTAGTCAAAATTGCAGTCAATTGCAGTCAAAATTGCAGTTAGTTGCAGTCAAAGTTGCAGTCAACTGCAGTCAAAATTAATAAAAATACATGTTAACTGGCGCTGATATCTGCAATTCATAAAATAAAATATTAGGGAATGAAGTTATTAGTTTAAGAAAATTCAGCTTTCACTTTCGTCACTTGCCGAAGTTGCCAAAATAAGCTTGAAAGTCGCACCTACAGAAAACAAAAAGATTACAAGCGGATACCAACAGTCTTCTACTGGGAGATGGAATATAACATGACGTTCAATGGCGACAAATTCCAACTACTCTGACATGGAAAGAATGAGAAACTCAGAATAAATGCAGGATACAAAACGAATGAAAATCATTCCTTGTCTACTTTCCCTCTAATTTCTTATTTATCACCTCAACTCTCTTCCCGTTCTTTTTATCTCTTATTTTCCGGTTACTGTCTCTCCTCCTTACGCTGTCTTCCCTCTCCTCTCCCAGCGGTGCCGAGCTGGCGACTAATTCCCTAGCTTTAGGGGATGTGCCTACAATCCCTGAGTCGAAACTCTCCTGTTACCCGGCCGTTTGCTGGCGTTTGTTGTGTTTGCTGCGTTTGTTTGTGTGTTGGACTTAGGCGAGTCTCGTCTCCTTACCACCTATATGAATGGGCGGTTGAGGCAGCAAGGGGCAGAGGACAGAACATTGTATCAAATAGTGGATACGGTGATCCTGTGGATGATACCATAGCTGTGCTGCGGTCAAAAGATGCTTTGTGGCTCACAGTTTTTGCAGTGAGGGGTTTACAATCATCTCGCGTTACTGCTCCCTTCCCCAAGCATCTTCCCCCTCACTCTAACCGCCTAGGATTGTTTGGGTGTTTGTTATGGATGTTTGATTCTTATCGACATTTGTAGTGGAGGCTTAAGTAAGCGACATTAAAACAAGCATCTGAGCTAGTCAGGGAGCACCTCCATACATACGGGACGAACACTGTGTAGGTTTTTCTTATGAATGAGATGCTGAATTGTGTCCACACGTCAACATCCCGAAGATTTTCTGTGAGGCATGTGGAGTGTCCGGGAATGTCGTAAACATTGGTTATAGGTTCATGTTTACATGCTGAGGATTCCACGTTGGAGAAAGCAACCGTAATGTTATATCCGCTTGGGAACATCAGCCCCTGACACCAGTACAGTCGCCATACTGCTCCTTTTCCCTCCCTACACCACACTTCCTTTTACCCATACCTGTCTATGTCCGCCTCCCTCTTACATGCCTCCTTATTCACTTTTGCCTTTAATACCTAACTTTGTATGCTCCTTTGCGTCTAAATACCCCTTCCTCCTCTCACCTCTAAGCCACTTCTTCCTTTATACCTGCAATTTATTTAGAGATTTCTTATGATGACGGCACGAGATGTAATATTTATGGCGCTAAGCAGTTAACGCAGAGTTGCCCCTATCACTCGTACACCGCATCCCCTTCCCACACCGTTCTTTATGTCTCAAAGACCCTTCTTACATCCCTGCACTTCATCTAAACCACTTCTTGCGTTTCTCTCCATAAATTTCAGGCGTTGCTACATCATTTTCCTTTCCATCTCTTACTTTGCTATACATTATTTCATGTTGCCTGTAACTGCCTTCTCCTCTACCTATAAGTACAGAACACCAAGCAGACTCAGTGATACGAAATAGTGCTTCAGCTGTTGCAGTTGCTAAGTTTGATGCTATTTTTGAAGAGGGTACTCGTACAGATCTAGAAATGCGAAACAGTGCTTCAGCTAGTGTTGTTGGTTCTGATGTTTCTGAAGGAGAGGGCACAGAGCTAGAAATATAAAACAGTGTCTCAGCTGGTGCTGTTGCTGGGTCAGGTGCTGCTTGGTCATGGTACAGTTCTAGAAACTGTTGATGGAGTTGCTGGTTCTCATGCTGTTACTGAAAATGCTGCTAGTGAAGATGCAGATCTAGAAACTACACCAGAAAGAACCCAACCCCCCACATATTCTAACATTCGGAAAGAATAAATACGCAAATTCTATGCTTAGGGTGTCTGTAGGCATGAACTGTGGAAAAACGAATGCACGTGCAAATTTGACCCCCCCCAGTCCCCCCCCCCCAAAAAAAAAAAAAAGAAAGTGATGTCTTGACTAGAGACGCATGTCATTTTATTTCCTGCGGACTTTTTCTCCCTGAAATGTGTTATAATGTACAGCGGTACATGAAAAACAATGTTATAACACAAACTACACTGCATACCATTTAAAAGGGACCACGAGGTATAAACAGCACAAACCATGGGAACTAACCATGGTACAGCCATTCAGTATGGACTGAAGATATTAATGCAAACAAAAGGATTTCCCTCCCCAGCAAAACAAACAATACATCATTTGCCATCACAAATATACAGGGCTTTATATCATCCACCAACAACAGCAAAATACTTAATAGTGGATTATTCAAGCCGTCAAATGCAATATCTGCATCTTTCACACACAGAAATCCACACTAAAGACCTCGTGGACAAGGAACTATATCTGGGTACAACTTAATTAGATTCGCCCGGAAGAATAGAGTTACCGAGCACCAAAGGTGATGCACTTGAAGGTTTGGCAGTAAAAGCTGAGAACGAAAACCTAGTTATTGATCTTGTATATAAGCCTCCTGATACAGTTTCCTACCGATTCAAGGACCAGCTATCAAAAACTGAATACTGCCTAAGAAATCTTTCAACACTAGCCCCAAATATCTTGTTGCTTGGTGATTTCAATTTAAGACATTTAAAATGGAAGAATGTAGCAAATACTGTGATTGCAGAGATAATCCTAGGAGGCAGCTTTGATGAACACTCACACAAATAAACTACTGAAACCCTGTAATAAATTCGTCTTAAGACAGCAATTAGTGGAGCCGACTAAACTTAAAGAATACTCTTGTCCTTATATTCAAGAATAATGATGATCTAGTACGAAATATAACTGTGTCGCAGATAGTAAATTCAGGTCACATACAGTCATGAGGGTGTTTTCACCAAATTCAGCCTTAGCAATAAGAACATTGACCAGGATCAAATAAATTAAGTCCTTAACAACTATTAAGGGAATGTATTTTGTCATCATCTACATTAACCCTACCCCCGTTTGACTTCGAAAAAGCCATTGACAATATGTCCTTGCATTTTGTCTCACGCCCAGAATCGTAAAACTCCACGTTCAAGACCTGCAAGAAGCCCCTATCACATGCCTAAAATATTCTATGGAGAGGAAGCCTAAACATAGGAGTCATTATACGGCCATTAAAGACAATTAATAAAGCTCTACTCCAAAAGGTGATAACAAAGCATTAACTAAGAACTATAGACTAATAACACTAGTGTCCCAAATTATAAAAATCAAGGGTTTAGAGCAGTTCGCTCATGCCTCTCACAACTACTGGACTACTACGACATGGTCTTGGATGTAATGGAAGACAATATGCAGAAATAGTATACATACACTTGGCAAAAACCCTTCAACATGTGCGATGATAGTGAAATAGTGCACAAAATGCTTGCAACAGGAGTAACTGGAAAAGAAGGCAGATGAATTTTTAGCTTTCTAACAAAAAACAAAATGCAAAGAGGCTCATCCCCATATCCGATGTAGATAGGGACATAACTCATAGCATCGTATCCTTTGTAGACGATACTAGAATTCGTATGAGAGTTGCATCAACTGAACCTCAAACCGGATACAAACGAAGTCTTCCGGTGGCCCACATAAAACATTACGATGACCAATGAGGACAAATTTGTTAATTACTCTATTACCTGGAGTTTACCTGGAGAGAGTTCCGGGGGTCAACGCCCCCGCGGCCCGGTCTGTGACAAAGAAAAAGATGAGGAAATAAAAGCTAGAAAGAAGCATAAAACTAATTCTAACCACTCAATATGGCGAAAAAAAATAACGTGATAATGTCTGAAGATCTCACTTTCAAGCATCACAAGTGTCATAATCACAACTACGAGGAAAATGATAGAATGGATAACGAGACACTTCAAAACTTGTTCTCTCTAGGCTGGAATACTGCTGTACAATAAAAGCCCCATTTCAGGTGAGGATAACTGCAAATCTGTAGAATGTACGGAGAACCATCACTGCACATACAACGTCAGTCAAGCGCCAAAATTACCAGGAACGTATGAAGTCCTTTGACCTGTACTCCTTGGAATGAAGGTGTGACAGACATGATTTACACTTGGAAAAATCCTAGAACTGATTGGTCCCAAATCTGCACACAGAAAGCACTCTCTACGAAAGCAAGAGGATCGGCAAAATACCCCAATGAAAAATAAGGGTGCCATGAGCTCACTTGGAGAACACAATAAGTGTAAAGAGCCCAACTATTCAACAGCCTCCCATGATACATACCTGGAGTAGACCTGGAGAGGGTTTCGGGGGGTCAACGCCCCTGCCGCCCGGTCTGAGACCAGGCCTCGGGAATTACCAACAGACCCCTTCTCTTCAAGAGGAAACTGAATACCAACAGACCCCTTCTCTTCAAGAGGAAACTGAATAAGTTTTTGATCAGCTGGACTGTGTTTCATACGGTAGACTGCATGCGGCCAGCAGTAACAGCCTGGTAGAACAGGTTTTGATCCACCAGGAGGCCTAGTCTGGGGCCGGGCCGCTGAACCCCAAAAACATCTTTCAAGTACTTATTTAGTACTTCATTTATCACGTTTTCTCTACGCTTCCTTCTACTCTTCAATCATACTTTCCTTTCCACACCTAGCAAACACAATCTTTCCCCCTCCCTTCCCCAACCTACGTTCCTCCACTTAGTACTCAACCGTTTTTTGTTTATTTATCCACCTTCCCGGCATCCAAAACAGTGTCCTCATTACCATGCAGAGATTTCAATCTAATTTCTCAAGTATGACCTTGGACAGCTGGATCGCTGCTAATGAACTTAAGTGAACTCTCCCAGAGGGACAGCAGAGGAGTTCATTGTACCATAATTGTATACCAGTGTGCGGATAATCTGTATACTTGAATACTTATACCACGGCTGTTGTTTTTTTACGCATTGACATTTGGCACAAGATATGACTTAAGAACATAAGAAAGAAGGAACACTGCAACAGGCCTACTGACCTATGCGAAGCAGGTCTATGCCAGCCCCCCGGCCTAGAACAATGACCACCTAGTCAGGTCACTTCCATTTAAGGAAGGAGCACGGCACCAGACCTGGTAGCCCAAGCTAGTCAGGTCCAACTCACACCCACCCACACTGGAACTGAAATTTCCAATATATTTGCCCACTATTTTTTTCCATGACTGCGACCCACAACAGTGAGCTAACACATAGGTATCTATTCTTATTACTATATATAAATTTTTGGAGGAAGATGGAAATCAACGCTGGTACTTGTAAAAAAGGTTGATTTTCGTCTTTCTAATACGTCTGGTTTTTTTTTTTCTGGTAAGTGCCCGGCAAATAGTGAACCCGGATCCCTGGTATCCCACATCTCAGTAATCCTGCTAACCGCCCTGATGAGATGACAGTCTATCCTTGGAGGAATAACAGACTACTGGTGTAGGACTATTTCTGCGTGTCTATTCTAGGAAGGGAAGAACACAAGTTCAGGTACAGGAACTTAGCTCATCACTACTGTCTTCTCCCAACAGGATCGGACATCCGTGGCCCCTGGGGAAAAAAGCGTGTAAATATTTTCCTGAAAGAACCAGGGTCCAAGCTCAACGAAAAAAACAGATGATATGGCTGACACCTTCTTGCAATGCCTTAGCATGGCTATCCTGCCGCACACAGAAATCCCTCCCTACGAAAGCAAAAGCCTCAGCAGATGGTGCAAAATATCCGCAATGAAAAGCATTAGGGATTACCAACAGACACCAACACCAGGCCTAGTGTCTAATCGACATGTGCCTAGGACAAAATGGTAACTAACTAACACATATATATATATACAAAACAGCCACTGTGAAAGGATAGTGAAATTCCAAGAGCTTTCGTGACTTCTCACATTATCAAGGAACTATAAAAACAATACACTGCACATACATATATATATATATATATATATATATATATATATATATATATATATATATATATATGTGTGTGTGTGTGTGTGTGTGTGTGTGTGTGTGTGTGTGTGTGGGCAAGGAATTCGCGAGAGCAGGCGAAATATACACAAACACTGATCTCTGGCTGAAGGAGACTCGAACCTACGAACCTTAGGACAAGGTACGCAGTGCTTTATCAATCTACCCACACTGGACAATACCTTGGCGTGTAGCTTGCGCTACACGTTTGATCCAAGGCAGCCAGCTTTCAGGGAGAAGGCTTACAGCTTTTCATCTCATCCCCTGCACGCACACGCACACACACACACACACGCTGCAAGTAGTACGCTATATAATTAAAATTTCATTTGGAACTAATATTTTTCCATATCTAAACAGAGTACTGAGCGTTTAGATTAAAAAGTCAGCGGAGTGTGTTGGTGTAGCCTCACTCTACTTATTCCACAAAGGCATAGGTGCACTCTTGTCTACTTTATCTCCCCCCCCCACCCAACACTTTCCGCAGACGGTGGATTCAGCTGTGCAAACTGTTTTTATCACCTCTAGTTCGTCAGTCTAAGTTTTTATTTTGTACAAAGTAAGTATAGATACAATCAAGTCTATTAAAGGTGCCATGGACAGTTGGCAGAAACAAATTATAATATAGAGGCAGCTGACGGGAGTTTGGAGAGTGCTAGAGTAGGCTTTTGGCAGCGTCTTAAATTATAGTATGGCATGTGTGTTTGTTTATGCTCTGGATTAGGATTTCTTTTGGCTCTGTTCGTCTAACAAAGCGAGGCATGGTATCCTACAAACGGATACGTGTGTAGGTTGTCAAACATTCAAACAACATTTTGCAAAATACACAATATGAATAATACAATCATGAAATTTACGATACTTCCATATTACAACCCCGTACAAATCGTATCAGAAGACATTTTGGCCTTCCATACCCCTCCCGAGAAACATGCACGTGGATCAATTATCAACTGCCATGTAACAGCCGAGGTACAAAATTCCGACACAATGGATATATACGAGACATAAAAGCAGTATGAAGCCTTTAGTAATTAATGGCGTTTCGGTTAAGGAGGGAGCTCACTGACGGAGCTAAACCTCGTTAATTAATGAAGGCTCCATACTGCTTCTGTCTTATATATTCAATTTCTCACAAGTAACTGAATTTTAAAATTTCATTTTTTTAGGCATGGTAGAACAATAAACAACAGAACAAGATGTAGACATAAATCTTACTCTGTTCAAGAAACAACCTGAACAATGGATACCGGATGACCTCAAACAACTTGTACACAGTAGAATAACAAATCACTAACACTGTTACTTGTTCTGATAATAGCACTACGATAATAAGAGAAAAACAAGTCTGACTTCACTGAGACTTGGGTACAAATGCATGTGGCAATGGAAGAACTCACAATAAAACGCGTGATTGTATATATGAAAAAAATCAGTGAAAATAGGAAATAAAAGCAAAGAGCTTTCATATGCTTACACACATACCTTCACAGGAATAGGAATAAGAGGCAAAAGAAAAAGATTTTATGTTAAACCCTGAGGTGATACCTCATTCAGAGAAGGTAACACCTCACACAAAAGGGGTCCCACATGAAAGCGCTCAGGTATTATTTCCTACTTTTCACTTTTTTTTTTTTTTTTTTTTTTTTGGGGGGGGGGGGGGGATGTCTGAATATAGTGACAACAGCGATATTAAAATGTGACCAAACGTCAACCTATATATAACGAACTAGAAACAAACTCTTCCATAAAGCAACAGCTCGCATTTTTTTTTCAGCTCTGGAAAGGCATTTGATATCAATGATGTCCCCAACTTTGCTCTAGAATTTAAATACATTAATTGTACCTTATAACTGCTACTTTACACATCTCAGTATTAAAATTTATTTGCATACTGATAATATTTTCAAAACAGCAAAACCTTAAAAAAGTTATCTACAATCATAAAGTAAGCATTAAAATAATTTTAATAATCATTCAGGTAACACTGTCAATGAGCTCCATCTGTATGTGCGACTAATGCTGCAAGAGAGTCACGATTTTTTTTTCACCCTTTTTTTTACGCATTTGCGTTGATTTCTCTGCTTAAAGCGGAAGAAGTGCCCAATAAATTAATTCCTCTAATGGTGCAAAATCTACAAAAAATGTACTTCCCCTAAAAATTAACCTAACTGACCAATTCATTATTTCTTAGCCAACTCTGCCCATAGTCATCCAGATAGATGCAGGTGCAAGCTCTTCGAAGTGGCAACCACACAAAGCCAGAAGCATGAAGCACTGTAGATTAAACCCACCCAGACAGACGGATGCAGACAAACAGAAACACAAACGCACACGCACACACGCACACACGCGCACACACACACACACACACGCACACACACACACACACACACTCTCAAACACACACACACACACACACACACACACACACACACACACACGCATACACACACACACACACACACACACACACACACGCATACACACACACACACACACACACACACAGACACACACACCCACACACACCCACACACACACACACACACACACGCATACACACACGCATACACACACACGCATACACACACACACACACACACACGCATACACACACACACACACACACACACGCATGCACATACAACAGGCCTAGTGTTTAATCGACACGTGCCTAGGACCAAATGGTGACTAACACACACACACACACACACACACACGACAACCTATCATATTAAATTACCCCACTTATACTAGACTTTTAGGGACCGAGTGCAAGGTATTTAGAGATCATAAAATTGAAGTTGAAAATTTTTGGAATCTTAGGTTTTCTATCCAAAAAATAGTGCAAAATTCTGGCAACATGTTCATGCAATCAGCTTGTTTCTATCATATTTCTAAGTATGTTTCTTTCAAAAATGTAAATTTTATGTTTTTGCTGTTATCAAGATAACTTGTTGGCAATTAGTGTTTTTATTGTTTTTTTTTTTACTCCAAAAATTACTATTGTTATGATTGTTTCATTCTAAATACTCAACATGGCAAGTTCTGTGAGGACTATAGTGAAGAGCACAGAGTTGTTGCTGCTCAGTTGCCTCTGGGTTATCAACAATGATAGGGGTTTGCAACACGCTCAAATTTGGTGTTTCATCTCCATAGAGTTTTATAGAAACAAAAATTTGAATAACTCATGAATAAGTTATTGACATTTGTTTTACCGTTTTGCAAAGAGTAATAATAGGAGTGTCATGATTTTTTCACACAATATTGATGAATGATGGTTCTATTAATATTCAGAGGTGTTTTGCAATATGTTTTACCATTTTGTTTTTATTGACTCTTATTCTCCCAAAAAACGCCCAAAAATTTTTTTTTCAAAATTTCTAATAATGCAATCTATTGACATTTCTCGCAAAAAAGTTTGAAATTTAGATAATCTAACTCTTTATCTTTCATCTGATGTTGACTAGAACACTGTACAACTTACCAATTTTGTAGGGTAGGGAGGGTTTTATGTTAAATACAATTTTGCAATATCTTGCAACTTTGCAACAAGGAGTCCATGCAAACCTGTGTATAAGATGCATACTGCTCCTTAATAACAGCATAAAGTTACACTTGAAAGTGGACCAAAAACAAAAAGAGCCCAAAAACGTGTCTCTCCATCCCTTTATTATCCATGTAAATACACCCGAGACATTCCTACTAACACAATAATACAATATGCATACTAGATATTCCCACATACTAAGATAATCCCATATACAAATCTCCGACACCTTCCCTCCTCCCCTAAACACACAAAAGCCTCCCACAGACTCACAACACAACACCACAAGGCAGTAAGCTACAAATAGAAGGGAGCGCGCGTGCACCGTATCCGCCTTGGGTATCGCTGCCCCGAAAATGGCACATAGCACCCTAGGGGAAGGGTGAAAAGGGAAAGTTGGGAAAGAGGAAGGTTGGTGGGTCGCTGAACAAATTGTTATAGTGCCTGGTGGCTAATGGGTATGTGGGCGACCAGCAAACGACAGGTAGCTCCTCCATCTTTTTTGGTATACCCATTAAGTTAAGGTTTATAAATTTGAGGGTTTCTCGCACTACAAAAGTTACTGAGGTAATGTTCCTGCCTGTAAATTATGAAATAATGCCAGGAAGATGTTGTTTTGCTGGTGTGTTGCAGCGTAGTGTGTCTGGTCAGATCAACTTGATATGATGGGATGGAGCAGCTTGCTGACCGGCAGGAGGAGCTTGCTGTGATTGGTTGGAGCAGCTTGCTATGATTGGCAGGAGCAGTTCGCTGTGACTGACTGGAACAGCATGTTGTGACTGGCAGGAGAAGCGTGCTGTGACTGACAGGAGCAACGTGCTGTGACTGGTAGGAGCAGCGTGCTGTGACTGGCAGGAGCACCGTGTTGTGACTGGCAGGAGCAGCGTGTTGTGACTGGCAGGAGCAGCGTGCTGTGACTGGCCGAAGCCGTTGTGTTCCATCAGGCGTCGAAGATAAACGTTTATTGATATAATTACTGCAAGAGCAGCGTGCTGTGACCGGCGGGAGCAGCGTGCTGTGACTGGCAGGAGCAACGTGCTGTGACTGGTAGGAGCAGCGTGCTGTGACTGGCAGGAGCACCGTGTTGTGACTGGCAGGAGCAGCGTGTTGTGACTGGCAGGAGCAGCGTGCTGTGACTGGCCGAAGCCGTTGTGTTCCATCAGGCGTCGAAGATAAACGTTTATTGATATAATTACTGCTGACACTTAGATCTTTGATCTCTTTACATTTGTCAGCGAGCCGCAAGACCTAATGACTGACTAGCACGAAAGGTTGATGTGAAAAGATGCTAATCGTTTTTACTTCTTACAAACAAGTTTACATTCCCACGGAAACCTCAGTTTGTAAATACTTTCAGAGGTTAGTTTACAAACAGCGGCCGAGTACAACAACATCATGATCTGTTGTTGATAAACCCGCCAGAGGCAGTCATGAAACTGAGTGTGAGTGTCACCCTCCCCTCTTCCCCCCACTTTCACTACTTGCCGCAACTTCGCCTCAGTCTACCCAAGCCTGCTCCAGCATACCTCAGTACCTGCTCCAGCATAACCCAGCCTGTCCCAGCATACCCCAGCCTATCCCTGCCGACGCCAGCCTACCTTAGCCTCGTAAATGAACGCGGTGTTCATTCATGTCCCCCACGAATCCTTTGACTTTAGGCAACTAGGGAGAGAGCATTTGTAAATTGAATATCACTGACGACCGATTCCAGCATCAGGGGAAGAGGTGTACGTAAATTGTGAAGCTTGTAGTCCTGAAGGCCGCCAATAAAGTGGCCTAGTTTTGGTCTTTGCTGCGGGGGCGATGTTTCCTGTAACCATCTATAAGTAAATATGGTGCATATCTGATTAGAGCTCCGGAAATATAACGTCCAAGGCCCAAACTCAGACCAAGCCTTTCTGTCACGAGACCAGAACTAGCCGAGACCTCGTAGAATCTAGTCATCCTGTGGTCTTGTTGCTTCACGCCAAACAGTTTTAAAACTCACATCTTCAAAGACAGGCACATTTTATCTCCGTCTAAATCGTCGGGAAAATCCTCTGGCATCCAATTGTCGCAGTGAACCTCTTCCAAGCCACAAGCGAGCTTCCAACATGCCAGCAGTAATCAGAAGGGAACGTTAAGAATTAACCAATCAGAACTGGCTGTAGGTGAATGCTAGCCAATCATGAGGCGGCGCAGGTTGACAAGCAACGCAGGTGCGGCGCGTGACAGGCGGCTCTCCACGCTATATGTAACAGTCGATGAGGAATATATTTTATGTCTCCTGCATAAAATACGGCCGACAGTTGCAGCGTGGGAGGTGTGAGGCTGCAACACTCGCCTCGTAAAACACTGCCTTCACTATTTTT
>NC_091324.1:10907711-10935211 GCF_038502225.1 Cherax quadricarinatus
CTTGTAGCTCTACTGTGTATTCGAAGCTTAAAACCACATGGTCACTGGCCCCAAGGGGTCTTTCGTATGTGATGTCCTCGATATCTGCACTACTCAAGGTGAATACTAAGTCCAGCCTTGCTGGTTCATCCTCTCCTCTCTCTCTTGTAGTGTCCCTTACGTGTTGGCACATGAAGTTTTCCAGTACCACCTCCATCATCTTAGCCCTCCATGTATCTTGGCCCCCATGTGGGTCCAAGTTCTCCCAATCGATCTCCTTGTGGTTAAAGTCCACCATCATCAGGAGCTTTGCCCTGCATGCATGAGCTCTTCTGGCCACTATCAACCATCGCTCTATTGCTCTCGTCGTACTCTTGCCTTGGCCTCCTGCTGTTCTGTGGTGGGTTATACATCACTGCTATTACCACCTTGGGACCTCCAGAGTGAAGTGTTCCCGCTATGTAATCACTTTCTTCTCCGCTGTCTCCTCTCTCCAGCTCATCAAAATTCCAGCGATTTTTGATCAGCAACGCCACTCCTCCACCCCCCCTGTTCCCTCTGTCTTTCCTCAGGATTTGGTATCCCGTTGGAAAGATATCATCTGTTATCATACCTGTAAGCTTGGTTTCTGTGAGAGCTATGATGTCCGGTGATGCTTCTTTGACTCTTTCATGCCACTCCTCCCACTTATTTGTTATTCCATCAGCGTTTGTGTACCATACCTTCAGTTTCCTTTCCAACACTGTGGTTTGGGGGGCCTGTGAGGGTGGGAGACCTGGTGGCATACTGTGGGATTCTATAGCTCGGTGTTGGGTGGAGGCTGTGGGTATGGATTGTAGTGTGTGTTGGGATGGTGTGATAGGTTGTATGGTTCTGAGAATAGTTGTGTGTGTGCTTGCCCTTGCTGTTCTGTTCTGCTCTGACTGACCTCTGCTGGTTCCATCCTTGTCTCTTTTCCTAACTCCTTTCGCTTTTTTGTCCTCTCCCTCAGCTGCTGTCGTTCTGATTTTGTTCTGTCTCTGTCTAGGAACACCCTCTTGTACTCTTCCGAGTATTTCAATCGTGGTTTCTCTTGGAGGATCCTGTTCTGCACTGTTTCCATCCTGAGAATCAGCTTGATTGGTCGGTTTCTCCCCTTCGAGTATCCCCCTATTCTCTGAAAATTTACAATCTCGTCCATCTCTTCACCTATTTCCGTGATGATTTTCTCAATCTCCTTTCTTTCTTCCTGCTTCCTTTCAGTGTGTGTCCTTTCCTCTCTCTCCTGAAGCCCATGGATAAACACTGATTTTGCCCTTTCTTCCTCCCATTGCATCACCCTCTGTGACTCTGGATCCTGCCTGTATGTGGTCAGTTTCTCCCTTGATTTTTCCAGTGGCTCTTGATAGCCTGGTTGTGCCTCAGCATTCGACCTATCACCCTTTCCATCTGCAACCAGCTGTTCTTCCCTTTCACTCCTTGGTCCTCCTTGGCAGGCTGATATGACCTTAGCATAATTCATAATTCCTTCCTGTTCAGCCTCGCATCTTCATATGCTGTCTTCTCTGGTCACTGCCCCTGTAACTCGCTTCAGCCTATTTATCTCAACTTCTAGGACCCTTATCTTGGCTACTGCAGTTTCGACTTGTGCCTCCCAATTCTTTGTCTCCTTCTCCAAATACTTTTCCAATTTCACAGAGAGCTCTTTCTCCACTTTTTCAGAAAGCTCTCCTAATTTTCTCTCCCACTCTTGTTCCATCCTTTTCCACTGCTCCTCCATCCACTCCTCCCTACCAGAACCATTCTCATCTGATCCTTGGTTCCTGCGAGTCCCCACCATTTTTTTTGTGTGTGTGTGTGTATGTGTGTGTATGTGTGTGTATGTGTGTGTATGTGTGTGTATGTGTGTGTATGTGTGTGTATGTGTGTGTATGTGTATGTGTGTGTATGTGTGTGTGTGTGTGTGTGTGTGTGTGTGTGTGTGTGTGTGTGTGTGTGTGTGTGTGTGTGTGTGTGTGTGTGTGTGTGTGTGTGTGTGTTGTGCCGAAAAAGTAAAACTTGCGATTTTGGCTTAAATAGCAAGGCTCTTCTTGCCGAATAAGACAAGCGAAAATTTGTGTATGAAATAATTTCGCAAAAAATCTTTCTGAACCTAACGAAAAAAAAAAATATTTCATAGTGTTTGTTTAATATTAAATTATTGTAAACTTATTTAAAATATATTTAGTTGGATTAGGCCAAATTAAACTGCGCTTGTTATAATAAGGTTAGGTAAGTTTCCTAAGGTACTTTTGGTACAAAAGCATTAATTTTTATATTAACATAAATGAAAAAATATACATACCTTAAATGTAAAACAAATTTTTTTTTAGAAAGGATTTAATTTTAAATGAGTTCTTGCTAACTGACCAGTTTTACCTATTCGACACGACAATAATATATGTATATATATATATATATATATATATATATATATATATATATATATATATATATATATATATATATATATATATATATATATATATATATATATATATATATATATATATATATATATATATATATATATGCAAAACAACCAATGAGAAGTCACGAAAGCTCTTGGAATTTCGCTACTATTTCACAGTAGTTGTTTTGCATATTTTGATATCACCTGTTTACTGTAATCTTATTGTGATCTTTATATATATATATATATATATATATATATATATATATATATATATATATATATATATATATATATATATATATATATATTAGCCTAACCCAACTAAATATATTTTAAATATGTTTACAGTAATTTAATACTAAACAAACACAATGAAATATATTTTTTTCGTTAAGTTCAAAACGATTTCTGCGAAATTATTGCATACACAAATTTTCACTTCTCCTATATGGCAAAATGAGCGTTACTATTTAAGCCAAAATCGCAAGTTCTGCCTATTCGGCACGACATATATATATATATATATATATATATATATGTGTGTGTGTGTGTGTGTGTGTGTGTGTGTGTGTGTGTGTGTGTGTGTGTGTTAGTTACCATTTTGTCCTAGGCACATGTCGATTAGACACTAGGCCTGTTGTATATGAGTACGTGTGTGTGTGTGTGTGTGTGTGTGTGTGTGTGTGTGTGTGTGTGTGTGTGTGTGTGTGTGTGTGTGTGTGTGTGTGTGTGTGTGTGTGTGTGTGTGTGTGTGTGTGCGCAAAACAACCACGGGGGAGCAGAATGATAGCTCTATCACGATAGCGCTATCATTCTACTCCCCCCATGGTTGTTTTGCATCTTGTAGGTGAAATTTCTTAATTTTGGTCCAAACACAAAAAATCTTTATATGAATGTCAATTAATAAAATTATGTATAATTCTGTAAAAGAATTTTTTGGAATTTTTTAACTTTTAAGGTAGTTCGGCTCATACAGGATATATATATATATATATATATATATATATATATATATATATATATATATATATATATATATATATATATATATATATATATCAAGAAGTCGGCCGTCTCCCACCGAGGCAGGGTGACCCAAAGAGAAAGAAAATCCCCAAAAAGAAAATACTTTCATCATCATTCAACACTTTCACCTCACTCACACATAATCACTGTTATTGCAGAGGTGCCCAGAATACAACAGTTTAGAAGTATATACGTATAAAAATACACAATATATCTCTACAAACTGCCAATATCCCAAACCCCTCCTTTAGAGTGCAGGCATTATACTTCCCATTTCCAGGACTCAAGTCCGGTTATATAAAATACCGGTTTCCCTGAATCCCTTCACTAAATATTGCCCTGCTCACACTCCAACAGCTCGTCAGGTCCCAAAAACCATTCGTCTCCATTCACTCCTATCTAACAAGCTCATACAGGCTTGCTGAAAGTCCAAGCCCCTCGCCCACAAAACCTCCTTTACCCCCTCTCTCCAACCTTTTCGAGGACGACCCCCTACCCTGCCTTCCTTCCCCTACAGATTTATACGCTCTCCATGTCATTCTACTTTGATCCATTCTGTCTAAATGACCAAACCATCTCAACAACCCCTTTTCAGCCCTCTGACTAATACTTTTATTAACTCCACACCTCCTCGTAATTTCCACACTTAGAATTCTCTGCATAATATTTACACTACACATTGCCCTTAGACAGGACATCTCCACTGCCTCCAACCGCCTCCTCGCTGCAGCATTTACAACCCAAGCTTCACACCCATATAAGAGTGGTGGTATCACTATATTTTCATACATTCCCTTCTTTTCCTCCATTGATATATATATATATATATATATATATATATATATATATATATATATATATATATATATATATATATATATATATATATATATATATATATATATATAGAGAGAGAGAGAGAGAGAGAGAGAGAGAGAGAGAGAGAGATTGTGTGTGAGTGACACCTATTTACATCGGGTAAAACTCAAAGGCACACTTACAAAACTCAGGGGGTTGATACAGCTGAACCCACACTGAAACCCACTTCGACACATACATAAACACGTGTAGCTTTATAAACACATTCATCCAACAATGTCCTCGAACTTACGTGTGCACGTGAATAAATAAACCTGTGCAACATGGTACACAAGTTGTAAAAAGAGTGGATAAGCCAGGCACACAAACACAGAAGAGCTGAGACTCGAACCCCGGAAAGACAACTCGGCGAGTATATACACATAGACATACATGCGCACATGTTGATCAGTGGTTAGTGCAGTCGATGACCAGCAACAACAGAAAAGGCAGTCTGTCCCTTTTGGGAATTAGCGCCATTTTCTGCCCCTTCTCACCTAGCCGTAAATAGGAACGTGGGCGTTAGTTAACTGTTGTAAATCACAGCCTGTGAGAACAAACAAAAGTGCAAATAATAAAGATGGGACACCGAATAATGGTCTGCTCGTCTAACTCCCAATAGAGAAACTCATTCCCAAAATACCTCAACGTTTAAGTAGCATCCAACCGATGAATAGACGTCTCCAATTTTAATATAGTGGAAATTTATAAAGTGCAATCTGGTAATGTGTTTCTCGCGAACAGCAGACCGAGGATCGAGCCTCCTTTAATCGAGCTTAATATTCGTATAATTTTAGCGTATCACGTTAATAATAATAATAATAATAACCATGATCTGGTTGCAGGAGCGGGAGCTGGGGGCTGAGTCAGATGCAGAGTAGCCAGTTAGGGGGCTACACTCAGAACCATCCTCGAAGCCATACTCCACACTCCTATGGCTACCCACAGATGAACCAGGTGAGCACCTCAAGTGAACCTCCTTATATTTGTCTAAATTGCTTTGAACACTGACAGGGAGCAATGACGGTCATTTCTTGTTATATATTAGTCAATGATACGTAGTAATGGCGCCGCTTTTGGCTGGGTATAATGTCAAGGAGAGGGAACTCTTAATTGTCGTGTTGGCGAGGACCAATGAAATTATATGCAGTGACTTTACCTAGGGATAAGAAAGACTGCAACAGGTAATGACATCACTTTTTGACAACTTTCAAGAGTGGAAGCAGTTGGTAACCGACTTTAACAATTAGTTACGCCAGTTCAGATTAATAAGCTTCAACCAGTAATGAAGTCAATTCATAGCAATGAAATCAATTCACTTTGAACAACAAGCGCAACCACTAATGAACTGTATTTGCAATTAGATCACCAGGTCAACGGCTATTCTTGCGGCGGTGTCAAAATAAAAACGCGACTTGTGTAATTTACATAGCACCTTTCTCCATAGTTGCAGGGGCAGATGCAATTGAGTGGTGGGTACCAGCAGCTAGGAGGATCCCTGGGCACCGCTGGGCTAGGGTCAGCACCGCTGCCCTCAGGTAAGCAGTAACCATCAGCAGTTTTAAGTTAGTGCAGTAAATGACTTCGTAAACGGATGCTTGATATCAAGAGTGGCGTTAGTACTGTTTAGTTAATCTTAATTGTATGCTAGTAATTTCACTGTACAGTATTTTGGTAATATTCTCTAAGCGTTGCTATATCCTTCCAGCATCTGTCAATATTTCTGATTAACGCAACTCCTACAATCAATATTTTTGAACCCCTTCCACATCCTTTCTTTCACGAAGCAGTTCGAATCTTGTCCACACGCCTTAATTAACTGGATGGATGCTACTCAGGAGGAAGATGGCAGCTAAGAAAACGGCACAGCTAGCAATGTTAGGAAAGGAAAGTGTCGCTAATGTTTACAGGTTTGTCGCCTCAACAGTAAAAGTTTCCTCTGAGAAATTGGTAACTGCTCTGGTTCAGGATGTCCTCACTTGGAAAATGATGATCCACAACCACCTGAAGCACTTTCAGCAAATTCCAATTAATCTCATCCCTTCAAATATCATAAACACAATAAAAGAAAAAAACAACAACACTATTCCGTGTGTTCCAAAAGAAGCCCGTCCATAAGTAGAGGGAAAATTTACAACCTCCTGAAGCAAGCCGATGAAGACTCCACTATCCTAGATGTTCCTAACATTATCAAACCATAGTCCAACTCGTTAATGTTTGGTAATGTCTGCTGAGCCGTGCCGTTAAAGACGGCAAATTGCTAGCCTTGTCGGTCATCAAATCATTAAAAGGATCCCAGAGCTGTCTTGATTCGCCTTCCCCATCAACACAAAAGAAAACAAAAGACAGCCCCAACAGTCGTTCCACTGATAGTGAGAAAATCAGAGACTAGGTGAGGAGAAAAATGAAGGTAACACAGTTGACAGTTGGGGTTATCAGAATGATCGCCAGCGAAGATGCACTCGTTCCCCGAGACGCTGACACTGTCCAAGCACTGAGAGGAAACACTGCAGACACCGGCGTCTACATGATACCAAGTGGAGGTTGTGATAAGGTTTGCGTACGTGAAACTTCTAGGGGATATGAAGACAAGGATCAACGAATACAGAAGTGTCTGCCAGAGAGATGACACGAATAATCCTTGTATTATTCACTGCAACAGAGAACCATCTGTTAATTTCTTTTCCGGAACACTAGCTAGCAATGAAGCAAACAGACGGAACCGACTGTGCTTTAAATTTGCTGTCATTGCCACGACTAGCACTATCACAAAAAATCATGTTCATCCCTAATTTCAGAAACAAAAAATCATGTTCATCCCTAATTTCAGAAACAATGTCCAACCTTCTTCTTACCAGTTATGACACTGATATTACATATGACTATAAGGAGAAGTAATGAAGTCGGCTTACTAGACCATGCAATTTTAAACTTAAAGTTTCAACCCATCTCAAGACCTCACATCATATATGCTCTTCTTACCCATCTTATGAGATTTGATAAAAGTTCCTGCTGGACGAAACGTCTTCTCAATAAAATGCAATAAATCCAAGAGTTAGAAAACCGAGTAGTAGATGGATGACACTTAAGCATCACTTGGTAATCTTTATTGTGGAAACGTTTCGCCAACCAGTGGCTATATAAGTACTTACCAATACAAGGAAAATATAAAATATAAAGATGTGAAGTAGTTTGAGATAATCAGTTCCTCAGCTTGGAGATAACGTGTTCAGTTCATCAGTCTTAAAAAAAGTACGCCATATGCACACTGAAAACAGGTGAAGTAAAGTAGATGGAGGCTGCATCACAGGATCCACAAGTGGAAGTCAGTCATACCAATAGGTTAGATAAGAACTGGAGATGTACAATGGAGACACTACTCAGATCAGTCGTGCTGTTACGTCTGGAATATTATTTGGTGTTGACGGCTCTGCTCACGGTGGAAGCGATACTGGAGTTGGAAAATGTAGAGATCGTTCACTACCCGCACAGAGTCGATTAAGCATTAAAACTACTAGGAATGCGTCAAAGTATTAGATGGAATGCACTGGACTGCATTATATATATATTGGAATGTATTATATATTCACAATAAACACTTGAGAGCCTGGTCCTAAATTTACACATAACCATAACACCGCACTGAGGGTGTACAAAACAGACCCAGGGGAAAAATAAGGGCCTAATAGGCACATTAAGAGGATGCTGTGCCAACATCCGAGGCCCATGCAGTAGATATCAGAAATATTGCCTGTAAAAGTGTATTAGTTTTCAAGATGAATCTGAATCACTATCTCTGCCAAATACTAGATAAACCAGGCTGTGATGATAATGTGGGCCAACATGTCACCAATAGCAACAGCTCGATTCAGCATGCAATTAGCAGACAAACCAAGCTCCAGGCCAGTGAGAGGAAAAATCCTCGAAATTGATCATACGTATAGCATAGTTTACAATATTAATTAATAGTGTCCCGTAGCACGGTTGGTAGCGCACTCAGCTCACGCACTGAGGTCCGTGGTTCGACCCCTCGGTACGGGTGGAAACAGCGCGTGTTTCCTTAAGACATTTGCTGTCCCTGCTCACTTAGCAGTAAATAGGTACCTAGGTATTAGCCGACTGGTGTGGGTCACATCCTGGGGACAAAATTAACCTTTCTTTATAGATATCATTGATGTCAGCTAGGTCTATATTTGTTGTATCATGTACCTGTAGAAATAAACTGATTTTTCTTCCTCAGGAGCGCTCGGGTCAGGTCTTCCCAGTCATTTGGGAGGAGGCATCCTGGGTGGTTCTTCGCCCTCCATATCCTCCCCTGGCAGCACTCCCGGCACCCTAGGTTCAGCTCCTCCCCTATGGACCTCAGGATCAGGGTCTAGCCTCTCCTCAGGGCTTGGTGCGGGTGGATTCCTAGGGTCTAGTAGCAGTCTGGGGTCCCCTTCCGCAGCGCCCCTCCAACCCTCCTTTGGTAAGTTAAACTTGGATATAAAAAAAATTACTCAAAAGACCTCACAGAGAAAGAACGGGTCCCCAACATACATATATACAGACACAAACACAGTCTAGAGACTACAAACCTCACTCAAGGAAAAGGACCTTGGGGTGAGTATAACACCGGGCACATCTCCTGAGGCGCACATTAACCAAATAACTGCTGCAACATATGGGCACCTAGCAAACCTAAGAATAGCATTCCGACATCTCAATAAGGAATAGTTAAGGACCTTGTACACTGTGTACGTCAGGCCTACATTGGAGTATGTAATATCAGTTTGGAACCCACACCAAGCCAACCACGTACAAAAATCAGAGAAAGTGCAAAGGTTTGCAACAAGACTAGTCCCGGAGCTAAGGGGCAGGTCCTACGAGGAGAGGTTAAGGGAAAATTTGTGTATGCAATAATTTCGCAAAAATCATTCTGAATCTAATGAAACAAAACATATTTCATTGTGTTTGTTTATTATTAAATTATTGTAAACTTATCTAAAATATATTTAGTTGGATTAGCCTAAATTAAATTGCGCTTGTTATAATAAAGTTTTTCTAAGGTTCTTCTGGTATAAAATTATTAATTTTTACATTAACATAAATGAAAAAAATCTTTAAACGTATAAGAGAAAATTTTAGAAAGGACTTAATTTTAAATGAGTTCTTGCTAATATATATATATATATATATATATATATATATATATATATATATATATATATATATATATATATATATATATATATATATATATATATATATATATATATTAATACATCGGCCGTTTCCCACCAAGGCAGGGTGGCCCGAAAAAAAAATTTCATCATTCACTCCATCTTTATCTTGCCAGAGGCACACTTGCTGGAAGTCCAAGCCCTTCGCACACAAAACCTCCTTTACCCCCTCCCTTGAACCTTTCCTAAGCCGACCCCTACCCCACCTTTCCTCCACTAAAGATTTATACACTCTCGAAGTCATTCCATTCTCTCTACATATCCAAACCATCTCAATAACCCCTCCTCAGCCCTCTGGATAATAGTTTTGGTAATCCCACACTTCCTAATCTCCAAACTACGGATTCTCTGCATTATATTCACACCACAAATTGCCCTCACACACACACACACACACACACACACATATATATATATATATATATATATATATATATATATATATATATATATATATATATATATATATATATATATATTAAATCACGAAACAAGTGATTTTGAATCATTAACAGAACTGCAGCTGGCCAGGACTCGATCCTGCATTCCCATGCCCAGCCCTGTGAGAACTGAACAAAGTATGCGTCCCTCTATCCACTGGACCAACAATCCTTAAACACCAAACGCTCAGCAGTACTGAGCGTGTTTTCCCTGGTGCAAGGACATACGTGATCCATGGTTATTTGCATGCCCATAATCCTACTGCTCCTCTGTGCAGCTTGCATTTTGTCTCTGATTGGGGCACATATTTTAATGGTTTGCCCTGAATTTGGACACCCAATCATCTGACAAAAGATGTCTACCAACAATGCCTGCTGAGTAATTAAAATCAACACAAAACTTCTACTTCCACCATGACAAATTTGAAGCTACTGTAACCATCGAACTTATGACAAAGCGAGTACAGTGACTAAAGTCTACCTAAGCGCGCTGTTACATCTCACTCACCCCACTTCCTCTTCCCATTGTGGCCCTTCTCATCACCTTCCCTTCTCCATCCCCTACCCTTATATCTTCCTGGCCTCCAGCTGTCTCACTTTTCTCCTCTCTTATCTCCACTTTTCCCTCCTTCTCTCCAAATACCTCTTTTAAAATATTTTGCTTTCTCTAATTCTGTCTTGTACATAAATTTTTATCGCATTAATTATATATATATATATATATATATATATATATATATATATATATATATATATATATATATATATATATATCATTATACAAAGCATTTCTTTTCAGCTGGAATTTGGTAACGATGTAGCAATCTTATTTTCTAAAAGATTAATAATTTGTATTATTTCTCAGTTAAATTTAGGTGGTATGCAGCAATATCACCCACACGGATTTAGCGCTTTCACGTAAAGTATAATGTAATCCAACCCCCCCCCCCCCCTCTTATTGATTTGCTCTGTATAATACAGTGTGTTATTTACAAACTTAGTTCACTGGAGTATAATAACGTTTGCATTATACCAGACATATTTCAGTAATATAATATGGACAAATAAAATATGAAATGCTGAGTTCTGGAAGAGTTCTTACAAGTAATCGATAACTGTTTCCATATTATCAGGGATTTAACAACAGACTGTGATAAGACCTTACAAGTGCTAATTTTTCAACCTTCACCACGGAGAGTGGACGGTCCTTGGTAAATGAACAAACTTTCACAGAAGAATAATGATAAATAAGTAGGAGTAATATCTAAAGACTTTTATGAGATTAAAAAAAAAGTATACCTGGAGGGTGTTCCAAAGGGTCAACGCCTCCGTGGCCCGGTCCATTAGTGAATTATTATTAAAATCAAAAAGAGGTCCATAAGTGAAGATAAATGTGTCCCAAAAGAATGTAAGGATGAGTTTAGTGTATATCTGGCAAATATACTGGAAGCCTAAAGTATTTGCTTCAGGAACACTATCTGGCATTTTGTTCACTCAACTATAACCCTTTTAGCTGAATGGAACTCATGGTCGATTCCCAGACAGGATAAGCCAAGTATCGTCTGCTGCTCTTGTTCGCCTAATAGTAAATAGGTACTTGTTAGTCAACTGTTATGAATCATTCTGGGATGGGTGGCAGTGGCATACTATAGGCAGAGCTGGGTTCTAAATTAAGTTAAAGCAACTTATAGGGGAATAAGTTTACTGAATATACCAAATAAAGTGTATGGTAGGGTTATTATTGAAAGAATTAGAGGCAAGACAAAAAACAAGATTGCAGATGAGCAAGGAGGCTTTAGAATTGGTAGGGAATGTGCAGATCAAGTGTTTACAATAAAGAATATATATATGAACAGTATTTAAATAATGGTAGGGAAGTTTTCATTGCATTTATGGATTTAGAAAAGGCTTGTGATAGAGTGGGTTGGGAAGGAATGTGGCAGATGTTGCAAGTGTATGGAATAAGTAGTAAGTTACCAAATCCGGTAAAAAATTTTTATGAGGATAGTGAGGCTCAGGTTAGGGTGTGTAGGAGAGAGGGAGATTACTTCCCAGTGAAAGTAGGCCTTAGACAGGGATGTGTAATGTCACCACGGTTGCTTAACATATTTATAAATGGGGTTGTAAAAGAAGTTAATGCTATGGTGTTGGGAAGAGGGGTGGGATTAAATTATGGGGAATCAAATACAAAATGGGACTTGAAACAGTTACTTTTTATTGATGATACTCTGCTTTTGGGGGATTCTAAAGAAAAGTTGCAAAGGCTAGTGGACAAGTTTGGGAGGGTGTGTAAAGGAAGAAAGTTGAAAGTGAACAGAGATAAAACCAAAGTGATGAAGGTATCAAACGATTTAGAAAAAGAAAAATTGGATATCACATTGGAGGGAGGGAATATGGAAGAAGTGAATGTTTTCAGATATTGGGAGTTGACCTGTCAGTGGATGGGTTTATGAAGGATGAAGTTAACCATAGAGGTGACGAGGAGAAAAAAGTGAATTTTATCCATGGAAGCAAAGAGAGGAATGTATTAGAGTATAGCTATACCAACGCACTTATATGGGTGGTGAATACTGCAACAAGGAAAAAGGCTGGAGGAAGTGGGGATGTCATGTCTGAGGGCAATGTGTGGTGTGAATATAATGCAGAGAATCCGTAGTTTAGAGATTAAGAGGTGAGGGATTACCAAAACTATTATCCAGAGGGCTGTAGAGGGGTTGTTGAGGTGGTTTAGTTATTTAGAATCTGAACAAAGTAGAATGTCTTGGAGAGCATATAAATCTGTAGGATAAGGAAGGCGGAGTAGGGGTTGTCCTCGAAAATGTTGGAGGGAGAGGGTAAAGGAGGTTTTGTGGGTGAGGGGCTTGGACTTCCAGCAAGCGCGCGTGAGCGTGTTAGATACGAGTGAATGGAGACGAATGGTTTTTGGGACCTGACGAGCTGTTGGAGTGTGAGCAGGGTAAGATTTTGTGAAGGGATTCAGGGAAACTGGTTACCCGGACTTGAGTCCTGGAAATGGGAAGTGCAACGCCTGCACTTTAGAGGGGTTTGGGATACTGGCAGTTTGGAGGGACGTCTAAGCTGTCGTATCTGAGCGCCTCTGCAAAGACTGTGATTATGTATGAGTGATGGTGAAAGTGTTGATTGATGATGAAAGTTTTTTCTTTCTTTTTGGGTTTTTCTTTCTTTTTAGGTCACTGCCTCGGTAAGAAACGGGCGACGTGTTAAAAAAAAAAGCAGTAAATTCAATTATGTTGATTTTTTTATTTTCACATTAATAACTACGGGTATATTTAGGTAGTGCGTTGGCAAACCAATTTGGTCCCCATGACCTTTACAAATCTCAAGTTCCTCTGTCTTGTATAAATTTTTACAAATACCTTCCGGGCCATAATGTGCAAGTTTTCCTCAATAACAAATGGGAAAAAACGCTACCACGGTGTCTATACTTGAATTCTTGTTTCTGAAGTTATTATATATATTACCTTTTTCAATTTGCGGCTGACAACACTTCATTCACAGGCGGCGGGGGTAGCGGTGGCTACGGTTCGGGTTTGAGCGCTAGTCGTCGTCAGGGAGAGACCGCCAACTCCTCGCAACTCACCTCCCTCTCCTACTACCCATACTGGCCAGACTCCAAGCTCTAACAGGTCTGTGAAACGTCCATCTCTATATGTAGCCCATCTTTCTAAGCAATGTCAGTATTCCACTTTGGTTGAAAATATTGGATGTGTAGTGTCATACAATGATGAAAACGTGATTACTTGACAGTTTACTTTACAGTCCATTCGATGGGTCTCCGTATTATGTTCCTGATCTAAAAGTTTTTATCGCCTTTGTACATTACTGTATTTATTGTCTTTATGGTAGATTATAATTAGTTAACGTTTGCTAATAGACGACAACCTAACTTAATCTAAATAACGTATATCGATTAATTAGTTTAAAATCATATGTAAGAAATCGATGCTGACTTTAAGAAGATGGATTACTGTATGTGTCCATGGTAACAGCTAATAATCTCCGCAGTGGAGCTGGACCATTAATACCCAGCTCTGGAGTGACATTAGTGACATCATGCTTTGGAGTGGTACTGGTGATACCCAGCTCTGGAGTGACACCCAACACCAGCAGTATTATTAGACCAACTCACTCTAGTTGCTTCTTAAACATGCTCATTCATAGGTGTTTTCTCCGTACCTGATACAAACTGCCTCATCCATAAGTGATACATTCATTTTCCTCCATGACTGATACATTAATGCTACAAGCTGTGTGGATGTATTATCGATGTTTCCCTCTTTCAAAAATTAATATAACTGTGTCTCAATATTTCAGATGATACGCCTAAGATGTACACTGTGGAGAACTGGAGGTGCCATGGAGTGTTTGTTCGACGACTACGAGAATGGGCAGAACCACATAACTACTATAAACAATTCATCCCACAAAAATGAGTTGACTGGTGAAGCAGGAGGTACCAAGTGGTCTGGTCAAGCTGGTGGCGGATGGATATGCCATGTGGCTTGATCAAACTGGTGATGATCTGACACTCCAGATGGTTTGATCAAGTTGCAGTGAACGCTCCTGGTGGTCAGGTCCATCTGGTGATGAACGTTCCAGGTGTTTTGGTCCATTTGGTGGTGAACGCTCCATGTAGTTTGGTCCAGCTGGTGGTGAACACTCCAGGTGGACTGGTCCAGCTATTCGTGAACACTCCAAGTGGTCTGGTCAGACGGACATAACAGCTACTCAGGCAATGATGGCTCCTGGGACACAGTTCCCCATCCTCACATGCTGGAGACTTCAGAACCTAATCCTTTGGCCCACGTAGTAAGCTTTCAGAACCTAGTGACCTCCACAATGACAAGAAAATAATACCATTACTATTATTTGATATCACATCTCGGAAACATTTTGCAGAAAACTGCAACCTGATGCAGTGCGTTTTGTCATATTTTACGTTTTCCTTAAAAGGGATTGATGACACCTCTCGGCAATTCAGTTACCTCTGAAAGCTAAGGTGTGAACGCGCCATTTTAGGCCCTGTCCATTAGGGCTAAATCTTTCCATCCTTGCAGTTTTAGTTTAGTTTTCTATGACACCAAAATATACAGAAATTACTCAAGAAGAGCCCGTGTTTAAATGAGACAAGTTCACCTTTTCGCCTTTCACGAAGGAAAGTAATTTCTGGTATGTTGGAGAAAGGTTTATGCGCAACACCAGCCCTCCCCAATAAAGATATTAGGAAGTCAGTGCAAACTTCTATGTGCATTTAAACTCTCTCAACATCAAACTATCATATTCAGGACTTGGCATATGTGTCGTGTGTAATAAAATTGTATAAAAGATATTTGTCCACTATGTCCAACTTATTTTAAATATGCCTTAAGTAAAGTGCCTTAACCTCAATGATTTCGTAGAAAACACCCGCTTAAGGGAGTAACCATGAAACACACACTTATGGTTCATCAGTGTCAATGAAAGTAACCCCTGATATGCTAAAAACAAATCCTTAAAAGTTTATTTGGGAAATGTCCAACTTGTGGAGTACTGTCACTGCAATATTTTGTAGTGGATTCTTCATGTCTTATGACACCAACAAAGGACATTATCTCACCCACCGTGCTGAATGTAAGGATCAACTTGAGATTCACCCTCGTCCTAAGGAAAACTTTTTAATATAGTTATGCAAATTTTTGGATAGGTTATGTCAACTTTGTTATTATTGTTTTATTATTATTATTATTATTATTTTAGTTTGCGTAAATTTAATATTACAGTTTACATAAATTTTAGCACAGTTAGACTAGGATGCTATGCCAGCTTTGGTGCAAAATAAAAAAAAAAGGGAATACCATTGATTTTCATAGTAACATTTCACTGTTTTTCTTGGATAAAGGGCGAATTCTTAAGAGATCAGAATGTAATCATTATTGTATCACAGGATATTGATATATACACCATGAGGTGTATTTCTCTCAGCATATATATACTGAGAGTTTACTTTAATCCTTATTTTAGGGATTAAAGTATTCTTGTTTGATGATGGAAAGGTTACCGTGCAGCCTTAATGACTCTCATATAGTCGATAGGCTTTAAAACCCATTAACTAATCAGCCACTGTTGTTATCCACTATATTAATGTGCCTTTCAGAAAATATTGTATTTAATTTTGTAATCGCCTTTATTCTGATATCCAGTGGCAAGATTTATAGCATATGATCAATGTTTTTTTAAATGAAAATTTCGTACATCAGACGATAGTTTCAGAGAAGGTTTAATGGCATTTAACATCTGCGCTAAGTCTTGTGAAACAAATATTTTTTGATGGTTGTTATACTACTGATGTCTTACTAAATCCTTAGAAGATTATGATGGGAAATTTGTAGCCATAAGCTAGCTAGGACAACAGATTCTTTATAGGTTATTACATATCACTGGGTAACATTATGCCAAGACGAATATAGGTCTGTGAAACACCAAAAACTCACAGGGAAATTTCCGCTACGGTATTTCAAGAAATACCAAACACCTCCGTTAGAGTAAACGAATTTTTAACTCGATAGTCTATTTTGAAAGTAGATGGTTATTCAGAACACTGCAATAGTTTTGATATCTGTAACTTAATTTCCGTCTTCTTTGTATGCAACATAATCATCAAAAGTTATTATTATCATGCAAAAAGTACTGTCAAATATGCAAGCTGTCACAGTAATTTATGATCATATTTGTCAGCAATGGATGCAGAGGTCGAGATTAGTTGTACATAGTTTATATTGTAAATTTCCTTCCTCCCAATGCTAGTTACATGCTTTGGTCTTTGTAACTTATACATGTGGCCTTTTTCTTCTTAAACCCGGATGAAACAGAAAGACGTTATCAATAAATAGAAAGGGTTTCATAATGTATAATTCAGATGAGTTGAAATGCCACGCGATTAAAATCTTTTGTATTTTATGATGGCCTAAGCAGTGAATAACGAAGTGTATGTCATGCTAAACAAATAAAAAAAAACAAAGAACTCAAGGGCAGCATTAAGCTTCACGTGTTTGTCATGCCATCCCGTGTGATGTTTATTTACATTCTCATGTTATCACCAATCATGTTTGTATTTACCCTGACATGCCATCACCTGCCATGTTTGTGTTTACCTTGTCATGCCATCACCTACCATATTTGTTTACCTTGTCATGCCATCATCTGTCATGTTTATGTTTATCCTTGTCATGCCATCGCCTGTCATGTTTGCTTACCTTACTGCGCCATGATGTCATATCTGTTTACCTTGCCATGCCATCACCTGTCATGTTTGTGTTTACCTTGTCATGTTACCACCTGTCATGTTTACATTGTCATACCTTCACTTGTCACGTTTGTTTTTGCCATATCAGGCCATGTCTCATGATGGTATTGTCATGCCATCATGTGAAGTGTTGTTTACATTGTCATACTATTGCATGTAATGTTTGTGTTTACAATAATATTCCCTCAACTGTAAAATGTGGTTTATAATGTCATGCCATGGCATGTGAGCATGTGACCAGAAGTGACAGTAGAGCATCATAACTTATCACACATTGTTTTATATCATACAGAGCCCTGCAACACGGTGGTAAACTGTGAAGCTCTTTACAATCAAGAAACACAGGGGTGGCCAAGGATTCCTTTGGTAGTCTTTATCACGTAGGGAGAGTGCCACGACTCCTGAAATATTTGTTGAAGGTGACAGATAGGTAGCTATATCTGTGTATATGTATATGATGACTCCATGTGTATGTAAACTGTTCGTCATCTGTGCCTTTATTTTATACGCTGGCCGTCCAAATGACCTCAGAGGGGTAAATGGCTTTGAAGCCTAATAGTTAACCCATTATTTGGAAAAGTACCTGGATGTATATATTCTATATAAAAGGCATTGCACATAAATAGTTTCATATCCTTAATCCTTAAATAAAAAAAACAAGTTTAAACAGAGCATCACTCTTGAGATTCTAGATGCAAGCACCTAATAACAATATTATTACAATGAAATTTGAATTCCCCATTCAAGCTGAGGTATGTCATGCATTACGTGTGGCGACCGATAAAAAGGTATTAAGTAAAAACTTTCAAATGTACGTTTTACAACGAATACTGATATATACCTGCATATTTCTATTTCTAAGACTGAAATATACAGATCTCTTTTCTACTTTTTTCTCTAGCTAGTTCTTCTCTTTATTACATGTTTCTTCCCATTTCCTCTGCATAACCTGTATGCATATATATTATATAACCAGGCAAAATACATACGCTATTCATGGATCTCCATGGATTTTGGTTTAACTATTAATCTATTCAGTACTTGAGTCGCAAAACTACATTCATAATTTCATATCCTTAACAGGTTCGTTTGTTTGTTTGTGTGTATGTGTGTGTGTGTGTGTGTGTGTGTGTGTGTGTGTGTGTGTGTGTGTGTGTGTGTGTGTGTGTGTGTGTGTGTGTGTGTGTGTGTGTGTGTGTGTGTGTGTGTGTACTCACCTAGTTGCATTCACCTAGTTGTGGTTGCAGGGGTCGAGTCACAGCTCCTGGCCCCGCCTCTTCACTGGTTGTTACTAGGTCACTCTTCCTGCTCCATGTGCTTTATTATACCTCTTCTTAAAGCTATGTATGGATTATGCCTCCACTACATCACTTCCCAGACTATTCCACTTCCTGACAAGTCTGTGGCTGAAGAAATACTGCCTAATATCCCTGTGACCCCTTGTTGCTTTGTCCCATCTCTGGAACATTCTGTCTCTGTCCACCTTGTCAATTCCTCTCAGTATTTTATATGTTGTTATCATGTCCCCCCTATCTCTCCTGTCCTCCAGTGTCGTCAGGTCGATTTCCCTTAACCTCTCTTCATAGGACATAACCCTTAGCTTTGGGACTAGTTTTGTTGCAAACCTTGCACTTTCTCTAGTTTCTTTATGTGCTTGGATAGGTGTGAGTTCCAAACTGGTGCCGCATACTCCAATATGGGCCTTACGTACACGGTGTACAGGGTCCTGAACGATTCCTTAATAAGATGTCGGAATACTGTTCTTAGGTTGGCTAGGCGCCCATATGCTGCAGCAGTTATTTGGTTGATGTGCGCCTCAGGAGATGTGCCTGGTGACATACTCGCCCCAAGATATTTTTTCTTTAGTGAGGTTTGTAGTCTCTGGCCCCCCTAGACTATACTCTGTCTGCAGTCTTCTTTGCCCTTCCCCAATCTTCATGACTTTGCACTTGGTGGGGTTAAACTCCAGGAGCCATTTGTTGGACCAGGCCTGCAGTCTGTCCAGATCCCTTTGTAGCTCTGCCTGGTCCTCGTCCGATTGAATTCTTCTCATCAACTTCACATCATCTGCAAACAGGGACACTTTGGAGTCTATTCCTTCCGTCATGTCGTTTACAAATACCAGAAACAGCACCGGTTCTAGGGGTGGCTCCTGTGGAACCCCACTCGTCACAGGCGCCCACTCTGGCACCTCACCACGTACCATGACTCACTGCTGTCTTCCTGACAGGTATTCCATGATCCACTGTAGTGCCTTCCCTGTTATCCCTGTGTGGTCCTCCGGTTTTTGTGTGGAACTGTGTCAAACGCCTTCTTACAGTCAAAGAAAATGCAATCTACCCACCCCTCTCTCTCTTGTCTTACTGCTGTCACCCTGTCATAGAAATCCAGTAGATTTGTGACATAGGATTTCCCGTCCATGAAACCATGTTGGCTGTTGTTGATAAGCTCATTCCTTTCTAGGTGTTCCACCACTTCTCCCGATAATCTTCTCCATGACTCTGCATACTATACACATCAGTGACACTAGTCTCTAGTTTAGTGCTTCTTGTCTGTCTCCTTTTTTAAAAACTGGGACTACATTTGCTGTCTTCCATACCACAGGTAATCTCCCTGTTTCGACAGATGTGTTGATACTGTTGTTAGGGGTACACATAGCGCCTCTGCACCCTGTCTCAGGACCCAAGGAGAGATGTTTTCTGGCCCCATCGCCTTTGAGGTGTCTTTCTCGCTCAGAAGCTTCTTCACTTCTTCCTCGGTTGTATGTATTGTGTCCAATACTTGGTGGTGTACCCCGCCTCTCCGTCCTTCTGAAGTCCCTTCTGTCTCCTCTGTGAACACTTCTTTGAATCTCATGTTGAGTTCCTCACATACTTCATGATCGTTTCTTGTGATCTCTCCTCCTTCCTTAGCCTGATTACCTGGTCCTTGACTGTTGTTTTCCTCCTGATGTGGCTGTACAACAGCCTCGGGTCAGATTTCGCTTTCGCTGCTATGTCATTCTCATACTGTCGTTGGGCCTCCCTTCTTACGTGTGCATATGCATTTCTGGCTCTCCAACTGCTCTCCTTATTCTCCTGGGTCCTTTGCCTTCTATACTTCTTCCATTCCCTAGCACACTTGGTTCTGGCCTCTCTGCACCTTTGGGTGAACCACAGGTTCATCCTGGCTTTTTCATTATTCCTGTTACCCTTGGGTACAAACCTCTCCTCAGCTTCCTTGCATACTGTTGTCACTTATTCCATCATCTCGTATACTGACTTCCCTGCCAGTTCTCTGCCCCACTGAACCCCATTAAACAAGTTCTTCATTCCCGCGTAGTCCCCTTGATAATGTGAGAAGTCACGAAACGCTTGGAATTTCGCTATTCTTTCCCAGTGGTTGTTTTGCATATTCTGCAATCACCTGTTTACTGTGATCTTATTGCAATATATATATATATATATATATATATATATATATATATATATATATATATATATATATATATATATATATATATATATATATATATATATATATATATATATATATATATATATATATATTATTTTATTGACACATCGGCCGATTCCCACCATGGTAGGATGACCCGAAAAAGAAAAACTTTCATCATCATTCACTCCATCACTGTCTTGCCAGAGGGGTGCTTTACACTACAGTTTATAAAACTGCAACATTAAAACCCCTCCTTCAGAGTGCAGACACTGTACTTCCCATCTCCAGGACTCAAGTTCGGCTTGCTGGTTTCCCTGAATCCCTTCATAAATGTTACTTTGTTCACACTCCAACAGAACGTCAAGGATTAAAAAATCATTTGTCTCCATTCACTCCTATCAAATACGCTCACGCATGCTTGCTAGAAGTCCAAGCCCCTCACACACAAAACCTCCTTTACCCCCTCCTCCAACCTCTCCTAGGTCGACCCCTACCCCGCCTTCCCTCCACTACAGAGTTATACACTCCCGAAGTCATTCTGTTTCGATCCATTCTCTCTACATGACACACACATACACTCACACACACACACGTGTGTACCACAAGAACCTTTGAAAACTTACCTAACCTTATTATAACAAGCGCAATTTAATTTAGCCTAATCGAATTAAATATATTTTAGATAAGTTTACAATAGTTTAATAATAATAAACAAATACCATGAAAGATTTTTTTTGTTAGGATCAGAATGATTTTTGTGAAATTATTGCATACACAAATTTTCGGTTGTCTAATTCTGCAAGAGGAGCGTTGCTATTTAAGCCAATATAGCAAGTTTTACCTATTCGCCACAATATATTATATTATATTATATTATATATATATATATATATATATATATATATATATATATATATATATATATATATATATATATATATATATATATATATATATATATATATATATATATATATATATATATATATATATATATATATATATATATATATATATATATATATATATATATATATATATATATATATATATATATATATATATATATATATATATATATATATATATATATATATATAATATATTATATATATATATATATATATATATATATATATATATATATATATATATATATATATATATATATATATATATATATTTATTCCGCAAAGGGAGGATTTGGATGAGGGAGAGGGAAGTGGCTAAGTATCAATTTCACCACCATGTATCCCCTATCCCCTTCCATCCTCTTGCTTCACCCCTCTCCCTATCTTCCTAGTTCGACACCCTCCTCTCCCACACTATAACCCTACTGCCCTTGTGATCCTTAAGAATGCCTTCCTCACAGGCCCATGAGCAAGAGTAGAAGAGAATCTGTCAACAGTTACATCAACAGTAGCAACAAGAGACACAGCTGAAGCAATTACAACAACAACAGCAGTAGGAGCAACTGAAGCAACAGTAGTAGCAGTGTCAGCAACAACAATAATAGCAACAATGCACATGCAACCTAACATATGCAACATATTACATGCAACACTGTACATACAACATAACTTGTAAACAATCCACTCTTCACCATACACTTTATATAACATACAGCTTTTAATACATGCTACGCAACATGATACACTTAACGTAAAAATACAGGATTTATATAATACAATCAAAGTCGTGCACGCTGAATATTACGACTAGATGACCATACTTAATATAATTATGCACAACACATTTCGGAGTACACAACACTTACAGCTTGATGTAACATATGGCGGTTTTGTCTTCTCTCCCTTCTCCCTCTATCACCCTCTTACCTCTTTCACCAACATCCCTTTCTTATCCCTCTCACAGCTTGTCTTTACCTCTCCTTTTACCTCTTCTCCCTCTATCGCGCTCCTCCCTCTTCCACGTACTTCGCCTCTCTCTTTCTCACCCTCCTTCACCTTATTCCTACTGCCTCCATCATTCATTCCTCTTTCCTCTTCTCCCTTTCTTTCTCTATTTCTCACCCCCTCCATCCTTATCTTTACCCTCCTGCTCTCTATTTCTCTGTCATTTCTGCGTTTCTATATTTTTTCACACACCGGCCGTCTCCCACCGAGGTAGGGTGAGCCGAAAATAAAGAAGAAATTTTCATCACTCAGTACATCACTGTCTTGCCAAGGGCGGGTTGATACTACAGTTCAGATGCCCCTATAAACTGTATATCCCCACCTCTCCTTCAGAGTGCAGGCACTGTACCTCCACCTCCAGAATTCAAGTCCGGTTAACAAGTTTCCTTGAATTCCTTCATAAATGTTACCTTGTTGAAACCCCAACAGCACATCAAGTCATAAAAGCCATTTGCCTACACTCACTCGCTTCAACCTTTCCTAGGACGAACCCTACCATGACTTCCCTGCACTACAGATTTATACACCCTCCATGACATTCTATTTTGCTCCACCCTCTCTAAATGTCCAAACCATTTCAATAACCCCCTCCTCACCTCCTAATCTAACTATGAATTAACTGCATAATTCACACCACACTGCCCTCAAACACATCATCTCTACTGCCTCCAGCCTCCTCCTCACTGAAACATTCACAATTTATGCTCCACCCATATAAGTGTGTTAGTACCACAATACTCTCATACATTACTCTTTTTACCTCCATGGGTAATGTTCTTTGTCTCCACAGATACCTCAGTGCACCACCCATCTTTTTTTTACCTCATCAATACTATGATTCACCTCGTCTTTCATAGATCCGCCTGCCGACAAGTCCACTCCCAAATATATGAACACATTCACTTCCTTCACACTCCCTCTTTCCAGTCTGATAGCCAATCTTTCATTACCTAAACCTTTTGTTATCCCTCATACCTTGGTCTTTTCTATGTTCACTTTTAACTTCCTTTTATTACATACCTTACCAAATTCGTCCACCAACCTTCACAACTTCTCTTCAGAATCTCCTAAAATTGCTGTCATCAGCATGTCTCCTCAACACCCTAGAAATCACTTCTTTTACAACCCCATCTATAAATATGTTAAACAACCATGGTGACAATCCGCATCCCCGTCTAAAGCCTTCTTTTACTGAAAAATAATCTCCGTAACCTGAGCCTCACTATTCTCATAAAATCTCTTAACTGCTTTAAGTAACCTACCACCTATTTCATACACTTGCAACGTCTGCCACATTGCTCTTCCATCCACTCTATTATATGTTTTTTTCTAAATCCATAAATTCAACAAAACCCTCCTTATCCCTCTCTAAATATTGTTCACTTCACTGCAAACATTTGGACTACAAATTCTGCTCTCCATCTTACTCTTAACACTTTTAATAAAAACTCTTCTATACACTTTACCTGGTATAATCAACAGGCTTATTCCTCTATAATTCTCACACTTTTTTGCCCCCTTTCCTTTATATAAAGGAACCATACACGCTCTCTGCCAATTGCTAGGTAACTTTCCCCCCTTTCATACATTTATTCAACTAACACATCAACCATTCCAAAACTATATCTCCCACCTGCTTTTAACATTTCCATCTTGATTCCATCAATCCCAGTTGCTTTACCCTCTTTCGTTTTACCTACTGCCTCACACACCTCTCCCACACTCGCATCTTGTTCTTCCTCACTCCTAAAAGATGTTATACCTCGTTGGTCAATGCTTAACATCACTGCCTTCCCCTCTTCATCAATACGTAATAGCTCCTTGAAATATTCCTTCCATCTTCCCAATATTTCCACCTCCCCATCTAATAACTCCCCTCTCCTGTTTTTAACTGTTAAATCCATTCGTTCCCCAAAATTTCTCAATTTATTAATCTCATTCCAAAACTTTTTTCTTATTCTCAGCAAAATTTGTTGACAGAACCTCACTCGCTATCTCATTTGCTCTTCTTATACACTCCCAACTCTTTTAACCTTTCTTTTACTCTTCATATGCTCTACCCTTCTGATATCACTTCTGCTTTGTAAAAACCTTTCATATGCTAACCTTTTCTCTCTTACCCTCCTATAATAATAATAATAATAATAATAATAATATCTTTATTTACTACAAGTACATGTACATGGTATACAGGCCTAGCTGACAACAATGACATACTACTATATAGAAAGCCCCTTGTTACGCTCAGCATGTCGGGTAAAAATTAGGTCAGTGTCCCAGGATGCGACCCACACCAGTCGACTGACACCCAGGTACCCATTTTACTGATGAGGAACACAGACAACAGGTGGAAAGAAACTCGCCCAATGTTTCTACTCTGGCTGAGAATCGAACCCAGGCCCTCGCCGTGTGAAGCGAGAGCGTTAGCCACCAGAGCCCTATATCCACAAACCTCTGATGCACACCCTAGCACTGCAGTCTTAAATCCACCCCATACCTCTTCAATCTCATTACCTATACTCTCACTAGCTCATCCTTTCCCCAACAGTTGCTTATCTCCTCCTTTAATTTATAAACTTTCACGTCTCTCTTACTGAAGCCTTTCTCCATGTACCTCATCTACCTCTTATTCTCACTGTAGCTAAAACTAAATAATTATCTTATATATTTGTTGCCCCTCTAAAAACATACACATCTAGAGGTCTACCCATCAACCTTTTATACACCAATACATAGTTCAACAAACTGTTGTCATCAGGCCCTGCATCATATCTTGATTACTTATGTATCACGCTTTTCTTAAAATTCCTATTACCAAACCTTTCTTAATACAAAGTTCAGTTAAAGGCTCCCCCACCTCTGGTACCCCAAACTTGCCTACTAAATACTCTACAACCGTTTCTCCCATTTTGGCATTCACGTTCCCCATCACAATTACTCTCTCACGTGGTTCAAAACCCCCTAAACACTTAACTTCTGAAATCTCTCTCCTCTACACTCCTCTCTTCTCCAGGTACATCAACACTTTGTATAAACTACTTCTCACATACAGTGGACCCCCGGTTATCGGCTGTAATGCATTCCTGAAGGTCGGCTGATATCCGAAATGGACTAAAATCACAAGGGTATTAAAAGAGGATAACATCAAAGCTGCTTTCATAGACAACCTGGAAGCTTTCTACAACAGATGGGAACATAAAAAGTCTGGGCTGAATGGTACTGCCCTTGATACTGGCCATGTAGTCAGAGACTGTAAGGCTGGTGGTGATGTCCTGGTAGTCAGTAAATGTGGGGCTGATAGTGCTGTCCTGGGAGACAGTAATGGTGAAGCTGGAGGTGCTGTCCTGGGAGACAGTAATGGTGAAGCTGGAGGTGCTGTCCTGGGAGACAGTAATGGTGAAGCTGGAGGTGCTGTCCTGGGAGACAGTAATGGTGAAGCTGGAGATTTTGTCCAGGTAGTCGGGAATTATACGCAGGAAGGAATACATATAAATGACCTCATAGGGGACAGAAACCCTAGTGGGGAAACAAGTTAGTCAAAGATAAGATAAAACCAATATTGCAAACTAGAAATACCACAGGAAATAGCAAACAAGAGGACTCCACTAGCTATAGTGAGGATATATTACCAAAAAGAACTGGTGGGAGCTCCATTGTTGGTGCTAGGGAGGATAGGAATAAGACAGGGAAACATGCACCAACAGGGAATAGTCACAGAAACCCAAGGCAAACGGAAACCAAGCCTGTGCACATACTATGCACTTGGTATCTGCAGACATGGGAAATCTGGAAAAACAGACGGGACGTGCAACTATGACCACCCTAGAAAATGCCATGCCCATATGACAACAGGAAAATGCAAACTCCCTTCCTGTAAGTTTTTTTCACCCTGAAATGTGTACCTCTTCAGTACAGGAAAGACTGTGCTATAACTTAAATTGCCAGGCACACCATCTAAAGGGTACAAAAAGATACAAAACATCCAGGCCATGGGAAAACCTGGGTAGCCACAGCCACTCAAGAGGGAGAGGTTTTTTAGTGCCAGGAAGGTAAAAAAAACTGGCAGGAAATGGCAGAAATCGTACACCAAATCCAGTCATTCCTGGAGTGGAACCACAGTCGATGGCCTCCACTCCAAACCAACAGATACAGATACTAATGCCGGAAAAAAAATCCCCCCCCAGTACCAACAATACCACCAGTCCGATGACATTCTTCTTTGCAAATATACAGGGTCTAAAGCCAGCAACAAACAACAAAATACCTTTCATCCGTGGACTGCTTGCAGAGGCAAAGGCAATGTTCGCGGCTTTCACTGAGACCCACATAAAGGATCACTTGGACAACAAAATATGGATCCCAGGTTACAACCTATACAGATGTGACAGAGTGAACAGGCAAAAGGGATGGGGTTGGCCTGTACATTGCAGAGTCACTTGTTTGCACAGAACTGCTAAATGCCTCAAATGATGTAGTGGAAGTTTTAGCAGTAAAGGTCGAGAACCAAAACCTAGTCATTGTGGTAGTCTACAAGCCTCCTATGTCGTTATGTCCCCCTATCTCTCCTGTCCTCCAGTGTCGTCAGGTTGATTTCCCTTAACCTCTCCTCGTAGGACATAAATCTTAGCTCTGGGACTAGACTTGTTGCAAACCTTTGCACTTTCTCTAGTTTCTTTACGTGCTTGGCTAGGTGTGGGTTCCAAACTGGTGCCGCATACTCCAATATGGGCCTAACGTACACGGTGTACAGGGTCCTGAACGATTCCTTATTAAGGTGTCGGAATGCTGTTCTGAGGTTTGCTAGGCGCCCATATGCTGCAGCCGTTATTTGGTTGATGTGCGCTTCAGGAGATGTGCCGGTGTTATACTCACCCCAAGATCTTT
>NC_091324.1:10945211-10952210 GCF_038502225.1 Cherax quadricarinatus
ATTTGAAGATTCGAGACGTGCCTGCCGAATGCCGCATTCAGGGTTCTATGATGTTCCATGTTGACAGAAATAACGGGAAGGGAGTTGACACTATATATCTGAGAATACTTGAAATGCTACATAAAAATGGATATAAAGACTGAAGGAACACATACATATAGTCCGTCGGGGTAAAATTTTGGGAGGAGAATGAAAAATTTATTTCAGGCGTGATATACCTTCCCCCAAACTTGGATAGGGACCAAGGGAGACTACCTTGGGAGGAAACTGTTAAGGCTTCAAGGAATGATAACTGTAACCAGGTTCCCCTCCGAATTTTTCATATTTTTCCCCGCCAAGGCATGATTTCCGTGTACCTTGAACTCCCGTGCTGTGAGTAAGAGAGGCCGTAGGTCCTTGCTCCGGCCTCACTCGCACAACTGCTGCCAAAAGATCAGTATCTTTCCCTACTAGGTCCTTGGCCCTGGCTGCCCCTCACTAATTGCCTGGTGTACCCACAGCCAATAACTACTGTCTAGTCTTCCGTGAGTTTTCCGTATCTTGCATAGTTTCCTACTCACCGGCTATCATGCTTATCAACCCTGCAACAACAGAGAAGGTGGACTATCCATACCAGCATCACTACACAAGACTCACAAAATCGTAATGAGACGATTGCAAACAAACCATACCACGGGCTGTGCTTGAACCCGCGGTTAGAGAATCGTAAAACTCCAAACGGACGCATTAGCCACTGGGCCAGCTGGCCACAATATACCTAGTTGGATGAATCTCATTGTAGCCAGCTGGTTCAGTGGCTAGCGCATCGATCTGGAGTTTAACGACTCTCTAACTGCGGGTTCAAGCCCCACCGGTGGTTTAATCACTACACGCCCCATTACATAACATAGTAATTCAAGGAGACTTAACGTTAACCAAATTGATTGGAATTCCTTAACTGGGAATCTAAGATTCAAACGACTTCCTAGAAATACTTCAAGATTATTTTTTTAACAGTTAGTGGTTGAACAAACGAGGTGAAATATACTGCTTGGTTTGGTTCTGGGAAACAAACAAACCCTCGTTAATACTCTAGAGATTACAAAGGAATTTGGTACAAGTGACCACATATAGATTACCTTTAGCACTGAATGGAAGCATGATTGTAGGGATAATTCAGTAAGGGTCCCATATTTTCGTTTAACAGATTGCAATGGGCTTAGAGAACGCTTATCATGTGTGCACATTTTCTAAACATTATACACGCTGCCCAAAGAACATTTATTCCATACAGAGAAATATGGCTGAATAGAAATGATCAGAAATGGACAAACAATAGGCTCAAACATCTTTAAGGGGAGAAGAAAGGACTTTATAGGTGCATCAAAAGAGGTGAGGGGGTTCATCTTATGAATCAATGCATTCACGTTAAGAAGGAGGTTAAAAAAAGGGGGGATTAGAACAACTAAACTGGATTAAGAAACTAAAGTTGCTAAGAATTCGAAAACAAATCCGAAAGGTATTTTTCAAGTATATGGAACAAAAGTTAGAGAAAAGCTAGGCTCACTTAACACTAACTCTGGATAGTTTACTGACAGATAAAATGAAATATGCTCGATTTTTAACAATTATTTCTTCTCGGTTCTCACCCAAGAAGGCACAAACGATAACCAGTAATTATTATAGTGGGCCTCAAGAAAATAAATTATGTAATATTAGTCACTAGGGACATGGTAATCAAACAGGTTGATCACGTAATTCCTATTTTTAAGCCATTACCGTTAAATTACTGCCCAATAAGCCTGACCTCAATTGCAGCCAAATTATTAGAGTTAATTATAACTAATATAGTTGACAGAGTGCCACGGAAAAAAACTGTAACAGCTCATGGCACTGGGGAAAAAGTCCTATAATTGATCAAGGCTGACTAACAGAAAGCAGAGTTCATCCATTCTTATGTTCTTAAGAGGACGGTGTGACTGGAACAGTAGAAAGTATGCTTGTAGGACAAGGCTGAAGAGAAATTATGCTTGCGGGACAGCGAGTGGAGCGAAAGGAAGAATGCTTGCTGGATAGTGACTGGAACAAGAGAAAGTATGCTTGTAGGACAGTGACGAACACGAGAAAGCATGCTTGCAGGATTGTGACTGCAGATATAGCTAATGTAATAACTAACTCTTGAACTGGAGTTCTGCAGCAAATGCCTAGTAGAAAAAAAACTATCGTTACACCTCGGGAAAACTGAAGCCATACTCTTTGGCACAAAACATAAACTGAGAAGGGTAAATAATTGTAATGTCCGGTGTCACGGGGAACCCATCACTTCAGTTTCCTCAGTAAAATATCTGGGAATCTCCTTTGACCCATGCATGACATGAGAACTGATAGGGAAGTGTAGTAAAGAAAGCGAATACCAGACTGAAGTTCCTCTACAGACAAGCACAGTATCTACCTACTGAGGCTCGCAGGACTCTATGTCTAGTCCTTATACAACGTCTTATAGACTACGCTTGCTCTTCATGGTACTCTGCCTTGACAAAAAAACTGAAAGATAAAATGCAAATCACCCAGAACAAAATGGTAAGATTCATCCTAGACCTGGGTCCAAGAGAACATGTAGGCCATGATGAATTACAACAATTGGATATAATGAATGTGGAAGACAGAGTAGAACAACTGAGGTTAAAGTTTATAAAATTGCTCGCAAACAGTGTCCAGAATATCTTGCTGCCAATTTTGTCAAGGCTGGGAACCAAAGCAATCACAGTACTAGGGTAAGAGAGCACAACTTTGTAGTACCCATAGTCAGTGGCCAGGTTTCAAACACGCTTTATTGTACAGAAATAAAGGAATGGAACAGATTGCCTGCACATGTCAAAGCCAGTCATAGCATGAACCAGTTCAGGAAGAGAGCCAAAAGGTACTTAATGAATGTAGCGACAGAAAGGGAGGAGAATGATTTTATATTTTTTTTAGCTAAACACATGTAAATGTAAATAACTCATTTTGCCTTATTCCTAGTATATCTCCTTTACAGTATAATAAGAAGATATTATCTTCTTCATAGTATAATAATAAGGTATTAAAAGAACCCCAAAGGAAATAAATCACTGACTTTTTTTGGGTTATTCTAGGTTCTCTACACACATGCTGCTATTTATGAGAATCTGTGTAACTGCATTTGTGTACACCTAAATAAACTTACTTACAAAAGAAGTATGCTTGCAGGACAGTGAATGGAACACTAGATAATATGCAGACAACAAGACAGTGCATTTAGTAAAGTGTGAGTGGCTCAAGTTTTTGCATTAACGCACGTTATTAAACAATGTTTTATAAATGGAAATGATTTGTTTGTTGCAGTTGTATATTTTATATAAAAAAAGGGTATGCCAAGGTAGGTCGGGAAGGAATGTGGTAACTGTTGTAAATGTTTGAAATATGTGTTATGTTGTTGAGAGCTGTAAAGGAACTTGACGTGTCGAGTAAAGCCAAGAAAATAATCATAATACTAATTATTAGATTCACGAGGAAGCGCTAAAATCGTTAATGTTATATAGCGAATGAAGAATGCAAAAGGGGAGTAATCAGGTATGATCTAAGGAGGGGAAGGAAATATATTTAATTCCTTGGACCAAAAACACTTCGCTAGTATCACTGCACCTTTCAAGAGGCACAAATATGAAATATGGGTAAAGCCACAATTAAAAATATATTTATTTTCTCGAGACATATTAACTATTTCGCTAATGATAACATGATACTAGTAACATAAGGCACCTGAAGAACTTTTATTATCAATATAACAACTTTATTGATGGATAATGTGAAAACTGTAGGCAGCGTTGTTATTATAATCAATGGAGTAATAAATATGCGTGGATTTTTCATCGCAAGGATTTGTGGATGGTTCGATCCTCCATCCCTTTATCGCGGGCCTATCTCTGACAAGCCAAGCTGTTGATAATCACTCGACTTTGCTACACTGTTACTATTTTATTTATATAATGCGCTAAACCCTCGTAGGTCATTACTGGCAAAAAGTGCTGGAGGCTCCATCCTCCGGTCGCTAATTAATATATAGACACATTAACATTGCAGTCAGGCTTTTCCTGCTATATTAATTAACTGTTACCAATTACGAAAATTCTCACAGGCAGGATCCATCAAGTCCCAATGTATTAATAAGACAACTCCCATTGATGCTGCCACCAAATGTTGTGAATCATAAAAAAAAAATAAAAGAAAAGAAAATGGCATTCATGTTTACGAGGTATTAGGCTATACAGAATTTATACTAAGACTTCTGAAGCAGATTACTGAGATCAAAGTTAAGAGTGACACTGTTAATACCTTTAATTTAAACACGGGATTAAATACGACTGGATTCTCTCATGCAAAATATAGTACACAAAAACTTCAGGAATGGTTAGGAAAGAAGAAGAAAGGAAGAGAGAGAGAGAGAGAGAGAGAGAGAGAGAGAGAGAGAGAGAGAGAGAGAGAGAGAGAGAGAGAGAGAGAGAGAGAGAGAGAGAGAGAGAGAGAGAGAGAGCACTATAAAATTGTCAAAGCTGAGTTAGTAAATACTGTATTAAAGAATTATTAATTCGAGGATTTTTAAGAATGAGAGTAAATTGCAAAATGTTCAGCCTGTAAAATAATACTTGTAACTTCATATGTATAAGGAATGGTTGTAAACACATATTATGAATCACTGAAGAATTTGTATTTGGAGATGAGAACGAATTTAACTAATTATATATCAACAGCAATAATACATATACATACACATATCAAGTATATATAGGAGAAGAATTGTCAACAACAATAGAGTTGGTAGAGAAAACATTAAGTCGCAATCGCAGCTGTAGTAACATTAACGTCAAATTAAGTAGCAGCATCATTGGCAGAAACAGTAGCAACAGAAACAGCACTAGTTATAGTAATCGCAGCACCAGTTATAGTAATAGCAGCATCAGAAGCAGCACCAGTTATAGTAATAGTAGCATCAGAAGCAGCACCAGTTATTGTAATAGCAGTAGGACAGGTACTCAAAGTAGCAGCAGCGGCAGTTACAGTAGCACTAGCTGCCTCAAAAGCAGCAGTAACAGTAGTTATAGAAGTAGTAGTAACCTCAGAACTAACAGTAATAGTAGATATATTAGCAGAAACTTTAGTAGTGAGCTGTTGTTAGTTTATTAGTCAGGAATAAACTCTGACACGGGTCTTTGTCATAAGATGACCCGTTTAGCGGTGGCCTTTAGGTGGGGGCGTGTCTAGAGGCACGGGGAGGTGGATGCCAATGGCCCTTTAGTGGGCTACGGCAGCAGTAACCACTGGCTTACCAGTGCTGGACTCCGGTCAAAGAGCGAAGACGTAACAACAGTAATAGTAGCAAAAGTACATAACACACATTAGCATACAAGGAAAATGGTAGCAACCTAGACTACATCTTAGGCGACTAAGAGAACATTGTGTTACAGCTCTTGAAACAAGAACCACCCATAGCACTTTTGACCCAGAATGACGTCGAACAAACTAGGGGTCACACTATAATCAGCTGCTGAACAGGAGTGAGAATAGTGACAACGCGAACATAGAACTCCGTGAACCTAGGAGAGTAAGTTGTCAGCACGACAGCTGTCTACTCTCTGTCACCGTTGCTGCTGCTGCTGCTACTACTACTTACTCTGTCGCTTCATAGTGATGGTAGAGGGACATACTGTGCAGAGATATTTAAATATTTCCATGTACTAACCTAGTTATTTGTATTTTCCCAGCTGCGTTTGAGTGCTGAATTCGAGGTCTTGGAACTGTCTCTTAACTTTTTCTTAGTTGACTTAATCTATCTCGTTTGCATATAATTTAAAATGTGTTAATGGTCCTAGTCTATATTGAGTCATACTTAATTCCAACTGACGTTGAATGAATATTTTTAACGTCTTTGTGACTCATCTAGGTATACAGTATGTGTTTTGGTATGCGAGCGTGAGATTAATTATTTGTAGTTATAAGGGCAGAGCTATCGATATATGCTAGATGAGTTTCATCTTCACCATGCAACTAGTTTCTCAAAAATCACACTTTTAAGTTTCAGATAACACAAATTATTTCCCTGTAGAAACAGGATATGTTTAAAGGTACCGAGTTGTAGCTCCTGGTCGAGACTCGTAAACTACTATCTACCGGTAGTATTAGTTCCTGGACACTGAGAGTCCTATCGTATTATCTCTTGAAATTTTATGAAGCGTTCGCTACCACCACTTTCAATGGAGCAGCCTGATTTCGCTGTCATATCTAGTTCATTTATGGTATAAAAGGTTCACTGCTGATACTCTTATAGGTGCCCTTACTACATCTTTGCAGTTTCACATACAGGCAAGGTCTATTCGGCAAGTTCGGCTTATTAGGCTTTCTCTCTCTCCCCCTCTTTCTCTCTCTTTCTCTCTCTCTCTCTCTCTCTCTCTCTCTCTCTCTCTCTCTCTCTCTCTCTCTCTCTCTCTCTCTCTCTATTATATATATGTATATATAATTGTAACCACGAACGAGTGGTATTGATTTATAACAACACTGCAACTAGCCAAGGACCCGAATCCATGATGTTTTGGCCCGCCTTATGGTGAACGAAAATCACATGACACTAACCCTTCAAGAGAGAGCTGGACAGATACCTAAAGTCGGTGCCGGATCAGCCGGGCTGTGGCTCGTACGTCGGACTGCGTGCGGCCAGCAGTAACAGCCTAGTTGATCAGGCCCTGATCCATCGGGAGGCCTGGTCGTGGACCGGGCCGCGGGGGCGTTGATCCCCGGAATAACCTCCAGGTAACCTCCAGGTAACCCACAGGACCACCAAATCCTACGAGAACCAACCACCCAGCCAAGCTAGGTGTGTTACTTGGTCGAGGATTGAGGTGTGGGTGTTCTGAGTTAATCACTACTCCTTGAGAGTATTTTAGTTAACAAGCAGTATTTTATTATTGCTGCAACCACGAACGAGTGGGCGGGCCAAAACATCATGTT
>NC_091324.1:10952310-10997310 GCF_038502225.1 Cherax quadricarinatus
ACTTTTGTTTGGAGTTTTTCCCCAACTACCTGTTTGGTAGTTGTTCCCCCCAAATACCTTTTGGATTTCCCCCCAAATATTTTTTTGGGATTTTCCCAAAATTGTTTGGTAGATTTCCACCAACTCCCGTTTGAGATTTTTCCACTTCTAAAACCTTCTTGGGGTTTTCCCCTAACACCTGTTTGGAGATTGTTCCCCCAATAACCCGTTTGGGTTTTCCCCCAACTACTTTTGGGAAATTGTTCCCCCTAACACCTTTTTTGGAGATTGTTTCCCCCCCACATTTTGGGAGATTTTTCCCCCCCCAACTACCTGTTTAGGGGGTTTACCAACTATTTTTTTTTAGATTGTTCCCCCAACTACCTGTTTGGTGATTTTCCACTCCCCCTCTGTTTGGAGATTTTCCCTCAACTACTCTTTTGCCTCAACTACTCTGTTTGCTAGATTGTTCCACTCAACTACTCTGTCTGGAAGATTGTTCCATTCAACTACACTGTTTGGTAGATTGTTCCACTCAATTACACTGTTAGGTAGATTATTCAACTCAACTACTATGTTTGGTAGATTGTTCCACTCAACTACTCTGTTTGGTTGATTGTTCCACTCAACTACTCTTTTTGGTAAATTGCTGCACTCAACTACACTGTTTGTAAGATTGTTCCACTCAACTACACTGTTTGATAGATTGTTCCACTCAACTACTTTGTTTGGTAGATTGTTCCACTCAACTTCTCTGTTTGGTAGATTGTTCCACCCAACTACTCTGTTTGGTAGATTGTTCCACTCAACTACTCTGTTTGGTAGATTGTTTCATTCAACTACTCTGTTTGGTAGATTGTTCCACTCAACTACACTGTTTGGTAGATAGTTCAACTCAACTACTATGTTTGGTAGATTGTTCCACTCAACTACATTGTTTGATAGATTGTTCCACTCAACTACTTTGTTTGGTAGATTGTTCCACTCAACTTCTCTGTTTGGTAGATTGTTCCACCCAACTACTCTGTTTGGTAGATTGTTCCACTCAACTACTCTGTTTGGTAGATTGTTTCATTCAACTACTCTGTTTGGTAGATTGTTCCACTCAACTACACTGTTTGGTAGATAGTTCAACTCAACTACTATGTTTGGTAGATTGTTCCACTCAACTACACTGTTTGATAGATTGTTCCACTCAACTGCTCTGTTTGGTAGATTGTTCAACTCAACTACTCTGTTTGGTAGATTGTTCCACTCAACTACTCTGTTTGGTAGATTGTTCCACTCAACTACTCTGTTTGGTAGATTGTTCCACTCAACTACTATGTTTGGTAGATTGTTCCACTCAACTACTCTGTTTGCTAGATTGTTCCACTCAACTACTCTGTTTGGAAGATTCTTCCATTCAACTACTCTGTTTGGTAGACTGTTCTACTCAACTACAATGTTTGGTAGATTGTTCAACTCAACTACTATGTTTGGGAGATTGTTCCACTCAACTACACTGTTTGGAAGATTGTTCCACTCAACTACTCTGCTTGGTAGATTGTTCCACTCAACTAAACTGTTTGGTAGATTGTTCCACTCAACTACACTGTTTGGTAGATTGTCTCACCGACCATTTGTTTGGTAGATTGTTCCACTTAACTACAATTGTTTGGTAGAATGTTTACTTCAACTACACTGTTGGTAAATTGTTCCACTCGACTAATTTCTATTTGGTAGATTGTTCCACTCAACTACACTGTTTGCAGATTGTTCCACCTAACTACTTGTTTGGTTGATTGTTCCACTCAACTACTCTTGTTTGGAAGATTGTACCACTCCAACTATTCTGTTGGTAGATTGTCTCCACTCAACTACTCTGTTTGCTAGATTGTTCCACTATCTACACTGTTTGCAGATTGTTCCACCTAACTACTCTGTTTATAGATTTGCTAACTCAACTACTCTGTTTGGTAGATTCTTATACTCAACTACTCTGTTTGGTAGATTGTTCCACTCCACTAGACTGTTTGGTAGAGTGTTCCACTCAACTACACTGTTTGGTAGATTGTTCAACTCAACTACTCTGTTTGGTAGATTGTTCCACTCAACTACACTGTTTGGTAGATTGTTCCACTCAACTACTCTGTTTGGTAGATTGTTCCACTCAACTACTCTCTTTGGTAGATTGTTCCACTCAACTACCTCTGTTCGGTAGATTGTTCCACTCAACTACCTCCAGTTTGCAAGATTGTTCCACCAACTACTCTGTTTTGCTAGATTGTTCAACTCAACTACTGTGTTTGGTAGATTGTTCCACTAACTACTTGTTTGGTAGATTGTTCCACTCAACTACTATGTTTTGTAGATTGTTCCACCCAACTACTCTGTTTGCAAATTGCGCCACTCAACTACTCTGTTTGCAGTAGATTGTTCCACTCAACTTGTTTGGTAGATTGTTCCACTCAACTACTCTGTTTGGTAGATTGTTCCACTCAACTACTCTGTTTGGTAAATTGCTCCACTCAACTACTCTGTTTGGTAGATTGTTCCAATCAACTTCTCTGTTTGGTAGATTGTTCCACTCAACTACTCTGTTTGGTAGATTGTTAGACTCAACTACTCTGTTTGGTAGTCTGTTCCACTCTACTCTGTTTGGTAGATTGTTCAACTCAACTAGTCTGTTTGGTAGATTGTTCCACTCAACTACTCTGTTAGATTCCTCCACTCAACTATTTTGTTTGGTAGATTGTTCCACTCAACTACTCTGTTTGGTACTGTTCCACTCAACTACTCCGTTTGCTAGATTGTTCCACTCAACTACTCTGATAGATTGTTCCACTTAACTACTCTGTTTGGTAGATTGTTCCACTTAACTACTCTGTTTTGTAGATTGTTACAATCAACTACTCTGTTTGGTAGATTGTTCCACTCAACTACTCTGTTTGGTTGATTGTTCCACTCAACTACTCTGTTTGGAAGATTGTACCACTCAACTATTCTGTTTGGTAGATTGTTCCACTAACTACTCTGTTTGTTAGATTGTTCCACCTATCTACACTGCTTGGGTAGATTGTCCTTAATTCTCAACTACTCTGTTTGGTAGATTGTCTAACTCAACTACTCTGTTTGGTAGATTCTTATACTCAACTACTCTGTTTGCAGATTGTCTCCACTCCACTAGACTGGTTGGCAGAGTGTTCCACCTCAACTACACCGTTTGCAGATTGTTCAACTCAACTACTCTGTTTAGTAGATTGTTCCACCTAACTACACTGTTTGGCAGATTGTTCCACTCAACTACTCTGTTTGGCAGATTGTTCCACTCAGCTACTCTCTCTTTGGTAGATTGTTCCACTCAACTACTCTGTTTGGTAGATTGTTCCACTCAACTACTCTGTTTGCAAGATTGTTCCACTCAACTACTCTGTTTGCTAGATTGTTCAACTCAACAACTGTGTTTGCAGATTGTTCCACTCAACTACTTGTTTGGTAGATTGTTCCACTCAACTACTCTGTTTTGTAGACTGTTCCACTCAACTACTCTTGTTTGGTAAATTGCTCCCACTCAACTACTCTGTTTGCAGATTGTTCCACTCTAACTTCTGTTTGGTAGATTGTTCCACTCAACTACTTGTTTGGTAGATTGTCTCCACTCTCTAACTACTCTGTTTGCAAATTGCTCCACTCAACTACTCTGTTTGGTAGATTGTTCCAATCAACTTCTCTGTTTGGTAGATTGTTCCACTCAACTACTCTGTTTGGTAGATTGTTCCACTCAACTAATCTGTTTGGTAGTCTGTTCCACTCTACTCTGTTTGGTAGATTGTTCCACTCATCTAGTCTGTTTGGTAGATTGTTCCACTCAACTACTCTGTTAGATTCCTCCACTCAATTATTTGGTTTGGTAGATTGTTCCACTCAACTACTCTGTTTGGTACTGTTTCACTCAACTACTCTGGTTGGTAGATTGTTCCACTCAACTACTCCGTTTGCTAGATTGTTCCACTCAACTACTCTGATAGATTGTTCCACTTAACTACTCTGTTTGGTAGATTGTTCCACTTAACTACTCTGTTTTGTAGATTGTTACAATCAACTACTCTGTTTGGTAGATTGTTCCACTCAACTACTCTGTTTGGTAGTTTGTTCCACTCAACTACTCTGTTTGCAGATTGTTCCACTCAACTACTCTGTTTGGTACATTGTTCCACTCCACTATTCTGTTTGGTAGACTGTTTCACTCAACTACCCTGTTTGGTAGATTGTTCCACTCAACTACTCTGTTTGGTAGACTGTTCCACTCAACTACTCTGTTTGGTAGATTGTTCCACTCAACTTCTCTGTTTGGTAGATTGTTCCACTCAACTACTCTGTTTGGTAGATTGTTCCATTCAACTACTCTGTTTGGTAGATTGTTCCACTCAACTACTCTGTTTGGTAGATTGTTCCACTCAACTACTCTGTTTGTTAGATTGTTCCACTCAACTACTCTGTTTGGTTGATTATTCCACTCAGCTACTTTGTTTAGTAGATTGCTCCACTCAACTACTCTGTTCTTGCAGATTGTTCCAGTCAATCACTCTGTTTCGTAGATTGTTCCACTCAATTACTCTACTTGGTAGATTGTTCCACTCAACTACTCTGTTTGGTAGATTGTTCCACTCAACTACTCTGTTTGGTAGGTTGTTCCACTCAACTACTCTGTTTGGTAGATTGTTCCACTCAACTACTCTGTTTGGTAGATTGTTCCACTCAACTACTATGTTTGGTAGATTGTTCCACTCAACTACTCTGTTTGCTAGATTGTTCCACTCAACTACTCTGTCTGGAAGATTGTTCCATTCAACTACACTGTTTGGTAGATTGTTCCACTCAATTACACTGTTAGGTAGATTATTCAACTCAACTACTATGTTTGGTAGATTGTTCCACTCAACTACTCTGTTTGGTTGATTGTTCCACTTAACTACTCTGTTTGCAAATTGGCTGCACTCAACTACAATTGTTTGTAAGATTGTTCCACTCAACTACACTGAGCATAATCTAAATGAGGCCTAACCAAGGATGTATAGAGTTGAAGAACAACCTGAGGACTCCTATTATTTATGCTTCTTGATATGAAGCCAAGGATTCTATTAGCTTTATTGCGAACACTTATGCACTGTTGTCTTGGTTTCAGATTACTGCTAACCAGAACTCATAAATCTTTTTCGCAATCCGTAATATTAAGATCTACATTATTTAGTTTATATGTGGCATGGTTATTGTCCTGTCCAACATTTAGAACTTTGCATTTGTCTATATTAAACTGCATCTGCCACTTCTCCGACCACTGCATCAGTCTATTCAAATCTTCCTGGAGTGCTCTAATGTCCTCGTCAGAATGAATTCGATGGCCTATTTTGGTGTCATCGGCAAACTTGCTGATGTCGCTCTTTATGCCCTCATCTATGTCGTTTATGTAGATTGTGAACAGCAGGGGACCCAACACTGACCCCTGTGGAACACCGCTCGTGATGCATCCCCACTCTGATTTCTCCCCATTTATGCAAACTCTCTGCTGCCTATTTGTCAACCATGCCTCTATCCAGGAAAAAATTTCTCCTCCTATTCCATGTGCCTTAATTTTCCTCAATAGTCTCCTATGTGGGACCCTGTCAAAAGCCTTACTGAAGTCCATATACACAATATCATATGCAATGCCATGATCTACCTCCTCAAATACCTTACTGAAAAAAGTTAATAAATTCGTAAGGCAATAACGCCCCTTTGTAAAACCATGCTGAGATTCGTTGATTAATTTATGCTTTTCAAGGTGGCTACGAACTGCCTCGGCAATTATTGATTCCATAAATTTTCCCACTATGGAGGTTAGGCTTATTGGTCTATAGTTCGAAGCTAAGGACCTGTCACCTGCTTTGAAAATAGGTATCACATTTGCCATTTTCCACTTATCTGGCACCATGCCAGTTTGTAGTGATATGTTGAAAAGATTAGCCAAAGGTTTGCTAAGCTCCTCTTTACATTCCTTTAGAACCCTTGCATACAGTTCATCAGGGCCTGGGGATTTGTTAGGTTTTAATTTATCTATTTGCCTAAGGACCATGTCACTTGTGACCCTAATCGTGCACAGTTTATTATCGTCCTGTTCTACATAATTTATCATTTCTGGAATATCGCTAGTATCCTCCTGTGTAAAAACTGAGAGGAAGTATGTGTTAAAAATTCTACACATTTCCTTATCACTGTCAGTGAGCTGACCCGAGGAACTTTTGAGTGGGCCTATCTTGTCCCTGATCTTACTTCTGTATACCTGAAAGAATCCTTTTGGGTTAGTCTTCGATTCTCTTGCAACTTTAACCTCATAATCTCTTTTTGCTTTTCTAATTCTCTTTTTTTTCTCTCTTTAACTGAATATATCGATTTCTTAATTACCCCTCTCCTCTTTTGATTTGCCTATATATTCCTCTCTTTTGACCAATCAGATATTTTAATCTATTGTTCATCCATTTAGGATCATTTTCGTTTGATCTGATTTCCCTATTTGGAACATAATTTGACTGAGCAGCTAGAACTATGCCCTGGAAAGCGTCATATCGGCAACCATCACCACCTACTTTGTCAGGTCATTCCAGTTCAGCCCACCTAAGTAATTTTTCAGTCCTATGAAATCAGCCAAGCGAAAGTCAGGGACGGAGACTTGATTGCCATTATTAGGGGAATTCCATGATATATTAAAACTGAGTGATTTGTGATCACTTTCCCCAAGCTCATCATTAACCTCAAGGTTATTAATTAGTGTTTCCCTACTGGCAAGAACCAAGTCAAGGAGGTTATTTCCCCTAGTTGGCTCTGTCACAAACTGTTTTAAAAAACAATCCTGGATCGTATCAAGAAAGTCAACTGACTCTAAATTTCCTGTCAAATTGCTCCAGTCAATCTGTCTATAGTTGAAATCTCCCATTAGCACAACATTTTCGTATGTAGATGCCTTACGAATTTCGTCCCATAGAAGTTTACTGCACTCCCTATCAAGATTTGGGGCCCTGTAAATCACACCCAAAATTAGTTTTTCTCGGCCCTCGAGAAGCTGTAACCAAACAGATTCAGTGGCCGACGCTTCTAATTTTATATCTTGTCTAACACAACAATTTAAATTGTCTCTGACATACATCGCTACTCCACCACCCTTCCTGTTGACCCTGTCAGTGTGGAATAATTTATAGTCTTGTATGTGACATTCAGAGGGCATCTCTATCTTTCAGATTGAGCCAGGTCTCTGTTATAGCAATAATATCTGTTTCCTGCACTTGCAATTAATCTTAGCTCATCTATCTTATTTCTTACACTCCTGCTATTAGTATAGTAAACCTTAAGGGAGCTAGTCCCTTGCTGCCCTCTGCTGTCCCCCTTTGTTTGCTGACCTGATCTATTGTCTTTATTTATAACTTCATGCTGAATGCCTTTTATACATTTACTGTTTCCAACCCTAGTGTTGCAACCTGCTTGTTTCCCACACACATCCATACCTCTATCTTCTATCAGTTTAAAGTCATAGGCATTTCACCAATGGCCTTCTCAATTGAGTTTGCAAGTGCTACCACCCCAGCCCCAGAGAGATGTACCCCATCCCTTGCATACATATCATGTTTGCCATAAAAGTTGTTCCAGTTGTCAATGAATGAGATTGCAAGTTCCTTGCAGTATCTGTCTAGCCAGAAATTTACACCAATTGCCCTAGACAACCATTCATTTCCTACTCTCCTTCTAGGCAAGATGCTACATATGATTGGGACCCCTCCCTTAGACTTAATGAAATCTATAGCTGACCTGTACTTATCTAGCAGCTCTTCTCTCATACCCTTCCCAATATCATTTCCACCAGCACTGAGACAGATAATGGGCTTGTTCCCATTACCTGACATGATATTATCCAGCCTGTTAACTATGTCCCCAACACCAGCTCCAGGGAAGCACACTATCTCTCATCTTCTTATTCCTATTACAAAAAGCACAGTCAATATATCTTACCTGAGAGTCACCAACCACAAGAATATGCTTACCTCTGTTAGCAGGGGCAGTAGTACCCTTACCTTCACTGGCCACTGAAGTACATTCATCCTGAAGAACAGAGAAGCGATTTCCTACCTTCAGATCTTCACTCTTAACTTTCCTTATTCTGATTCTCCTCCCATTACTGGTTATCACTCGCCACTTGTAGCAGGTGCTGGACTGCACCTCACTGCTGGTAGCCACTCCACTACACTACTACTACCTCTACGACTACATCTCTTCCTCCTTTCCTACTACCTCTCTTGTCCCGTGCCTGTTAGCACCAGACGAGCCTGGCCCATGGCCGGGCTCAGAGTAGATATACTCTCGAAATTTTTCAAAGGTATATCAAAGGTAAAGGTGGCCTATACATACTGCCTCCTCTGCTTTTTGTTAGTGTGACTTTGTAAATGGTCTAAGTCGGACTGAAACGTCGTCGTGAGCTCCTCTATCCTGTGTGCAGGTTATTTGTGTATTGCTCCAGTCACGGTATTGTGCCTTTTTGTTATTTATTGATATCCGTTTTAACCATGCATTGTTGTTACCAATCCTTGTGGAGTAAAGCCTAGAGGGCCTGCAAGCTTACCAAATAATATGGTACATATTAGTATTACATCCATAATGATCATTATGATTATTTTGCCAATTCATTGGAAAGTAGGCTCAATTTTTTCTGCTTTGCTCTCAGTCTGGTTAGAGTGTGAGTTAAATATCCAAATTAGCTATTGGAAAAATTAATACAATCATGAAACAACAGTTATTAATGGTTAGTGTTAATTTCATCTGAACCTAACCCACTTATTTCCTTTCCTAACTTCATTTCATCCTTAGTAGGATAATAGAATTGGCACCATTAAAAATTACCGAATATTCAGTAGAACCAAAACGGTGAACCTGGCATTCTTTTTTTCAGATCACTGATATAATATCGTGCCTCATGGAGTGCATAAATCGAAGAGGCCTCGTGGATGTCAATAAAGGAAGGCAAAAAATTAAAAAGTTCAGCTAATGCGAAAAATGGCTAGGTCTATGGTTCAGTTTCTCAAGAAACCCGATAATGACCAGACTTCATCAAATGATTTTAGTCATGATCCTACTGATGTTGACTCTGACTCCGACAATGGTAATATAAGCGAGAGGAATGAAGGGAATGAGAGTCTGAGAGAGTTAGCATCGATGTGTGCTGTTTCTTCTTGGAAAATTCCAGTTCCAGACCATTCCAGGACTGAAATCATCAAAAGATGTAGTTATATTTATCAGAACAAGGATGGCCCTTTTCGTGTTACAAAGAGGAAAAGTGCAAAAGGCGATGAACATCAGCTTTCTAAAGAATGGTTCTACAAACAGTTTTGCGATCATGGATGGTGTACTCGCCAGTCAGTGGGAAGTTATACTGTTACTGCTGTAGATTGTTTACCTCTAGTGTTACAACTACAACATCAAAGTTTGTGACTGGGTTTCAAATATGGTGGAAGCTGAATCCAAAAGTACACAATCATGAAACTTCTGAGGAACACCTACGTTGTCTCGAGAATTGGAAAACCACGGCAGCCAATCTATGGGTGAACAAAACCAGAGATGCAGAACTAATTGTTTCAATGGAAATCCAGAAGAAAAGGTGGAAGGAAATATTGTACAAGTTGCTCGACATTACACTGTTTCTGGCTAAACAGAGCCTAGCATTTCACTGGCACAGAGAGGACGAATTCTCATCAAACAGAGGAAACTTTCTTGAGATGGTTGAATTGATGGCTAAGTATGATCCTGTGCTAAAAGAGCACTTAATAAGACTGAAGTGCAGCTCAAGTGAACACAGATCATCAGTTTCGTATCTCACCATCAACTCAAAATGAGTTTTTAAGTGTTCTGGTAAATCGAGTCAAAGAAGCGTACCGGAAGGTATATCTCGACCGTGACAGAACACAAGAAAAAAGGCAGAAACTGAGAGAGATGGCAAAAAGACGAAAGGAGGAAAGAGAGGTGAAGATGGAGATGGACAGGAGAACCCAGACTCAGGAGGAAGATCAAACACAGCCTCTCTCACAACCACCTACAGAAGCCCCCCAACCAGGACAACCCCAATGCAACCAAACATTCTAACCCAAAACACACATGCCATATCCATTGCTCCCACCCACCTCATTACAAACTCCACCCCCACAGCAACCACCCATAGTTCCTTATCAGGTCTCCCACTTCCCCAGCCTCAACGTACCCCCCAGACCACAGTTTTAGAAAAGAAGTTGAAGGTGTGGTATACAAATGCAGATGGAATAACAAATAAGTGTGAGGAGTGGCATCAAAGAATCAAGGAGGCATCCCCAGACATAATAGCACTTACAGAAACCAAACTCACCAGGATAACAGATGCAATCTTTCCACCCGGATATCAAATCCTCAGGAAGAATAAAGGAAGGAGAGGGGGAGGAGGAGTTGCACTGCTCATTAAAAACTGGCAGGGATTTGAGAAAATGGAAGGAATTGATGGCATGGGCGAAAGAGACTACTTAGTAGGAACAATCCAGTCTGAGGGCCATAAGGTGGTAATTGCAGTAATGTACAACCCGCCACAGAACTGCAGGAGGCCGAGAGAAGAATACGAGAGCAACAGAGCAATGGTCGACACACTAGCTAAGGTGGCCAGAAGAGTTCGCATAGGGGGAGCAAAGTTACTAGTTATGGGTGATTTCAATCACAAGGAGACTGACTGGGAAAACCTGGAGCCCCAAGGGGGTCCCGAAAAATGGAAAGCCAAGATGATGGATGTGGTACTGGAAAACCTCATGCATCAACATGTTAGAGACACTACCAGAGAGAGAGGTGAGGATGATCCAGCAAGACTGGACCTTGTATTCACCTTGAGCAGTTCAGACATCGAGGATATCATGTATGAAAGGCCCCTAGGAGCTAGTGATCATGTGGTTCTGTGCTTTGACTATACAGTTGAGCTACAAGAGGAGAGAGTAGCAGGAATAGGATGGGAAAAACCAAATTACAAAAGGGGGGACTACACAGGCATGAGGAACTTCCTGCAAGACGTTCAGTGGGAGAGAGAACTGGCAGGAAAACCAGTAAAAGATATGATGGATTATGTGACAACAAAATGCAAGGAGGCAGAGGAGAGGTTTGTTCCCAAGGGAAATAGAAATAATGAGAAGATCAGAACGAGTCCTTGGTTGACCCAAATGTGTAGGGAGGCAAAAACTAGGTGTACTAGAGAATGGAAAAGGTACAGAACACAAAGGACCGAGGAAAATAAAGAGATCAGCCGAAGAGCCAGAAACGAATATGCACAGATAAGAAGGGAGGCTCAGCAACAATACAAAAATGACATAGCATCGAAAGTCAAATCTGACCCGAGGCTGTTGTATAGCCACATCAGGAGGAAAACAACAGTCAAGAACCAGATAATCAGACTGATGAAGGATGATGGGGAGCTCACAAGAAACGACCGAGAGGTATGTGAGGAGCTCAACACGAGATTTAAAGAAGTATTTACAGTGGAAAATGGTAGGACTCCAGGAAATCAGAACAGGGAGGTACACCAACAAGTGCTGAATGAGGTACACATAACCGAGGAGGTGAAGAAGCTGCTATGTGAACTTGATACCTCAAAGGCGGTGGGACCAGAAAACATCTCTCCGTGGGTCCTTAGAGAGGGAGCAGAGATGCTGCGTGTGCCACTAACAAAGATTTTCAACACATCAATTGAAACTGGGCAACTCCCTGAGGTTTGGAAGATGGCAAATGTAGTCCCATTTTTTTAAAAAAGGAGACAGACACGAAGCATTAGATTACAGACCTGTGCCACTAACGTCTATAGTAAGCAAAGTCATGGAGAAGATCATCAGGAGGAGAGTGGTGGAGCACCAGGAAATAAACAAGTGTATAATCTACAACCAGCACGGTTTCAGGGAAGGAAAATCCTGTATCACGAACCTACTAGAGTTTTATGACAAGGTGACAGACGTAAGACAAGAGAGAGAGGGGTGGAGAGACTGCATTTTCTTGGACTGCAAGAAGGCCTTCGACACAGTTCCTCATAAGACAGTGGTTCCCAAACTGGGGGTAAATTACCCCCTGGGGGTAATTTAACTATTTTTGGGGGGTAATGGAGGGGTGACAGAAAAAAGTTATGAATTCTGAAAATCAAGAAAACAATGCGGTACCCGGTATGAGGATTATTGTTAACTTTGTCTTAGTATATAAAGTTGTAAAGTAAACCTATTATAAGTAAGTAATAAAGTTAAAGCAAATAACAATAAACATCAAAAACTAGTATACAGTATTAGAAAAGAAGAAATATATAGCTAAGTGTGTGGAAACCCAAAAGTATTTTGACAAGTATGCTTCAGGACAAAAGTCACTCAGTAGCCCAGATCGACCTGTCCAGTACGCGTCACTCACTTCCTGAGGCTGCCTCTATTTCACACTGTCAGTTTATTTGTGAGCATCAGCCGAGGTAGACATAAGCTGGTATGAAGCCAAGAATTCCTAAACTAGCTTCAAGTATGCAACTCCATCCATCCCACTGATGTTCTTGACATCTTTGGTAATAGTCATTAGAGATGCACAATGTTCAAATACAATAAATAAAAGAAAATATCTCAAGTGTTTTAATTTAGCCATATATATCAATAATAACAACATTTTGTGAAAGGGGTAACATGCTTTATGTGGCATGTTAAATTGGGTAACAAGCTGAAAAAGTTTGGGAACCACTGTGACATAAGAGGTTACTGCAAAAGCTAGAGGATCAGGCACACATAACAGGAAAGGCACTGCAATGGATCGGAGTATATCTGACAGGGAGGCAACAACGAGTCATGGTACATGACGAGGTGTCACAGTGGGCGCAAGTGACCAGCGAGGTTCCACAGGGGTCAGTCCTAGGACCTGTGCTGTTTTTGGTATATGTGAATGACATAACGGAAGGGATAGACTCAGAAGTGCCCTTGTTTGTAGATGATGTGAAGTTAATGAGGAGAATCAAATCGGTCGAGGATCAGGCAGGACTACAAAGAGACTTGGGCAGGCTACAAGCCTGGTCCAGCAACTGGCTCCTTGAATTTAACCCTGCCAAATGCAAAGTCATAAAGATCGGGGAGGGGCAAAGAAGACCGCAGACACAGTATAGTCTAGGTGGCCAAAGACTGCAAACCTCACTCAAGGAAAAAGATCTTGGGGTGAGTATAATACCGAGCACATCTCCTGAGACGCACATCAATTAGATAACTACTGCAGCGTACGGGCGTCTGGCAAACCTAAGGATAGCGTTCCGATACCTTAGAATGGTATCGTTCAAAACTCTGTACACCATTTACGTCAGGCCCATACTGGAGTATGCAGCACCAGTTTGGAATCCACATCTGGTCAAGCACGTTAAGAAATTAGAGAAAGTGCAAAGGTTTGCAACAAGACTAGTCCCAGAGCTAAGGGGATTGTCCTAAGAAGAAAGGTTAAGGGAAGTTGGCCTGACGACACTGGAGGACAGGAGAGATAGGGACACCATGATAACGACATATAAAATACTGAGCGAAATAGACAAGGTGGACAAAGACAGAATGTTCCAGAGATGGGACACAGAAACAAGGGGTCACAATTGAAAGTTGAAGACTCAGATGAGTCAAAGGGATGTTAGGAAGTATTTTTTCAGTCACAGAGTTGTCAGGTAGAAAGTGACGTAGTGGAGGCAGGAATCATACATAGTTTTAAGACGAGGTTTGATAGAGCTCGGGGAGCAGGGAGAGAGAGAATCCAGTGGCAGTCAGTGAAGAGGCGGGGCCAGGAGCTATGAATCGACCCCTGCAACCACAAATAGGTGAGTACACTGACCAAATGTCAGAAGTTATCAGGTACGTGCAAATGGAGGATGGAAGAGTTCAAGTGAAGGAAGTTTCTCTTGGTGTTTTCCCTCTGAAGGGCAAAAAAGCTGCTGATATTAGTTCTGATATCCTGAAAAAGCTGGAAAGTGATGGACTGGACTTCATGCTGTGCTGTGCTCAAGGATATGACAATGCTGCCACCATGACCGGGGTCCAAGAAGGTGTATAAGCTATTCTCAAGGAAAAGAACAAGGCAATTTTCAGTGGTTGTGTGGACCCTTCATTGAACTTGTGTGGTCAGCATTCTTTTGCCAAGAATTCATCATGTGTGAAATTTTTTGGCAGTCTTGAGTCAGCGTACACATTCTTTGCCTCCTCCACCCATTGATGGGATGTATTAATGGACCATACTGCAGTCTCTTTGAAAAGATTATCAACAAGATGGAGTTCTCATTACAATGCAGTGAAACCAGTAGCTGAATCGTTCGAGAAATTTGTGGCAGCGATTGAAGCTCTTTACACAAATAACCAGCACATAGAAGAAAGGAGCTTACGACGATGTTTCGGTCCGACTTGGACGTCCAAGTCAGCCCGATACGTCATCGTAAGCTCCTCTCTTCTATGTGAAATCGCACACAGCAGGGAGAAGACCTTGTGCTGCTCCTCTTGTATCCAAATTTTCCCGTGGATCGCAAAGAGCTTCAATAAATAACAAAAAAGGCACAATACCGTGACTAGAAAATACACAAATAACCCTGACACAGAAGAGAGGAGCTTACGACGATGTTTCGGTCCGACTTGGACGTCCAAGTCGGCCCGATACGTCATCGTAAGCTCCTCTCTTCTATGTGCGACTTGGACCATTTGGTCCAAGTCGGACCGAAACGTCGTCGTAAGCTCCTCTCTTCTATGTCAGGGTTATTTGTGTATTTTCTAGTCACGGTATTGTGCCTTTTTTGTTATTTATTGAAGCTCTTTGCGATCCACGGGAAAATTTGGATACAAGAGGAGCAGCACAAGGTCTTCTCCCTGCTGTGTGCGATTTCACATTTTTGTGTTATCTGTATTTCTGGTGCGACATACTTCGGGAGGTTCAGCTTGCACAGCTGTACTTGCAGGCTAAGGATTTAACTCTTGACAAAGTGGTGGTGAAGCTAGAGGCACTGCAATTATTTTTGAATGAAGGGCGAGATCGCATGGTGGAGAATTCAATACAACAGGCACTTTTGAAATGTGAGAAGTATGGATTTCCAACAGAGAGAAGAATCGGGGTAAAGAAACGGATGGCAGGGGAGCAGGCAAGAGATGCCGGACTCACTCTACAGGAAGAAAACGAGAGGGCGATGTTGGAGTGCACTGATCGTTTCCATAATGAACTCGAGATGCGATCAAAAGCAGTCAAGAATGTGGCAGCCATATTTGGGGTCATTTAAACAAAGAATCTTGTGCAAGCTACTGAAGAAGAATTGGAGGTGATGGCTTCAAGATTCACAGTCTTCTATAATGAAATATGCAAGAATGAGCTCATGCTTGAAATACCAAGACTAAGGAGGCACCTGCAAGCTGCTGATGATGATCTTGAAAAAGTTAAGCACTGGACTACATTGGATGCACTAACATTCATAGCTGAATGGGATTTCATTGAATCTCTTCCAACTCTGACACACTGCCTGAGGCTGTTCCTTACTATATGTGTTTCTGTGGCTTCTTGTGAAAGGAGTTTCTCCAAGTTAAAGCTGATTAAAAACTATTTACGGTCCACAATGAGTCGACCCAGAATCTGTAACTTAGCAATGTTATCCATAGGAAATGGGTCAGTTGACAGCATTGATTTTGATGAAGTGATAGATGATTTTGCAGGATTGAAGGCAAGGAAATGTAAGATCTGATTCATTGAGATGTTACCTGTATTCAAGGTCAAATCGGAACTACTGTTTCTCTGATATTGCAACTTTTTTCTTTATTTTTCAAGTTTTTTTTTTTTGGCATTGTTGAAGATGAATAAATGTAGGATCTGTTGGCTGTACTCCAAGTGGTATTTGAGTTTGTTTCCTCAATATTACTATGATTATTTATTTTGTCATTAATAAAGTTGAAAAGTATTCTCCTGTTTAGTTTATGGCCCTTAAACGTTCTCATTGCTAAACAGTAGTCACTGGTCATGCAGTAGTGACGTAACTGGAATTTGCTCCCCCCATCCCTGGATTTCATGGGGGTGACACCAAAGATGCCGCCCCGGGTGACACCAACCCTAGCAACGCCTCTGATATTCAGAGAGGTATATATCCCTCAGTGTGTGTGTGTGTGTATATATATATATATATATATACATATATACATATATATATATATATATATATATATATATATATATATACATACATATATACATACATATATACATACATATATACATATATACATTATATATACATAAATATATACATACATATATACATACATATATACATACATATATACATATATACATATATATATATATATATATATATATATATATATATATATATATATATATATATATATATATATATATATATATATATATATACTGAGAGCTTACTTTAATCCCTTTAAAAGGGTTTAAAGTACTTGTGAAAACTTACGAGGGCATCGATACGAAGTGGATATTGCCTTCGCCGATTAACTGAGTTGATAATCTTACCATTACAATTTTTCCTATACACTGGCATCACTTATGCACAACAAAAAAAACTTACTTGAGATATGGAGACTGTCCCAAGCTGGAGATTTCTCGATGGCCTACCATCCTGGAATATGAACCCTCCGGCCGGTGAAGATGCGTTACCTGTAAATGTCAATTAAACTATATGATTTCAGTTGCTATGCAATCCCAGAAAGGTATCCCTGCATTCCACAAGCCCAGCCCCGTCTGTCTTCATGAACGCAAAAGAAATAATAAAGAGTGAAGCGTAAATTTCTAATGCTGACAAATATCTAAGTGGATATACCGTATGATACACCAGCGTTAAAAGTTTATCAGAAAAGGCATTCACCATTACTGCACTGAACCTAATTTGTTTAAAAAAAATGCGAAGCTTCCGCTGAGAAAAATACAAGAGAGATCTTTTTTTTTTTAAGCCGTCAGTGGCGTAGCCAGGGTCTAACGAGTAAATTATGAACCACATATTGCAGCAGTGCTCCTTTCTTTTTAAATGGGTGTGACCAGGACCTATCTAGCCTGGGCCAGTAGGCCTGCTGCAGTGCTCCTTCTGTATGTTCTTATGCTACCTTCAAAAGCCGCTTATTACATAAAACGTGGTAATAACGTTTTATTACATAAAACATGGTAGTAACTTTCGTTTTGTGGCTTATATGTTGCTTTATGAAAATTCTTATTTTTCAAAATTACTGACAACTTTTAGTTAAGAGCCGATTGCCTTATATAGCAATCGGTAAATTTTAGCTATACAAACTTCCATTTCAATTACTTCTGAAACGTAAGACTTTCTTATAAGGATATTATTGGTACATTCCGTTAGATGTCGATCTTCTGGTGACAACCTGTTCTTTTTGCCCTCTACGACTGATCAAGATCTACATGCATCTTTTAAAGTGCTTCAAAATGCGTACAGAATAACGAAGTTTACAACAGCAAAGTCAAAGGGGTGGAAAAAAAAAGCCGAATGTGCATCTTAAGCAGCGACCACTTCCCAGCTCCGCCCCTAGATATGCCACTTAGACTTAGGCTGATGAGTCTTTACTGGAATACTTAACAATATTCTCGGTGCCCTACTAAAATCTCAGCTCAGGCTGGCAAGTTTTAATTATGCATGTTACCCATCTTGTGTAACTGGAGTATGACAGGAAAACATAGTTAGTTTTTGTTCCCACTATGTAACTGTCATACAGAATATGAAGCCGCTCAAAAGCTGCATTATCAAGTTATCAGCTAATAGAAGCGACACAAAAATTATCACATACAGTGCTGTTTCAATTTTCCAAATTTATTCCATAAAAGAAAATGCAAATTGGGAACTACACAGACCAAAATCAAACCAATCTTTTCTTTAAGAACTGACCAATGTTTAGGTAAGCAAGTAAATGATTAAGAAAGAAAGTAATTAAGTTACATTTAAACTTTGGGTACCTATGCAAATTTAATAAAACACACAAATGTTCAAGGCACATACACGTACATTATGTGGATTTAACTTAGGATAACCCAATAAAGTCAGACACTGATTTATTCCTGATCAGACGAGATATTCTTCAGTTATTTCACAGAAACTAGTTTTTAATAAAATTGGCAAGCTGAAACTTACACAACCTAAAATCAAGGCTAGTGTTTGAGAAAAGCACATGAGCACTAAACGTTTAAGCTGACCAAAAGATGCATTCTTCAGTTATTGCAGATAATCCAACAAAATTTGCACCTACATAGCCTATACCAAAAACTCGAAAACATATCATCCATTTCAAAGGACTCATGAGCTATAGCTCATGAATTAGAGGACTTTAAAATCTTCATTCGCGCACCACCTGTCATTGCTAGAAAAAAAAATCCTAAAAACTGCAATCTTTGATCTCTTAAAGATTTACATTAGCTCAAATACAATCCCCAGGTAGTTATTCAGTCTCTGTTCATACTCTGAGTATAGTACGCAGAAGTTCTACTTTGACAGAATAGTGCGGTAAAAGTATTTAACAAAACTTTTTACACTGTGCTGAGATTGTCAACGGGCATGTGTGTATCCTCCTGTTACTCTCATACATGAGAAAACACCATTTGTATGTCGTATCATTTGGCCTCTGGCAGTTTTCCCATGTGGTGATGCAAACAAGATTAGATGAGCTGCAAGAGATGGCTGGGAAGGATACGTATATAATGAGAGGTGTCTTGAGTGCAATTCAGACGTCACATGAAGTTGCTGTGATTGCCATCATGTTGCTCCTCACCCTCCTAGCCCTACTGGGCTCCACCACTGCTAGCAGACTCTCGGTAAAAGTTTTTGCATTTACTCATTTACAAAGTATATTTTTTTTACATACATACAGAGAAACACACAGAACATACATACATGCGTGCATATGCCCATGTATACATTGATGCAACTTCGTAATTTTGTTTTGTACATAAAAGGGCATGTATACACAGTATTTGTTAAACGTTCACACACATTTACATAAAATGATTGTAGTTTTTATATACTGAGCAGAGTCATCAATTTATCTCATTCACGTAAAAATTACACACAACCTTCTGCTTAAAGTTGTATATGACAATAACTCCCTACTTCATTTTCTCGCTTTGATGTTCAGGTTGACTATTATGTGACTGCCTTTTCTTTTTCGTCAATTGAATGTCTTATACACAGTGGCATAAATATAAATGTTTTTAATCCTCTGTACAATTTGTTAAGAGCCTGTTTCTCCCTGTCTTTCATATCTATGGTCCCTAGTTCGTCAACTCGGAAATTTCAGTTCTTCGCAGTTCATTCACTCGTCTTGGCTATCTTCCTAATTTCATAAACTGCCTACTAGAATATAAAAAGAGACTTTCTCATTTACTAAAATCACTTCACCAGTAAAGACATTTGAATTTTGAGTTCCCTATAGTTTTAATTTGTGTAATCTTAGATACCTTCCGCCTAGTCTGGACATTAAACTTTCAGTTCGTCAAACTAAATCATTTCAAAGCAATCAGGTTCATACTTCTGCCACCGGTACTTCAGGTGTTCATATTTCCTGCTCTTCTTGTCTTCTTCAATACACTGATAACACGGACCCTTTTATTTTCGACAGACTTATAGGTAACCAAAAAAAAAAATGCTCGCCTTGTTCACACTAACAAGTCTTTCCTGTCGTGTTCGAAATAGCTATACTATAAGCCGGGTCTTTTCCAAAATCATTTACCATTCTGAGTCTTGTTGAAATGGCTCTCATTACAATATCTCTTAGGTAAATCCTAACCATTTCTTTACTTCTGTATATTTTTTTTTACTCTTACATCATGTGGCGCAATCGTAAGCATACATGTGACATGACCTGACTGTCCCGTCACTTACCTATGCCCTGATCTGATTCAGTCGCACCCTAATATAAGCCTAGGGCATACCAGAACAGCGTGCATTTTTTATTTCCAGTTTGTGGGTTAGTTGTAAATATTATCAATAAATATAACTGGTAATTGCTAAATATGACTTATAATGCTTGTATATATTTAATATAATTATTATAATCAATACGAGCCTGGCCTAAGGCCGAGCTCCGAGAGAAAAAAGAAAAACTAACACTCATCAAAATTATCCTTCGAAGATAATACCAAACAAAGTATTGTGTACCGATGTTTTTGACAGGTGTCTGGAACAGATCTTACATATGGAGGTGAAAAGGTCTTCCTGAACGGCGTAAATATCGCCTGGAACAGCTACGGCTATGACTTTGGAAATGGCGGCTATGACGGCACTCTAGAGACCTGGGTCGGGGAGATCGGTAACGCCGGTGGCAACTCCATCAGTGAGTCAATATGTTATCTATATGGCAATGAATGAAACCTTAAGCTTGTTAAACATAACTCAGATATGAATCTCAGAACCCATGTATAAACTACTCTCATCCGGTTGCAGGGGTGTGGGTACACGTGGAGGGCTTCAGCACTCCGGAATTTGACGACGATGGCTACGTCACTGACTGCGACAGGACTGGTCAGTTCGAGGACGACGTTCTCAAACTTCTGAATGCTGCGCAGCAACACAACGTGTTAGTGAATCTAGTCATGTGGAACGGCGCTTACCTTACCAACCAGAAAGCCATAAACCTGGTGTGGGACGACAGTAAACTTGATTCCTACATTCAAAATTGTCTTAATGTAAGTAAAACATTACATATTTTCAAAAATGAAAACGATATATATATATATATATATATATATATATATATATATATATATATATATATATATATATATTTGGAATTTTTCAGTTTTTTAATTTCTAAAAAATTTGAAATTTTTTAACCCCCAAAGTTTAGTTTTTAAAAAAAGTTTCCCCCCTTCAAATTTATCCCCAAATTTAAAAGGAACCCCCTTAAAAACCCCAAAACATAGCATTTTAAATTCTTTTTTTCCAAGAATTTTTTTTATGGTTTTTGAATCAAACTTTTAATTTAAAAACCCTTAAAGGGCATATCAAACCCCAAGTTTTAATATGGGGAAAAACCCTATTTTTATTTAAATGGGTTTTCCTTTTTGGTTAAAAAAAATTTTAAGCCAATTTTTTTAAAAAGTTTTTAATTCAATTAATTTTCTTTGGGTTTTTAAAATTTTATTCCTTTTTCAAAAATTTTGGGAAAAATATTTCCTAATCAAATAAACCCTTTGGGATAAAATTCGAAAGCCTCTAGAAACATTATTAGAAAACCCCAGAACATTTACTTATCAATAAATAAAAATACATAAACATTATTAATATTTTTTTAAATTTTTAAAATTTAAATTTCATTTTTAAAACCCTTAAAAAATTTAAAAATTTTTCTAAAAGGCAATAATTATTTTCTTTAAAAACTAAAAAACATAAAGTTTAAAATTAATAAACTAAGCTATTTAATTTTCCCAAAACCCAAGTATAAAAATACACCATTTCCTTTAAAATTTTACTATAAATTAATCCATTTATATTCAAATTAAAAATTTAATAATAACTAAAATAATCCTTTAAAATTTCTTTCTTTTAAAAAATTTTTTATTTCCCCAACTTACTAAATTTTTAAATTACTTTTAATCATTTTAAAATTATAAAAATTATTATTATATCTCTTTCCAACTTTACTTTATAATTACTAATATTAATATAATCTCTAAACTATTCTATTTTTAAAATAATTTATTTAATATTATAAAATTTTCCCATATATAATACATATACATATCCATATATAAAATAAAACATACCATATAAAATACATATAATATCCATATATATACATAAAACATAATATATAAAAATATATAAAATATATAAAAATATAAAATATATATATATCTATATATAAAAAATATAAAATAAAAACCATATATATTATATGTATATATAATATAAAATATATATAAAATATATATACATAAAAACATATCCATATATATATAATATATATATATAATATATCATAACATTTTCCATATATAAAATAAAACATATAAAACATATACATATATAAAATATATATAAAAATATATATACATATACAAAATATATAAAATATAAAATATATATATAAAATATAAAATAAAATATATAAAATATAAAATAAAATATATAAAACAAAATTTTAAAATATATATATATAAAATATATATAAAATAAAATATAAAATTTTATAAAATATATATATATATATAAAAATATATATACATAATACATAAAAAACATATATATAAAATATTTTAAAAATATAAAATATATATAAAATATAAAATATATATATAAAATATAAAATATATATATAAAATATATATATAAAACAAATTAAACATTTTATCTTTATTTAACTTTTTAATCCATTTTTTATAATACAAAATTCTAAACAAAATTAACATTAACTATTTTTAAATTTTATAAAGCTATATAATACATTTTTACTCTTAATTTTACATTTTCTATTATCTTATCTTTAAAATTATATCCCATTTTTTACAAACATATATAATATACATATATAAATATAATATAAAACATATATAAAAATACATATATACATATTATATACATATAATATACATATATAAAACATAATATAAAATACATATAAAATAAAACATAATACTTTATATAAAATAAAAAGGGGCCCCCCGAGGGGGGTTTTGGCCCAAAAAAAAAACCCCCAAAGGTCCTTTAAAATTCTTTCCCATTTTTCAAAACTTTTCCCCCCAAACCCGGGAATGTCAAAAAAATTAAAGCTCTATGTGAAAATTCCTCAAAATTCCCAACCCCCCCAAATAAATTGTCTTTTTTCCAAACCCTTTTTTGGAAACCCCCCAAAAAATTTTCCCAACCTTCAAAATTTAACCCAACTTAGGTAAGCCCCTGTTTTCACCCCCTTCTCCCCCAATCCCCCCATTTAAATAAACCAAAAGCCCCCTTTTCCCCCTTCTAAACCCCTTTCCCCCCCAAATTTTTAAATTTTCCATTTTCCTGCGGGTTTCTCTTTTGGGAAAACCCACCCCCAAACCCCCCTTTAAATTCCCCTTTTATTAATACCCTTTCTTTTCCCACTTTTAAAAAACCCCCTTCCAAAAAAAGGCTCCCCCCCACTTCTTCGTCCTTTAACCCCCCAAGGGTTTCCCCCTTAAAAGGGTTTTTTAATCTTTTTTTTCATAAAATTTCCCCTTTTTTATTAATTAATTTTTGCCCCACCAAAACCTTTTAATTTTCCCTAACAATTTTATGTTAACCTTCTTAAAAATTTTAAAAAGAACCCCAAGAACAAAACACCTTTTCCAACCCCCTTAATTTGATTATAATTTTTTTTTAAATCATTTGACACCCTCCCCCTTCTTTTCTTACATTTTCCTTTTATTTAAACCATTAAACTTTTATACTTTAATTTTTTAAATTAAAACAAAAATTATATACAAAAATAATTTAATTTTCCTTTTAAATTACCCCAAAATTTTTAAAACCTTAAACATAATTTATTCCTTTACAACATTATAAATATTTTAAACAAATTACTTTACCCCCCTTTAAATATTTTCCCAAATACCCCCCCTTTTTAAAACCCCAAAATATACATTAAAAAACCTTTAAAATTTTTAATAAAAATTTTTATATTAACTTTACATTCCCCCCCATCCCCATATATACCTTTTTAAACCATAAAAATAAAAACTTCCATTTTATTAAATATTTATATATGTTCCAATTAAACATATTAACTTTCCCCCCATTAAAAAACCTTTTATCCCCCAATCCCCAATTTTTTCCCCCTTTTTTTAATTAAAATACATACATTTTCCATCCCAAAATTTTTCCTTATTTTTTACATTCCCATTTATAAAAAACCCAATTTTAATTTTAAAAAATTTTATTTTTTATACATTTAAAAACAAAAATAAAATAACATATCCCCCTTTTTATTTCTTATATACATATTATATTTACATTTCATTTTCCCAAAATTAATTTTACATTACTTTTTTTATACAAATTATATTCCCCCATAAAAAATTACCCCCCATACATTTAAAATTTAAAAAATATTTTTTCCCCCAATATATTATTATCCCCTTTTTTTTAATAAAAACCATTTTTTATACATTAACTTTTAAAATCCCCCAAATTTTTTTACTTTAAATTTTTACATCCTTTCCATATTTTTTTTGCATTTCCCCATTTTCCCCTTTTTTTCCCTTATATCCCTTTTTTAAAACATTTTTTTAAAAATTATATTTTTTTTTTTTATCCATTCTTATTTTCCCCCAATTCCTCTTATCCATCCCTTAAAACCTAAATTCATTACTTTTAAAATATCTTTTTAAAACTTTTCAATTTCCCCCCCATATTTTTGCATCCCCATTTTAATACCTTATTTTACAACTTTTCCTTATTTATACATTTACCCCCCTTTACTTTTGTATTCCTTTTCCATTATTTATTACTTTTATAAAATAAAAAATAAAAACATATATTTTAAACATTTTGATTATAATAATTTATCCCCCAATAAAAATTTTCTTTTTTATGCTACACATATTAATTTATTTTTTACATATAAAATTTTTATTTTCCCAATTTTTTCCCCAATATAATTAATTTTTACATTAAAATTTAAATTTTTTATAACATTTTTCCCCATTTTACAAAATAAACCCCCATTTTACATATTAAAATACATTATAACATTTAAAAATTTTTTTATTTATAATTTTTTTAAAACCATTTTCATAATTTTTTATAAAATCCTTAATTAATTATATTATATATATTATATATATATATATATATATATATTATATTATATATATTATATATATATATATATATATATATATATATATATATATATATATATATATATATATATATATATATATATATATATATATATATATATATATATATATAACAAACAAGGGCAGGCAGTTAAATTCATGCAGAGTTCCTCTTCTGATAACTAAGTAGTCTTTCCCAGTCCTTGTTTAATCTCTACCAAAATGACTCTGGCTATGGTGACAATGGTTTGCGTTTCAGTGGTTTCTTGATTGTATCATAGTATCATGATTTTCAAATTGACAGAAAATGTGTGTCATAGGAGGTAGATAATAAAATATATTAGTTTCACATTCTAAGTATTCTTTTATTTCAGTCTCTGATAAATACAATCAAGGGGCACCCTGCTCTGGCATCCTTCGAGGCTGTCAACGAACCTGAAGGTTCAGTGCGGGTGAGTACTAACGTATGGTAGATAGTTATGACATGGGATACATAAAATGACATATTACATAGAATAAAAGACCTTCCTCTCTTTACAAAGGTTATCTGGATAAAATAGTGGAGGTCTCTTATATATGTGTATTCATCCCTCTGGCTTACATTGTCAGCACGGATACGTTTTCATGTCATAAAAAAACGTGAATTGTAATATTACAAAAATGGATAAATGTTGAACTTATTCTTACTAACGAGACCCCCCACTATGATAACTAGTATGACTACTGCAAAACTTTTCCTGGCGTCACTATGTTAGATTCAAGAAAACATTAGAATTAGCTTAATACCACTAATTTCAAAAGTAATAAGAGTTACAAGACCATTTACCAGTTATCATTAATTCGATATATTTTGTAAATAAAACATCTGAAAGTTGGCATTGTGAATAATCGAAATTGATACTTTAAAATTATTTAATCAACCATTTTTTAATATATTTTTACTTATTGAAAGATAATGTATTTCCAGTGTTTTATGATTGCATAACAAAAATTATTTTACGAAATCTGAAGTGCCTCTACTTGCCTTCAGTTTCATTTTACTATTTTTGGATAATCGCCTAACACTTCACGAAAATTTTGTCTTGTATATTACTTCAGTTTCAAGATTTGAACTGTCTCGAATGTTTTCTTAGGAAAAACATTATCAGTAACCTCACAAAAAAATGTTTATCAGTTCGTAAAAGAGGCTGTGCATGTAGATGATAGGTAGATTTTTTCTCATAAAATGTAAATTTTAAGATGTTACTTAATAATGTATTTTAAAATCAGCCTAATCTAATGAAACTTAAGTAATTTTTATTAACAGGTCGAATAATGATGAAAATAAATCTTCCAGCAATAAAAGAGCATAGAAAGCTATTTTAAAGATCAAACTGTCTAGTGTACAGTGATTTGGTTGGTGTGTTAGGCTGCAAGCCCGTCGACCGCACTAGGGTCATTAAGGCTGCACACCAGTTGTGCACCACCAATCTAGCCCTCAAGGAAGGTTCCTTGACGGAAATAAATGGTATAAAATACCGACACAATGGAAATATAAACACACATGCAGTATAATGTGATCCTTTATTGACTACGTTTCGCCCACACAGTGGGCTTTCTCAAGTCACAAACAGAACTACCTGGGGTGTATGTATGTATAATGTTCGCCAAGACCATAGTCCTGGCACGGGTCCCAATCTTGCGATGACCCGTCTCTGGCTCCTGATGGAGAAAGGTTTCCACAATGATGCGACGCATGCCGCTCAAGCGCCCCTCTGGTCAGTTCAACTGGTGCATCTCATAAGCGACACCATATGTAACTATGGACACTAGCGAGGAGGAGGATATGTCATTATCACAGGTAACAGCTTGTCTGGTTCGTTGACCCCATGGTACACTAGTGTGGCCGCAGTCATCTCTGGGTCCTCTTCGGGAGGGAATATCACCCCTAGTTGCCTGCGGAGTGTCTCAGTAGCTTCACACTCTAGAAGATAGTGTGTTAGGGGCCGCTGGACAACGTGCTGACAGTACTGGCACATCTCCTCCTCAGCCTTGTCTACCATCATCTTGGCTGTGGGAAAGCCCAAACGAAGCCGATGGATGGCGGTACACTGCGCTCTAGACCAGCTTCTATCATATGGAGGGGGTTCTCCCTGAGTCGCTGCTCGGTACCACTGTTGAGATGGGGTATCACCTAAGACCTCCCCCATAAGTTTCGTGGCTCTGGCAGCCACCAGTTTGGTCTGTCGTAGGCTGATTGGGACAGTAATCTCAACATGTGGATAGTCTGTTGCTGCCTTGGCTGCATCATCTGCCGCCTCATTTCCCCGGATGCCAGCATGGCTGGGGATCCAGTTCAATGTCGATCTATTACCCTGAACTTCTAAGGCTGTCATTATGCTCAGGATCGATGTGATGAGGTGAACATTATCCTGTGGTTGAGGATGGGAGAGGGCATTGATTGCAGAGGTGGAATCAACATGTATGACAGGTCGGAGTCGATGTCGTAGGGCATGTGACAATGCCTGCTGAATCGCCACCAGCTCAGCTTGAAGGGTCGTGCAGTGGTCAGGGAGTCGCCAGCCTTGTGTGTGACCATTGTGGTAGTCCAGCTGCTGCTCTCTTCCTGTCAGGGTCGACAGAACCATCTGTGAAATACACTGCACATGTGCCTCCCTCTGCCAGTGCCATGCTTGTCTCAGCATGATTGCTGAGGGTGTCTTGACTGCAGAGACACTTAGAGATGGGTAGCTGCATGATGAAAACATCGGCTGGATCTGGACGCCAGGGAGGTGGTGGATGGTACCCAGCAACAGGAAGGTCACAACTCTTCTCACAGAGCAGCTGAACAGGCAGCAGCTTCCGCCCAGCAGCACAAAACGAACGAATCCAGGAGTAGTCCGTGAAGAGTGTGGGATCTTGTGACATGGTTGTTAATATCCGTCTCCTTAGTGGGGTACCTTGCTGCCGGTGCAGAATCGTGGCCACTTTGCAGGCGTTTATGTATCTTACTCTGTCAGCCAAGGAAGGAAGCCGGGCCTCAGATCTGAGACATACTGTGTTGGTCCAGATAGGGGCACCATGCATAGTTCTTATCGCCTGGTTTTGTACGACCTCCACCCTTTGCCTGCTCTGCGGGAAGAGATGAGCTAACGCCGGTGCACCATAGTCAATGAGCGAGCGTATAGCTTGTATATAGTACAAGCGAAGTACATCTTTGCTTGCCCCTGCACGGTGCCTCGTCATGGCTCTCATGGCGTTGAGTCTGGGTAGAGCACGTGACCTGACATACTCGGCCTGTTTCTGAAAGGTCAGCTTTTTATCAATGTAGATTCCCAAGTACAGGTAGGAGCCTGTCCACTCAAGTTCTATATCCTGAATACGTAATCTATTCACAGGATCTGGTCCCTTGAACATCATTGCAAGAGATTTCTTGGCCGAGATCTTGAGGCCTAGTTCCTTGCAAGACTGTGTAATTAGGTCCAAAGCTCTCTGAGCCTGTCGTTCTAAATTGCCTTTCCCATTCATTACGAGTGCAAGATCATCAGCATAGCTGAGGAGCTGTGTACCACTATGAAAGGGAAGGCTCACAAGTTCCTTCATAAGGATGTTAAACAGGGTAGGACTGAGCACACCTCCTTGTGGCGTACCGTTTTCCAGGGTTTTAAAGGAAGAGTAGTGTCCCTGAAAGCTGACACAGGCCTGCCTGCCCCTAAGGTAGGACTCTATCCAGGCCAGGAGGCGTCCTCTGATTCCCTTCCGAGCTAGTATTGCCAGAATTGCTGTGGGGCTGGCTAGCTCAAATGCCTTCTCAAGGTCGAGGTAAACGACGATACTAGGCTTTTTGTTGCTATCAGCAATCTGGCTTAGTAGAGTGGTTTTGCACTCTGCTGTTCCCACTCCTTTGGTGAAGCCAAATAAGTGATGATGAGAGGGTCCAAGTTTCCATAGGAGGCGGTTTAACACCATCCTCTCAGCAGTCTTGCCTAAGCAGCTGGTCAGCGATATGGGTCTCATACTGCCTGGGTCCTTGGGCTTTGGAATTGGTACGATTGTAGCTTTCTTCCAAGCTGCTGGGAGTGTCCTGGCCCTCCACGACTTGTTAATGACGTCTAGTATGGCTTCCCATCCACTCTGCCCAGCCCGTGCAATCATGGAGTACGTCACACCATCGATGCCCAGGGCAGTGTCACCTGTGTTCTTAATGGCACGTCGGAGTTTCCAAGTCCGTGAGGTCTTCATCAGTCACATCTTCCGATTCACATGCAGCTTGTATCGTTAGCTGGCGCTGTGGCAGAAGATCCGTCTGTATATTCCGGATGTCCTGTGGGAGCTGAGTGGAGGCTCCCCTGGAAGTGAAAAGCTCCACTAGTTTCTCTGCTTCCTGGGATGGGTTCGGGTGTGCTGGTGGCCTCGGCTTGCTCTTGCCAGTTGCTATGTTGAGCTTGCCCCATATCTCAGATAAGGTGGTGTGATGCCCGAATGTTGAGCACCACTCCAGCCATTTCTCAGTTTTTACTCTGAGAGATTCTACGGGCATGCTGCACAATGGCTCTCAGAGTATTCCTGTTCTCTGCTGTAGGGTTACGCCTGTATAGCTTCCTAAAAGAGTTGATGCGGTGGTTCTGCTCCCGCACCTCGTCGTTGTAGAACCACCAGTCTCTTTTGTGATTGCGTCGTGCGGACTTCTTTGGAATTGCGCACTCTGCTGCCTGGATGAGAACAGTGATGAGCTCCTGTTCAGCCGTATCACAGTCTTCAGATAGAGAGTATGTGGACCACCAGTCATGAAGATAATCCTGGAACACCTTCCATTTGGCCCTCTTTACGTCCCATCTAGGAGGCAGCACAACTGTGGGAGGCCTGTTGATGTTGAAGGTGGTGATAACTGCAAAGTGGTCACTGACAAGGTGAGGATGAGTTTCCCATGTGGCTCCTGCTGCGAGTTGTCTTGACCCAAAGGTAAGGTCGAGGCAGCCACCCAACAGGTGTGTGGGGTCTCCATTGTTTAGCAACTTTACCTCTGGAATATCGTGTAGGAGCATTGCTATGTGTCTGCCATCAGCATTGGTTGCTGAGTGAGAGTGCAGGATTGGGTGATGTGCGTTGAAATCTCCACCAACAATAATACACTCAGTGCGTGCTAGTGCGAGGAGCTCTGCAATGTCGAGGGTGTGTCTTGGGTTCTTGTAGATGTTATAGATGGTAATGGGCGCCCCAGGTATGTGCACAAGGATGGCCTGTACCTCGACATCCTCCCCACAGTCCAAAGGGTTGGCTATAACCTCGTGAGGTATTGTATTGGATACAAATACAGCTGTGCCTCTGCAGTGAACGCCCGGGTCCATGTGCCGAAAATACCCAGCAAAACCGGGTAGTCTTGGGCACATAGTCGGGACAGTCAGAGTTTCTTGTAGCAAGACGATGTCAACCCGATCCCAAATTACTGCCTCCAGCAAGAGGTGCTGTTTGCTCCTTAGGCCCTGAATGTTCCATTGTAGAACCTTGAGGGTGTGATTTGGTACCGAGGTTATTCCGTCGCTGTTGTTTCCTGAGCTGGAGACTGAGTCCTGCCCGCTCTGAGAACCTGCAAATTCATGGCATCCACTGTCTCCTCCTCGGTCAGCAAGCACACTCTCAGGAGCGTATTGACCATCTGCCGGAATGTGCTCTGTTGTTCCGTGGAGTTAATTGTGTTGCAAATAAGATCCGTGAACACCTTGATGAGTGCTACGAGATCCTCCCTGGTGAGAGCCTGATTTGGGGTTGGGTTCGAAACAGTGGATATTATCTGGGCTGTTGTGGTCTGTAGGGACTGCTGAGGGTTGGATTTCTTTATTGTATGCACCGTGGTCTGTTGCTGTTGGGTAGCCGGGATCTGCTGGTGAGGTGCCAGTTGAGTCTGCAAAGCGCCTGTGCCGGGTAAGGAATGCCTGCGTTGTTGTGCTATGGCCGGTGGGGGCTCGTTTAGTGCCACCTGCTGATCGCATTGACCAGATGCACCCTGTTGACGCCTCCTGTTCCTGTTTCTTCGTTGAGGTAGTGGTGCAGGAGGTTCTTGACCTTGACGCCTGGTTGAGACTTCGAGGGTTGGGAATTCCTGGGCATTGACTTGGGTTAGCTGCTGAGAGATCTGCGGTATGGCAGCGTTCTCTGCACCCATCGTCTGCTGAGAGTGATGATCCGTCGTAGCCTGTTGCCGAGTTCTTGGCGTCTTCCAGACTCCTTGAATTCTGGCGAGCCTCTCGGGGCATCGAGGATTCCAGGCATGATGTTTCTGCCTGCAGTTCGGGCATTGTGGAGTGGGTGGCGATGCATTTTTCAGCTTAGTGATGCATTCCTCGGTAGGGTGGTGCTGGCTGCAGACACCGCAGATTACTCTGTTCGGACAGAGTGCACCCAGGTGTCCATAACGCTGACACTTGAAACAGCGAACTGGTTCTGCTGTGAAGGTCCTGACATCGTACTTGCCCCAAGAACCGAGGTCCAGCTGGGATGGCAGTGGTCCTACATGCTGAATGAGGACCTGTCGGGTTGGTGCGTTGCCTGCCGTCTTTGCCTTGAGACGTTGAGCTGACACCACACTGGGGTGAGTTGCTACTGCCTCGATGGGCATCATCAGCGGGTATCGCATCACTACACCCTTGGTGATTTTCTGCCGAGAGTCCAGTTCCTCCAGGGTGAATGAGCGATCTGTCTCCATGACTCTTTTCAAGGTGGTATACATTTCCTTGTTGAGAGGAGTCAATATTGGTTCTCCCCTCAAGTTGAACCATATCTTGAACTTCAGGTTGTGTCGTGATTCCAGGTATGAAACAACGCCATAGTGGGTTCTGTGGCTACCTGGGGTGGAAGGAACGCGAGTATTTATAGTCAGGTTCAGAATGCTGAGGTCAGGTGGAGAATGCATTCTCCACCTGACCTCAGCATTCTGAACCTGACTATAAATACTCGCGTTCCTTCCACCCCAGGTAGTTCTGTTTGTGACTTGAAAAAGCCCACTGTGTGGGCGAAACGTAGTCAATAAAGGATCACATTATACTGCATATGTGTTTATATTTCCAAGGTTCCTTGACGCTGGTGAGGGGCTCTTGGTCTGGGGAACTGGATTTGTGTTCCAGTTACCTGAATTAAGCCTGGATACCTTCCCCCCAGGCGCTGTATAATCCTATGGGTTTAACGCTCCCCATGATTATAATAATAACCACCAATCTAGAATACCTTCAACACTAAAAAAAAAGTGGGATTAATCTGTGCATATACTATCCCTCTTCCTACAAAGCTGTGCCTCTTGTTCACAGATTCTATGATGTTCTCACAGGCCTTACTATTAATCTTGCTCTGTTTTGTCAACGCTAAGCTATGCCTCTTATTTCTGTTCTTCGCCTCCCTTTTGCCACTAAACTTTTAGTCTTTGTTGGTGGTGGTGTTTTATTCGTCAGGGTAAATATCTCCTGACGTGAGAGTTATATGATGTCCCGCTCTGTGGCAAGCAACTCCTGGCATAATGGTGCCAAGGATCCATCCCACTATAAATAAAAATCAACAAGTCATGCTCAGCCTGACTTTTGCACGCCTCTCGGAGTATATCGTTATTAGTCACTTTCAAAAGCTTATATTTTGATTCTCTTCACTATTACACAGGTCACTCTAAATTTGTGTGGGTAATCTCTACAGCTCTTCCACACATATACGTTATTGATACCTTTCATCGCAGGTGGAAAGCAACGGCAATGCGTGTTACGACACCACCACTATCGGCCAAGACGGCGCTGGCTGGACCGGCACGAACATCCCCATGGAGAAGTAAGTAAAGATCGTGGTGATATCTGGCAAACATTTTTTTGTGTGCAAAATGTTATTTACTGTGTCAAGAAATATCTTTAAATGTTATCAGATATCTACTGGAAAACAATATTATTTAGTGGACATGTACTCTGTAACCAGACACATTTTGCATTAACAGTTTAAATCTGATCCAATGCTCCCTAAAAAAACTGCTCTTCAGTGGGAGCCTGAGCATGAAATATCTAGACAAAAATATTTATGAAACATTATAATAATGGTGAAGGCTACATCAATGATACAGGGTTAGGTAAGGATCGTCAGGAAACTTGTCAAGCGTTTCCTGACGCGGGTCTCAGTCAGATGATGACCCGCCGTTGGAGCTTTTGGTCATCTGACCGAGGCCTTCCGCTGGCTTACCGGCCCACCCCTTTAAAACTTATGGTCATAATTATAACCATTCTTATAATTTTTTCAGTGATAAAGCATCAACCATTTCTCTACGATGACTGGAGGAAATATGAGTTTCACTTGGCTCACAACGTGATAAACGAGTTCTTTAGGGAAGCTGGGGATAATTGCAACATTTCTATGACAACGTCATTGAAAATGCAGCTACATGTAATCAAGTCAATAGTAGAGATTAAATTAAGTTTATGAAGTAGCTTCAGATTTTGCCGTTCTGGTTTATAAGGTTTAGAGCCTATGTTTGAATATGGGTCACTAAGGCACATTATCTGTACATCACCGGTCAAGGTTATTCTAATCTCTAAAACAGAGATACAGGTAAACTTGATATGCACGGAGACATTATAAAAAATACCTGTGTATCCACACTTGTTACTGTTCTATAGTTCATTCCACTTAAACCACTTCAGTACTTTCAAGGTTCTATATAACACCTAGATGGCTCTTCAGCTCCTTCAATTTTTTCTCGTAGCTTTTATTTCAAAGCTTTGGTATCATTTCTGGGATGGCTTTATGAACTTTGTCACTTCGTTGTATGCAGTTTTTTAAGAGAATATACTCCCATACGAGGCTGGGAATTGTTTAAATGAGAGTGAACATTTGAGAGACTAGTGATTATTACATTCACAGGGGAGGGCTAAATCCGTTTGGGTCACACGTCTGGAGTATGAAAAGTATGGGTAATTGTGTTTAATTCGATGAAAGGCAGGGTAACCCCAAATTTCTTTCATCGAGAGACTTTCGCCAATGTCAGGACTTTCCTTGAATGTTTGATAGGTGTAAGTTCCATATTTGTGATGCATATTCAGTGTTGCTCTTGTTATTTAGGTGTGTATCTGTGTCTGATGTGCACTGAGGAACATCAGAAAGAAATCTGATCACATATGCTTTCTCCACTGCAGCTGGCTGCATTTCATTGGTCGACTGAACCAGGCCGTCCGTGCGATCGACTCTAGCACTCTCACCACCATTGGCTCTTGGGGTAGGCTTCCTGTCGGGAGTTGACTTCCGTCTGACTTACTATATCTTAGTTGATCGTTTCACATGTATACTACGTTCATTTTGTGTAATCGAGAAATTAAATAAATTAAGATTAAATATTAAAGGAGGTACAAAATTTAAAGTTACTTAAAAATTTTTTATAAGGAAACTTGGTTAAGAGTCTGACGGAGAATTAAATTAATAATAATCTTTATCCTGTTTCCAATTTAAGGATATATTAAATATATTTTTTCAGTAAATAGAAGTAGTACCGTAAATATAAAAAATTTCACAAAAAAAAAATAAAAAAACCGCACATAGGAAAAAGGAGCTTACGACGGCGTTTCGGTCCGACTTGGACCATTTACAAAGTAACAGTGTGACTTTGTAAATGGTCCTCTCTCCTACGTATGTGTGGGTTATTTCTATATTGTTCCAGTCACGGTATTGTGTCTTTCTCTTATTTAAAATTTTTCACTCCGCCAATAAATGAATTTGCATAACTAACGTTAGAATGTAGCGCTTCAGGAGTCTTTCCAGAGTACTACTGTTCAACTCCCATTTTCTTCGTTTAAATTTGAATGTCAAGGAGATAATGAAACATGTTATAACTTTAAACTGTTGGATAACACAAGTGAATGTAAACGCTTTTGCAGGTCAATTCGCTCAGAATGACGCCTTCTCTAATTCTCACAACCACTACACTGACTCCTGCCTCAATGGTGCGGCTGGCTCCAACTCTCAACTTGACTACTACCAAATGCATACTTATGACTGGAGTGGCTCCTGGAGTCCCGGCGCTCCCTTCACTGTAAGTCTTTTTGCTTGTGTCATACTTTTAGCTTTTAAGTAATAGAATTTATTTTTATTAGGAAACGTCCGTGGAACGGTAACCTTCTGGTATTCAAAACTGATGATACTACATCAAAGTGAAAGGAAGTCTGATGAGTATGATAAAAGCGCAACACTTAGGTACCTGTATTTCCGAAACATTTCGCCTACACGGTAGGCTTCTTCAGGTGAATAAAACTGGAGGCAGAAGTGAAGAGGTAAATACTATGTGATCAGTCCATCAGCCTTGACGTAGCAGTACTGAGGTTGTCAGTCCCTCAGCCTTGAGAAGTATCCGGCTCCATGGTGTCGATTAACATGAAGCTGAAGCATGAAAATTGCGCATTTTATACTGAAACCAGAAGTGAGGTGAAGAATGGAGATGACGCCATTGACGAATTCCGAGAGCTTTTCTACTCCTGGAACCCGGCCAAGGGCCAGGTTCGTTTGATGCTTGCCTAATCAATCAGGCTGTTGCTGTTGATGGCCCTCAGCACCACATATCCATCACAGCCTGGTTGACCTGACACCTGGTGAAGATACTTGTACAGTTTCCTCTTGAAGACTTCTACATTTGTCCCAGCAGTGTTTCTGATATCTTCTGGTAAGATGTTGAATAATCCGGGGCCATGAATGTTGATACTGTGTTCCCTCATTGTGTTCACAGCACCCCTGCTTTTCACTAGGTTTACCTTGCACTTCCTCCCATATCTCTCGCTCCAGTGTTGTTACGGCAGTGTGGAGATTTGGGGACAAGGCCCTCAACTACATTTCAGATATGTATTATCATGTATCTTTCTCGTCCGCTGCAGTGAGTACATATTTAAGACTTTAAGGCATTTTCCAATTATTTAAATGCTCTCATGGCTCTATGCGGGCAATAAACGATCTCTATATTTGTTCCATCTCTGATATTTCTCCTGCCCTGAGTGAGGCCGTCAACACAGCAATATTCCAAATGAGGGAGCATGATCGATTTAAAAAGTGTCACCACTGGCATTATTTCCTCTCGTTTTGAAGGTTCTCATTCCCGTCATCCTCCTCGTTACCTTTGTCTTATTATGTTCTTTGAAAGAAAGGTCAACCGACATAATTATTCCAAAGTCTTTTGCGTGTTCCCTTCGATCTACTTGATGATTCTCTTGAGTTTTGTATACAATGTTCCTTTTGAGTTCTTCATTCTTTCCATACCTAAGCAGCTGGAACTTATCACTACTGAACGTCATGTTGTTCTCCACTGCCCACTGGAAAATCCTGCTTATATCTTCCTGCAATTTTTCAGTGTCTTCTACCGAAGTGACTTTCATGCTTATTCTAGTGTCATCTGCATATGATACAAAGCCGTGGCGGATGTTTTTATCTATGTCTGCTATGAGGATAAGAAATAGCAGAGGTCCCAGGTCAGTGCCTTGGGGAACTGAGCTTTTTACCTCGCTGATGCTGGATTTTATTCTGTTTACTACTACTTTTTGTGTTGTGTGTGTTAGGAACCTAAAAATTCACTGCCTACCTTCCCCGTAATACCTATGTCCCTCGTTTTGTGTACAATCACTCCATGATCGCATTTGTCAAACATCTTTGCAAAATCTGTGTATATCACATCTGCGTTTTGGTTGTCTTCCAACGCCTCCGTAATTCTGCCAATGTGGTTCAGCAGCTGTGACAGGCATGATCGTCCCGCTCTATAGAAGCTGAAATTTGCAATTGCCATCTCACCACTCTTTCGAAGATTTTTATTATGTGGGAAGCGCTACTGGTCTGTAATATTTAGCTAGTCCTCTACTACCTCCCTTATGCGAATGAGCTAAGTCTGCACTCTTTAAGGTCTCTGGTATTTCATCTAGATCTAGGCTCTTTCTCCAGAGAATACTGAGGGCTCATGCTAGTGGTACTTTGTATTTTTTTATAAACAGGGAATTCCACGAATCTGGTCCAGGTGGCGGGGTCAACTGCTTGCTGAGCAAGCAAAAACGATTCGTCAATGAAGATACCAAAACTGTTGCACTTTTGTGTATTACTCAACTGACATTAGCAGGTCTATTAGTAAGCTGATAATAACATTAGTATTTCTGGTTCAACTGAAGGTTCACCTCCTCTCTCCCCCTCACCCTAAATAAAACTGCTAACCAAAAATATGTAAATTCTTCGATAGATTAAAGTCATTGGGATATTTTATATAGTGTAAATATGAGCAAGAGTAGGGCAAGTTGCTAAGTTAATAGTACATTTTTTCATAATGAATACTTATTATAAAGATATTTATTTATATTACACATTTTTTACAATCTGTTTAAGGTAATTTAGTTTAACAAAAGCAAAATTTAAGCATTATAAAGTACTAGATTTAGATTTTAACAGACAACGCAAATAAATGAAATAATACCGTGATACAAACTTATCAATCTCAAACAGAAAACAGAAAGTTACCAAGCACACGTTAAAAATGACTATCAAATAGTCAATCACGTTTTCATTCCAGTGCCGCAGTCACATATTTGACTTTCTTAGTCATAGTGATATACTGACGTTTAAGGGAATGAGCTGGAAGCAGACAAGATTGATGGATTGATCACATCGACACCAGACTGAGGAGCTGACTGGCTAAAACTCCTGATTTTTCACCATTCTTCTCTGTAATGAATTGAGGAAGCCAATGGCTGGCGAAACATTTTCACAATAATGTATACCCAAATGTTGCACAAGTGTCTCATTCATCAACGGGTCGGTTTTCTGAACCGACTAGTTGATGAATTATTATCATTATTATTATGACCTTACAAGAGTAGCCTCTGAAGGTCAAATACATTCTCACTCTCACAGGTCTCTGCGTCTGACTATAATTTGAACAAGCCCATAGTAATTGGTGAGTTTGCGTCTGTGTGTGCTGCCGGCACCTCCCTGCCAGACCTCTACGAGTACGCCTACACCCACGGCTACAGTGTGAGTAGGATTGTCTTGTGTGTTCTTATTTGCACTACTCCATATTTAATCCTTATTAGTTACTAGGTTAAGAAGATTTTATACACTAATGAAGGAAACTATTTCTAATTTCTCTTATGGTAAATATGAAAGAATTGTTTCTGGAGTTTATCTGGAGAGAGTTCCGGGGGTCAACGCCCCCGCGGCCCGGTCTGTGACCAGGCCTCCTTAGGTCAGTGTCCCAGGATGCGACCCACACCAGTCGACTAACACCCAGGTACCCATTTTACTGATGGGGAACATAGACAACAGGTGGAAAGAAATACGTCCAATGTTTCTACTCTGGCTGGGAATCGAACCCAGGCCCTCACCGTGTGAAGCGAGAGCGTTAACCACCAGGCATATTTTTCTTAAATTAGTATTACCACAGTTTTTTTTTTTTAAGTTAATTTCAAGAATTTACTACTCATAAGATATAACAATAAAATAAGTTTCCTCAGTTAAATATATTTGATACCAAAAGATCATAGATGCAACCGCCAGAATTTTAACGCGGTAGTACGAAATAATCACATTAAAATTTCTTACCCGAATATTTACAATATTATGAGGTTAACATGGATCATTATTAAACGACAAACTACGTTTGGTGATTTAGATTCTTTTACAATTTTGAAGTATCATAGGGATGACAAATTTTACATAATGCCTAATGAAAATAAAATCGGCTATCATTAACTGCGCTATGTACAGCCTCTTATGCACACTACTAACCATGGTTTTTCACTTGCGATGTTAGTGATATATTATACTTTAGGGCGTTTTATTGTTGCACCTTACATGTTATCTGTGAATAATAAGTGAACATGTTATACACAGGGAGCCTGGAGCTGGCATTACGTGGCCACCGGTGACTGCAGTGACTCCAGGGATGCCCAGCAACAAGCACTTGGTCACCTCAAGGGTAGAACTGATCACGGCACCGTTAGTTTCACGGTGGGATAACTGCCACGCATTATCCCTGACATTCCAACAGAAAACGACTGAAAATATGTGCAAACTTATTTGAAAACTAAGACACCATCTATGTTTTTTCCAAACATTTAAATATAATACCACAAAATATCTCAGAATCAGAAGACAACACCTACACCTTCATGTTTGAGATACTCTGTAAAATAATAAAAATGCCTAATTTATTTTGTATATTTTAATTCATTATTGCATTGAGATTAACCAGGATAACCAGAACCATAATATCCTAATAATGTTGGTAGAATTACCAACAATGTTAGAAGGGGGAATGGTATGGTGATACCGACAAGATGTGGAAAAAGACACTTATGTACAGAACCATAATATCCTAATAATGTTGGTAGAATTACCAACAATGTTAGAAGGGGGAATGGTATGGTGATACCGACAAGATGTGGAAAAAGACACTTATGTACAGTTCAGGACATTTATTAAAGGAAACGTTTCGCCACGAGTGGCTTCTTCAGTCCTAATACAGAGAAAACTAAGAAAACACACATATATATAGTGGCGGGAGTCAGGTGAGGTGATGCGTGGGTAGAGGTGGTAGTAGTAGTAGTAGTAGTAGTAGTTGTAGTAGTAGTAATGGAACTAAGGAGGTGAGGCTAGAGAGGGACCTGCTGGCATCAAGTAACACCAGTTCCCAGGATGGGTAATATCCTCTTGCTTAGTAATTTTGAAATACTGTAACTACCGGATTTTTGCTTTATAGTGTTACTGACAGAAATTAGTGCAGCTTCAATGTAATTCAATGAAGCTAAACTAGTTATTAAAGAAGACGACTTAAGACGGAGAAAATGCATTGAAGCTGCACTAATTTCTGTCAGTAACACTATAAAGCAAAAATCCGGTAGTTACAGTATTTCAAAATTACTAAGCAAGAGGATATTACCCATCCTGGGAACTGGTGTTACTTGATGCCAGCAGGTCCCTCTCTAGCCTCACCTCCTTAGTTCCATTACTACTACTACTACTACTACTACCACCTCTACCCACACATCACCTCACCTGACTCCCGCCACTATATATATATGTGTTTTCTTCTATTAGTCAATGGTTTACAAAGTTCCATTTTACACTCCAAAAGAACCCTTGAAAAAAAGCTCATCAGGGCCAGGGGATTTATTTTGCTTCAATCGGTCTACTTGGCATAATCCAAGTGAGACCTTACTAGTGATGTATAGAGCTGGAAAATAACTTTTGGACTCCTGTTACTTACTGTGTGTGATCAAGCACTACATCCCATAATTTATAACTTCGAGGGTTATTTTCATTCCCAAGGACTAAAGCTTTTCAGGCCAAGACATTAATTTGTCCAAATCCTCCTGGAGTTCAACAGTATCCTCCTCAGAATCAATCATTCGGCCTATATTTGTATCATCAGCAAATCTGCTAATGTCACTTGTAATTCCCTCAACAAGGTCATTAATGTAAATTATCTATTTGGGATCATTTTTATTTGACTTAATTTCTCTCCGAGTACCTGGAGTTTGCCTGGAGAGGGTTTCAGGGGTCAACGACCCCGCGGCTTGGTCTGAGACCAGCCCTCATGGTGGATCAGGGACTGATCAACCAGGCTGTTACTGCTGGCCGCACGCAAACTGACATACGAACCACAGCCCGGTTAGTCAGGTACTGACTTTAGGTGCCTGTCCAGTGCCTTCTTGAAGACAGCCAGGGGTCTATTGGTAATCCCTCTTATGTATGCTGGAAGGCAACTGAACAGTCTTGGGCCAGAGACACTTACTGTGTTGTCTCTCAGTATGCTCGTGGCGCCCTGCTTTTCATCGGGGAATGTTACATCTCCTGCCGAGTCTTTTGCTTTCACAGGGAGTGATTTTCGTGTGTAGGTTTGGTACCAATCCCTCCAGGACCTTCCAACTGTATATTATCATGTATCTCTCTCGCCTGCGTTCCAGGGAATACAGATCAAGGACCTTCAACTGTTCCCAGTAATTTACGTGCCTTATCGTACTTATGTGTGCCATGAAAGTTCTTTGTACGCTCTCCAGGTCTGCAATGTCTCCAGCCTTGAAAGGGGCCGTTAGTGAACAGCAGTATTCCAGCCTAGAGAGAACAAGCGATTTGAAGAGAATCATCATGGGCTTGGCGTCCCTAGTTTTGAAGGTTCTCATTATCCATCCTATCAATTTCCTAGCAAATGAGGTAGATACATTGTTGTGGTCTTTGAAGGCAAGATCCTCTGACATTATCACTCCCAGGTCCTTCGCATTTCTTTTTTGTTCTATTGTATGGTTAGAATTTGTTGTATACCCTGATACATTTTTAATTTCCTCAAGTTTTCCATATCTGAATAGTTGAAATTTGTCCTCATTGAATTTCATATTGTTTTGAGTGGCCCATTTGAAGACTTGGATGATGTCCGCTTGGAGTCTTGCGGTGTCGTCGATTGAGGTCACTGCCATGGCAATCCGGGTATCATTCACAAAGTAAGACAAGGACCTATAGTTTACATCTCTGTCTATGTCCGAAATGAGGATGAGGAATAGAATGGGAGTGAGTACTGTGCCTTGTGGAACAGAGCTTTTCACCATGACTACCTGGGACTTTACTCTGTTTACTATTACTCTTTGTGTTCTATTTGTAAGGAAATTATAGATCCATCTACCAACTTTTCCTGTTATTCCTGTATCACGCATTTTGTGTGCTATTAGCACATGGTCACATTTGTCGAAAGCTTTTGCAAAATCTGTGTATACTACATCTGTATTTTGCTTATCCTCTACAGCATCCAGGACCTTGTCATAGTGGTCCAGTAGCTAAGACAGGCAGGAGCGACCTGCTCTAAACCCGAGTTGCCCTGGGTTGTGTAACTGATGGGTATCTAGGTGGTTGGCGATCTTACTTCTTAGAACCCTCTCAAATATTTTTATGATATGGGATGCTAGTGCTATCGGTCTGTAGTTCTTTGCAATTGCTTTACTGCCACCTTTGTGGAGTGGGGCTATGTTTGTTGTTTTTAGTGTGTGTGGGATGACCCCTGTGTCCATGCTCCTTCTCCATAGAATGCTGAAGGCACGCAATAGGGGCTTCTTGCAATTCTTGATGAACAGAGTTCCACGAGTCTGGGCCTGGGCAGAGTGCATGGGCATGTCATTTATTGCCTTTTCAGAGTCTTGTGGAGTCTGGATAATATCCGAGATTTTTGAGATGACCAAATTTTGGGTTTCGTTCGTAAAGAATTCATTTGGATTGTCGATCCTTAGTCTGGGCAGGGCTCGCTGAACACTGAGTCGTCTTGGGACTTTAATATTTCACTTATTTCTTGGCTGTCATCTGTGTATGTCCCATCCCGCCTAGGCAGGGGCCCAATACTGGATTTTTCCCCCTTTAGAGTTGGCATAAGAGAAGAAGTATTTTTTTTTTCTATTTCCTTTATGGCTTTTAGTTCTTCCTGTGATTCTTGTCTCCTGTAAGATTCCTTCAGCTTAAGTTCGATATTTTCAATTTTACTGACCAGTGCCTCCCTTCGTATTTCAGATACATTGGCCCCTCTCAGCAGCTCCCTGACTCTTCACCTTCGTCTGTATAGGGAGCGTCTCTTTTTCTAGTTTACATCTTCTCTTTCTTTTTCTTAACGGAATATGTCTTGAGCAGGTCTCAAGAACTACAGAGTTCATTTTTTCTAGGCAAATGTTCGGATTCGTGTTGTTTAGGATATCTTCCCAGCTTGTTTTATTTAGGACATGGTTGACTTAATCTGTATTGTATGCTTTAGTTATTAAAATTGAATTTTGTGAAGAGACCTTCATGACTGATCACATTTTGCTGGTCAGGAGCCCTATGCATACATGTCTGTACCTCTATTACGTTGTAATCTGAGTGTATTGTCATTGATACGTTTTTTTTTCTTTTTTTTTTTACACAGGGTTTGACAAGGTTAGGATCCCTAGCTTTATTGACAAGCTAGGAATTTTTACTGACCTAAGACAAGCTTTTGACACAGTAGACCACGGCATCCTACTCCACAAATTTGACCATTATGGTATAAGAGGCCATGCGCTTGCATATTTCAAATCCTACCTTACTAATAGGTATCAGTATGTCACCATTAAAGACACAGCATCATCAACACGGCCACTTGATACTGGAGTTCCGCAGGGAAGTGTCCTTGGTCCCCTGCTCTTCCTCATTTACATCAATGATCTTCCAAACGTATCCCAACATCTGAAACCCATTCTCTTTGCTGACGACACGACTTATGTCATCTCTCACCCTAATCTTGCCACCCTCAACACCATTGTTAACGAGGAGCTGCTCAAAATATCGACTTGGATGACAGCCAATAAACTTACACTTAACACTGACAAAACCTACTATATTATGTTTGGTAGCAGAACAGGTGTTGCGCAACTTAACATGAAGATCGACAACACTCTAATTGCCAGACATAAGGAGGGCAAATTCCTAGGCCTATACCTCGACAACAACCTGAATTTCAGCACCCATATCCAACACATAACAAAAAAAGTATCCAAAACGGTGGGGATCCTCTCCAATATACGATACTACGTGCCGAAAAATGCCCTTCTCACACTATACCATTTACTCATTTATCCATACCTCACCTATGCTATTTGTGCTTGGGGATCAACTGCAGCAACACACCTAAAGCCAATAATAACCCAACAAAAAAGCCGCAGTAAGAATAATCACTAAATCCCATCCCTGGCAACACCCTCCCCCCACTCTTCATAGATCTAAACTTACTCCCTGTTCAGAACATCCACACTTACTACTGTGCAATCTACATCTACAAAACCTTAAATTCCAATATTAACCTTGACCTAAAACGCTTTCTTGATAGTTGTGACAGGACCCACAGGCATAACACCAGATACAAACTTCTCTATGACATTCCCCGTGTCCGACTAATCCTTTACAAAAATTCAATGTATGTCAAAGGCCCTAAAATCTGGAACACCCTACCTGAAAACTCTAGAACTGCAGACTCATTCATCACCTTCATAACTACCGTTAGAAAACATCTTATCTCTCTGATACACCCCGTCAACTAACTACATGAAAACCACCTGGTGGTTCACACTTGCACTCACTCACTCACTCACCCATTTGACTATAAACACAGAAATACGAATCTTAATCTTAAAATAATGAATCCTAACCAGTCATAAGTTTGTCTGTGATACTCCAATATAGAAACTATGTATTGTGCCAAAACAAAAGCATTCACATTGCTAAACTCACAAACTATGATTTAGTCACTTAGCCATAATACCAACTTACTCCATAATTTGTAATAATTTAGAATTAAGAATTAATCTAAGTCTGCCCGAAATGCCTAGCCATGCTAGGTGTCCTAGTGGCCCCCTCTGTAATTAGTATTTTATAAAATGTAAACCACACAATAACCAAAATCTGTAAACCCCACATTGTAATCCTTATAGAGAATAAACTTGATTGATTGACTGATATTTACAGGTTAGGATTCCTAATTTTATTGACAAGCTAAGAGCTGTTACCCACATCAGCTCATTTAAAAGCACTTTTATTGTTATGAGACATACAAGTAGGGAACAGGATGAAGTTGGAGCCATCTGTGGGCCAGCATTTTCATTTGATCAACTGACTTTATCTCGTTGACATCATTATGCTGTACGAATGTATTCCAGACTCTAGTCATCCTGGGTATATATGATCTCAGATGGAGTGATGTTCTGGAGAAGGGTACAGCCAGAGTGAAGTTGTTGCTTTCTGCCCGTCTTGTGGCATAAAAGCTTGTTTCACGCTGTCCTCGAAGTGGATCCAAGTGTGGTACTTTGACAATATTAGCCTTGTACACAACAGTAAGGCCACCCACATCCCTCCTGTGTTGAAGGCTCTGCTGAAATGACAGATCTATCCAGGATTGGTCATATATTACGTATCAGATCGTCGCTGTTAGTAAAGATGAGGTCCAGCGTATTTTCTAATTTTGTAGGCTCTAACATTTGCTGGTTTAAGGTGAATTTAGTGCAGAGATTTAATAGTTCGTGTGTGTGTGAGTTTTCATCTGAGCTGCCACCCGGGGTGATCCCTACTAAAACAGTGTTTGCTATACTCCTCCATTTTAGGTGTCTCAAGTTGAAATCTCCTAAAAGTAAGATGTCTGGGGCAGGAATTGGGAGATTTTCCAGACAGCGGTCAATTTTCAAAAGCTGCTCC